>NC_090448.1:805424677-805729208 GCF_031143425.1 Pleurodeles waltl | reverse complement strand
CCAAGATGGGGTGACTTGTGTGGCTCGGACCAGGTTCTGTTACCCAGAATCCTTTGCAAACCTAAAAATTTGGCTAAAAAAACACATGTTCCTCACATTTCTGTGGCAGAAAGTTCTGGAATCTGAGAGGAGCCACAAATTTCCTTCCACCCAGCGTTCCCCCACGTCTCCCGATAAAAATGATACCTCACTTGTGTGGGTAGGCCTAGCACCCGCGACAGGAAACGCCCCAAAGCGCAACGTGGACACAGCCAAATTTTTGAAGGAAAACAGAGGTGTTTTTTGCAAAGTGCCTACCTGTAGATTTTGGCCTGTAGCTCAGCCGCCACCTAGGGAAACCTACCAAACCTGTGCATTTCTGAAAACTAGAGACCTAGGGGAATCCAAGATGGGGTGACTTGTGTGGCTCGGACCAGGTTCTGTTACCCAGAATCCTTTGCAAACCTCAAAATTTGGCTAAAAAAACACATGTTCCTCACATTTCTGTGGCAGAAAGTTCTGGAATCTGAGAGGAGCCACAAATTTCCTTCTACCCAGCGTTCCCCCACGTCTCCCGATAAAAATGATACCTCACTTGTGTGGGTAGGCCTAGCGCCCGCGACAGGAAACGCCCCAAAGCGCAACGTGGACACAGCCAAATTTTTGAAGGAAAACAGAGGTGTTTTTTGCAAAGTGCCTACCTGTAAATTTTGGCCTGTAGCTCAGCCGCCACATAGGGAAACCTACCAAACCTGTGCATTTCTGAAAACTAGAGACCAAGGGGAATCCAAGATGGGGTGACTTGTGTGGCTCGGACCAGGTTCTGTTACCCAGAATCCTTTGCAAACCTCAAAATTTGGCTAAAAAAACACATGTTCCTCACATTTCTGTGGCAGAAAGTTCTGGAATCTGAGAGGAGCCACAAATTTCCTTCCACCCAGCGTTCCCCTACGTCTCCCGATAAAAATGATACCTCACTTGTGTGGGTAGGCCTAGCGCCCGCAACAGGAAACGCCCCAAAGCGCAACGTGGACACAGCCAAATTTTTGAAGGAAAACAGAGGTGTTTTTTGCAAAGTGCCTACCTTTAGATTTTGGCCTGTAGCTCAGCCGCCACCTAGGGAAACCTACCAAACCTGTGCATTTCTGAAAACTAGAGACCTAGGGGAATTCAAGATGGGGTGACTTGTGTGGCTCGGACCAGGTTCTGTTACCCAGAATCCTTTGCAAACCTCAAAATTTGGCTAAAAAAACACATGTTCCTCACATTTCTGTGGCAGAAAGTTCTGGAATCTGAGAGGAGCCACAAATTTCCTTCCACCCAGTGTTCCCCACGTCTCCCGATAAAAATGATACCTCACTTGTGTGGGTAGGCCTAGCGCCCGCGACAGGAAACGCCCCAAAGCGGAACGCGGACACAGACAAATTTTTGAAGGAAAACAGAGGTGTTTTTTGCAAAGTGCCTACCTGTAGATTTTGGCCTGTAGCTCAGCCGCCACCTAGGGAAACCTACCAAACCTGTGCATTTCTGAAAACTAGAGACCTAGGGGAATCCAAGATGGGGTGACTTGTGTGGCTCGGACCAGGTTCTGTTACCCAGAATCCTTTGCAAACCTCAAAATTTGGCTAAAAAAACACATGTTCCTCACATTTCTGTGGCAGAAAGTTCTGGAATCTGAGAGGAGCCAAAAATTTCCATCCACCCAGCGTTCCCCCATGTCTCCCGATAAAAATGATACCTCACTTGTGTGGGTAGGCCTAGTGCCCGCGACAGGAAACGCCCCAAAGCGCAACGTGGACACAGCCAAATTTTTGAAGGAAAACAGAGGTGTTTTTTGCAAAGTGCCTACCTGTAGATTTTGGCCTGTAGCTCAGCCGCCACCTAGGGAAACCTACCAAACCTGTGCATTTCTGAAAACTAGAGACCTAGGGGAATCCAAGATGGGGTGACTTGTGTGGCTCGGACCAGGTTCTGTTACCCAGAATCCTTTGCAAACCTCAAAATTTGGCTAAAAAAACACATGTTCCTCACATTTCTGTGGCAGAAAGTTCTGGAATCTGAGAGGAGCCACAAATTTCCTTCCACCCAGCGTTCCCCCACATCTCCCGATAAAAATGATTCCTCACTTGTGTGGGTAGGCCTAGCGCCCGCGACAGGAAACGCCCCAAAGCGCAACGTGGACACAGCCAAATATTTGAAGGAAAACAGAGGTGTTTTTTGCAAAGTGCCTACCTGTAGATTTTGGCCTGTAGCTCAGCCGCCACCTAGGGAAACCTACCAAACCTGTGCATTTCGGAAAACTAGAGACCTAGGGGAATCCAAGATGGGGTGACTTGTGTGGCTCGGACCAGGTTCTGTTACCCAGAATCCTTTGCAAACCTCAAAATTTGGCTAAAAAAACACATGTTCCTCACATTTCTGTGGCAGAAAGTTCTGGAATCTGAGAGGAGCCACAAATTTCCTTCCACCCAGTGTTCCCCCACGTCTCCCGATAAAAATGATAACTCACTTGTGTGGGTAGGCCTAGCACCCGTGACAGGAAACGCCCCAAAGCGCAACGTGGACACAGCCAAATTTTTGAAGGAAAACAGAGGTGTTTTTTGCAAAGTGCCTACCTGTATATTTTGGCCTGTAGCTCAGCCGCCAACTAGGGAAACCTACCAAACCTGTGCATTTCTGAAAACTAGAGACCTAGGGGAATCTAAGATGGGGTGACTTGTGTGGCTCGGACCAGGTTCTGTTACCCAGAATCCTTTGCAAACCTCAAAATTTGGCTAAAAAAACACATGTTCCTCACATTTCTGTGGCAGAAAGTTCTGGAATCTGAGAGGAGCCACAAATTTCCTTCCACCCAGCGTTCCCCCATGCCTCCCGATAAAAATGATACCTCACTTGTGTGGGTAGGCCTAGCACCCGCGACAGGAAACGCCCCAAAGCGCAACGTGGACACAGCCAAATTTTTGAAGGAAAACAGAGGTGTTTTTTGCAAAGTGCCTACCTGTAGATTTTGTCCTGTAGCTCAGCCGCCACCTAGGGAAACCTACCAAACCTGTGCATTTCTGAAAACTAGAGACCTAGGGGAATCCAAGATGGGGTGACTTGTGTGGCTCGGACCAGGTTCTGTTACCCAGAATCCTTTGCAAACCTCAAAATTTGGCTAAAAAAACACATGTTCCTCACATTTCTGTGGCAGAAAGTTCTGGAATCTGAGAGGAGCCACAAATTTCCTTCCACCCAGCGTTCCCCCATGCCTCCCGATAAAAATGATACATCACTTGTGTTGGTAGGCCTAGCGCCCGCGACAGGAAACGCCCCAAAGCGCAACGTGGACACAGCCACATTTTTGAAGGAAAACAGAGGTGTTTTTTGCAAATTGCCTACCTGTAGATTTTGGCCTGTAGCTCAGCCGCCACCTAGGGAAACCTACCAAACCTGTGCATTTCTGAAAACTAGAGACCTCAGGGAATCCAAGATGGGGTGACTTGTGTGGCTCGGACCAGGTTCTGTCACCCAGAATCCTTTGCAAACCTCAAAATTTGTCTAAAAAAACACATGTTCCTCACATTTCTGTGGCAGAAAGTTCTGGAATCTGAGAGGAGCCACAAATTTCCTTCCACCCAGCGTTCCCCACGTCTCCCAATAAAAATGATACCTCACTTGTGTGGGTAGGCCTAGCGCCCGCGACAGGAAACGCCCCAAAGCGCAACGCGGACACAGCCAAATTTTTGAAGGAAAACAAAGGTGTTTTTTGCAAAGTGCCTACCTGTAGATTTTGGCCTGTAGCTCAGCCGCCACCTAGGGAAACCTACCAAACCTGTGCATTTCTGAAAACTAGAGACCTAGGGGAATCCAAGATGGGGTGACTTGTGTGGCTCGGACCAGGTTCTGTTACCCAGAATCCTTTGCAAACCTCAAAATTTGGCTAAAAAAACACATGTTCCTCACATTTCTGTGGCAGAAAGTTCTGGAATCTGAGAGGAGCCACAAATTTCCTTCTACCCAGCGTTCCCCCACGTCTCCCGATAAAAATGATACCTCACTTGTGTGGGAAGGCCTAGCACCCGCGACAGGAAACGCCCCAAAGCGCAACGTGGACACAGCCAAATTTTTGAAGGAAAACAGAGGTGTTTTTTGCAAAGTGCCTACCTGTAAATTTTGGCCTGTAGCTCAGCCGCCACATAGGGAAACCTACCAAACCTGTGCATTTCTGAAAACTAGAGACCAAGGGGAATCCAAGATGGGGTGACTTGTGTGGCTCGGACCAGGTTCTGTTACCCAGAATCCTTTGCAAACCTCAAAATTTGGCTAAAAAAACACATGTTCCTCACATTTCTGTGGCAGAAAGTTCTGGAATCTGAGAGGAGCCACAAATTTTCTTCCACCCAGCGTTCCCCTACGTCTCCCGATAAAAATGATACCTCATTTGTGTGGGTAGGCCTAGCGCCCGCAACAGGAAACGCCCCAAAGCGCAACGTGGACATAGCCAAATTTTTGAAGGAAAACAGAGGTGTTTTTTGCAAAGTGCCTACCTTTAGATTTTGGCCTGTAGCTCAGCCGCCACCTAGGGAAACCTACCAAACCTGTGCATTTCTGAAAACTAGAGACCTAGGGGAATTCAAGATGGGGTGACTTGTGTGGCTCGGACCAGGTTCTGTTACCCAGAATCCTTTGCAAACCTCAAAATTTGGCTAAAAAAACACATGTTCCTCACATTTCTGTGGCAGAAAGTTCTGGAATCTGAGAGGAGCCACAAATTTCCTTCCACCCAGCGTTCCCCCACGTCTCCCGATAAAAATGATACCTCACTTGTGTGGGTAGGCCTAGCGCCCGCGACAGGAAACGCCCCAAAGCGCAACGTGGACACAGCCAAATTTTTGAAGGAAAACAGAGGTGTTTTTTGCAAAGTGCCTACCTGTAGATTTTGGCCTGTAGCTCAGCCGCCACCTAGGGAAACCTACCAAACCTGTGCATTTCTGAAAACTAGAGACCTAAGGGAATCCAAGATGGGGTGACTTGTGTGGCTCGGACCAGGTTCTGTTACCCAGAATCCTTTGCAAACCTCAAAATTTGGCTAAAAAAACACATGTTCCTCACATTTCTGTGGCAGAAAGTTCTGGAATCTGAGAGGAGCCACAAATTTCCTTCCACCCAGCGTTCCCCCACGTCTCCCGATAAAAATGATACCTCACTTGTGTGGGTAGGCCTAGCACCTGCGACAGATAACGCCCCAAAGCGCAACGTGGACACAGCCAAATTTTTTAAGGAAAACAGAGGTGTTTTTTGCAAAGTGCCTACCTGTAGATTTTGGCCTGTAGCTCAGCCGCCACCTAGGGAAACCTACCAAACCTGTGCATTTCTGAAAACTAGAGACCTCGGGGAATCCAAGATGGGGTGACTTGTGTGGCTCGGACCAGGTTCTGTCACCCAGAATCCTTTGCAAACCTCAAAATTTGTCTAAAAAAACACATGTTCCTCACATTTCTGTGTGCAGAAAGTTCTGGAATCTGAGAGGAGCCACAAATTTCCTTCCACCCAGCGTTCCCCACGTCTCCCAATAAAAATGATACCTCACTTGTGTGGGTAGGCCTAGCGCCCGTGACAGGAAACGCCCCAAAGCGCAACGCGGACACAGCCAAATTTTTTAAGGAAAACAGAGGTGTTTTATGCAAAGTGCCTACCTGTAGATTTTGGCCTGTAGCTCAGCCGCCCCCTAGGGAAACCTACCAAACCTGTGCATTTCTGAAAACTAGAGACCTAGGGGAATCCAAGATGGGGTGACTTGTGTGGCTCGGACCAGGTTCTGTTACCCAGAATCCTTTGCAAACCTCAAAATTTGGCTAAAAAAACACATGTTCCTCACATTTCTGTGGCAGAAAGTTCTGGAATCTGAGAGGAGCCACAAATTTCCTTCCACCCAGCGTTCCCCCACGTCTCCCGATAAAAATGATACCTCACTTGTGTGGGTAGGCCTAGCGCCCGCGACAGGAAACGCCCCAAAGCACAACGTGGACACAGCCAAATATTTGAAGGAAAACAGAGGTGTTTTTTGCAAAGTGCCTACCTGTAGATTTTGGCCTGTAGCTCAGCCGCCACCTAGGGAAACCTACCAAACCTGTGCATTTCTGAAAACTAGAGACCTAGGGGAATCCAAGATGGGGTGACTTGTGTGGCTCGGACCAGGTTCTGTTACCCAGAATCCTTTGCAAACCTCAAAATTTGGCTAAAAAAACACATGTTCCTCACATTTCTGTGGCAGAAAGTTCTGGAATCTGAGAGGAGCCACAAATTTCCTTCCACCCAGCGTTCCCCCACGTCTCCCGATAAAAATGATACCTCACTTGTGTGGGTAGGCCTAGCGCCCGCGACAGGAAACGCCCCAAAGCGCAACGTGGACACAGCCAAATATTTGAAGGAAAACAGAGGTGTTTTTTGCAAAGTGCCTACCTGTAGATTTTGGCCTGTAGCTCAGCCGCCACCTAGGGAAACCTACCAAACCTGTGCATTTCGGAAAACTAGAGACCTAGGGGAATCCAAGATGGGGTGACTTCTGTGGCTCGGACCAGGTTCTGTTACCCAGAATCCTTTGCAAACCTCAAAATTTGGCTAAAAAAACACATGTTCCTCACATTTCTGTGGCAGAAAGTTCTGGAATCTGAGAGGAGCCACAAATTTCCTTCCACCCAGCGTTCCCCCACGTCTCCCGATAAAAATGATACCTCACTTGTGTGGGTAGGCCTAGCACCCGCGACAGGAAACGCCCCAAAGCGCAACGTGGACACAGCCAAATTTTTGAAGGAAAACAGAGGTGTTTTTTGCAAAGTGCCTACCTGTAGATTTTGGCCTGTAGCTCAGCCGCCACCTAGGGAAACCTACCAAACCTGTGCATTTCTGAAAACTAGAGACCTAGGGGAATCCAAGATGGGGTGACTTGTGTGGCTCGGACCAGGTTCTGTTACCCAGAATCCTTTGCAAACCTCAAAATTTGGCTAAAAAAACACATGTTCCTCACATTTCTGTGGCAGAAAGTTCTGGAATCTGAGATGAGCCACAAATTTCCTTCCACCCAGCGTTCCCCCACGTCTCCCGATAAAAATGATACCTCACTTGTGTGGGTAGGCCTAGCGCCCGCGACAGGAAACGCCCCAAAGCGCAACGTGGACACAGCCAAATATTTGAAGGAAAACAGAGGTGTTTTTTGCAAAGTGCCTACCTGTAGATTTTGGCCTGTAGCTCAGCCGCCACCTAGGGAAACCTACCAAACCTGTGCATTTCTGAAAACTAGAGACCTAGGGGAATCCAAGATGGGGTGACTTGTGTGGCTCGGACCAGGTTCTGTTACCCAGAATCCTTTGCAAACCTCAAAATTTGGCTAAAAAAACACATGTTCCTCACATTTCTGTGGCAGAAAGTTCTGGAATCTGAGAGGAGCCACAAATTTCCTTCCACCCAGCGTTCCCCCACGTCTCCCGATAAAAATGATACCTCACTTGTGTGGGTAGGCCTAGCGCCCGCGACAGGAAACGCCCCAAAGCACAACGTGGACACAGCCAAATATTTGAAGGAAAACAGAGGTGTTTTTTGCAAAGTGCCTACCTGTAGATTTTGGCCTGTAGCTCAGCCGCCACCTAGGGAAACCTACCAAACCTGTGCATTTCTGAAAACTAGAGACCTAGGGGAATCCAAGATGCGGTGACTTGTGTGGCTCGGACCAGGTTCTGTTACCCAGAATCCTTTGCAAACCTCAAAATTTGGCTAAAAAAACACATGTTCCTCACATTTCTGTGGCAGAAAGTTCTGGAATCTGAGAGGAGCCACAAATTTCCTTCCACCCAGCGTTCCCCCACGTCTCCCGATAAAAATGATACCTCACTTGTGTGGGTAGGCCTAGCGCCCGCGACAGGAAACGCCCCAAAGCGCAACGTGGACACAGCCAAATATTTGAAGGAAAACAGAGGTGTTTTTTGCAAAGTGCCTACCTGTAGATTTTGGCCTGTAGCTCAGCCGCCACCTAGGGAAACCTACCAAACCTGTGCATTTCGGAAAACTAGAGACCTAGGGGAATCCAAGATGCGGTGACTTGTGTGGCTCGGACCAGGTTCTGTTACCCAGAATCCTTTGCAAACCTCAAAATTTGGCTAAAAAAACACATGTTCCTCACATTTCTGTGGCAGAAAGTTCTGGAATCTGAGAGGAGCCACAAATTTCCTTCCACCCAGCGTTCCCCCACGTCTCCCGATAAAAATGATACCTCACTTGTGTGGGTAGGCCTAGCACCCGCGACAGGAAACGCCCCAAAGCGCAACGTGGACACAGCCAAATTTTTGAAGGAAAACAGAGGTGTTTTTTGCAAAGTGCCTACCTGTAGATTTTGGCCTGTAGCTCAGCCGCCACCTAGGGAAACCTACCAAACCTGTGCATTTCTGAAAACTAGAGACCTAGGGGAATCCAAGATGGGGTGACTTGTGTGGCTCGGACCAGGTTCTGTTACCCAGAATCCTTTGCAAACCTCAAAATTTGGCTTAAAAAACACATGTTCCTCACATTTCTGTGGCAGAAAGTTCTGGAATCTGAGAGGAGCCACAAATTTCCTTCCACCCAGCGTCCCCCACGTCTCCCAATAAAAATGATACCTCACTTGTGTGGGTAGGCCTAGCGCCCGCGACAGGAAACGCCCCAAAGCGCAACGCGGACACAGCCAAATTTTTTAAGGAAAACAAAGGTGTTTTTCGCAAAGTGCCTACCTGTAGATTTTGGCCTGTAGCTCAGCCGCCACCTAGGGAAACCTACCAAACCTGTGCATTTCTGAAAACTAGAGACCTAGGGGAATCCTAGATGGGGTGACTTGTGTGGCTCGGACCAGGTTCTGTTACCCAGAATCCTTTGCAAACCTCAAAATTTGTCTAAAAAAACACATGTTCCTCACATTTCTGTGGCAGAAAGTTCTGGAATCTGAGAGGAGCCACAAATTTCCTTCCACCCAGCGTTCCCCCAATCCTCCCGATAAAAATGATACCTCACTTGTGTGGGTAGGCCTAGCACCTGCGACAGGAAACGCCCCAAAGCGCAACGTGGACACAGCCAAATTTTTGAAGGAAAACAGAGGTGTTTTTTGCAAAGTGCCTACCTGTAGATTTTGGCCTGTAGCTCAGCCGCCACCTAGGGAAACCTACCAAACCTGTGCATTTCTGAAAACTAGAGACCTCGGGGAATCCAAGATGGGGTGACTTGTGTGACTCGGACCAGGTTCTGTCACCCAGAATCCTTTGCAAACCTCAAAATTTGTCTAAAAAAACACATGTTCCTCATATTTCTGTGTGCAGAAAGTTCTGGAATCTGAGAGGAGCCACAAATTTCCTTCCACCCAGCGTTCCCCACGTCTCCCAATAAAAATGATACCTCACTTGTGTGGGTAGGCCTAGCGCCCGTGACAGGAAACGCCCCAAAGCGCAACGCTGACACAGCCAAATTTTTTAAGGAAAACAGAGGTGTTTTATGCAAAGTGCCTACCTGTAGATTTTGGCCTGTAGCTCAGCCGCCACCTAGGGAAACCTACCAAACCTGTGCATTTCTGAAAACTAGAGACCTAGGGGAATCCAAGATGGGGTGACTTGTGTGGCTCGGACCAGGTTCTGTTACCCAGAATCCTTTGCAAACCTCAAAATTTGGCTAAAAAAACACATGTTCCTCACATTTCTGTGGCAGAAAGTTCTGGAATCTGAGAGGAGCCACAAATTTCCTTCCACCCAGCGTTCCCCCACGTCTCCCGATAAAAATGATACCTCACTTGTGTGGGTAGGCCTAGCGCCCGCGACAGGAAACGCCCCAAAGCACAACGTGGACACAGCCAAATATTTGAAGGAAAACAGAGGTGTTTTTTGCAAAGTGCCTACCTGTAGATTTTGGCCTGTAGCTCAGCCGCCACCTAGGGAAACCTACCAAACCTGTGCATTTCTGAAAACTAGAGACCTAGGGGAATCCAAGATGGGGTGACTTGTGTGGCTCGGACCAGGTTCTGTTACCCAGAATCCTTTGCAAACCTCAACATTTGGCTAAAAAAACACATGTTCCTCACATTTCTGTGGCAGAAAGTTCTGGAATCTGAGAGGAGCCACAAATTTCCTTCCACCCAGCGTTCCCCCACGTCTCCCGATAAAAATGATACCTCACTTGTGTGGGTAGGCCTAGCGCCCGCGACAGGAAACGCCCCAAATCGCAACGTGGACACAGCCAAATATTTGAAGGAAAACAGAGGTGTTTTTTGCAAAGTGCCTACCTGTAGATTTTGGCCTGTAGCTCAGCCGCCACCTAGGGAAACCTACCAAACCTGTGCATTTCGGAAAACTAGAGACCTAGGGGAATCCAAGATGGGGTGACTTGTGTGGCTCGGACCAGGTTCTGTTACCCAGAATCCTTTGCAAACCTCAAAATTTGGCTAAAAAAACACATGTTCCTCACATTTCTGTGGCAGAAAGTTCTGGAATCTGAGAGGAGCCACAAATTTCCTTCCACCCAGCGTTCCCCCATGTCTCCCGATAAAAATGATACCTCACTTGTGTGGGTAGGCCTAGCACCCGCGACAGGAAACGCCCCAAAGCGCAACGTGGACACAGCCAAATTTTTTAAGGAAAACAGAGGTGTTTTTTGCAAAGTGCCTACCTGTAGATTTTGGCCTGTAGCTCAGCCGCCACCTAGGGAAACCTACCAAACCTGTGCATTTCTGAAAACTAGAGACCTAGGGGAATCCAAGATGGGGTGACTTGTGTGGCTCGGACCAGGTTCTGTTACCCAGAATCCTTTGCAAACCTCAAAATTTGGCTAAAAAAACACATGTTCCTCACATTTCTGTGGCAGAAAGTTCTGGAATCTGAGAGGAGCCACAAATTTCCTTCCACCCAGCGTTCCCCCATGCCTCCCGATAAAAATGATACATCACTTGTGTTGGTAGGCCTAGCGCCCGCGACAGGAAACGCCCCAAAGCGCAACGTGGACACAGCCAAATTTTTGAAGGAAAACAGAGGTGTTTTTTGCAAATTGCCTACCTGTAGATTTTGGCCTGTAGCTCAGCCGCCACCTAGGGAAACCTACCAAACCTGTGCATTTCTGAAAACTAGAGACCTCGGGGAATCCAAGATGGGGTGACTTGTGTGGCTCGGACCAGGTTCTGTCACCCAGAATCCTTTGCAAACCTCAAAATTTGTCTAAAAAAACACATGTTCCTCACATTTCTGTGGCAGAAAGTTCTGGAATCTGAGAGGAGCCACAAATTTCCTTCCACCCAGCGTTCCCCACGTCTCCCAATAAAAATGATACCTCACTTGTGTGGGTAGGCCTAGCGCCCGCGACAGGAAACGCCCCAAAGCGCAACGCGGACACAGCCAAATGTTTGAAGGAAAACAAAGGTGTTTTTTGCAAAGTGCCTACCTGTAGATTTTGGCCTGTAGCTCAGCCGCCACCTAGGGAAACCTACCAAACCTGTGCATTTCTGAAAACTAGAGACCTAGGGGAATCCAAGATGGGGTGACTTGTGTGGCTCGGACCAGGTTCTGTTACCCAGAATCCTTTGCAAACCTCAAAATTTGTCTAAAAAAACACATGTTCCTCACATTTCTGTGGCAGAAAGTTCTGGAATCTGAGAGGAGCCACAAATTTCCTTCCACCCAGCGTTCCCCCAATCCTCCCGATAAAAATGATACCTCACTTGTGTGGGTAGGCCTAGCGCCCGCGACAGGAAACGCCCCAAAGCGCAACGTGGACACAGCCAAATTTTTGAAGGAAAACAGAGGTGTTTTTTGCAAATTGCCTACCTGTAGATTTTGGCCTGTAGCTCAGCCGCCACCTACGGAAACCTACCAAACCTGTGCATTTCTGAAAACTAGAGACCTCGGGGAATCCAAGATGGGGTGACTTGTGTGGCTCGGACCAGGTTCTGTCACCCAGAATCCTTTGCAAACCTCAAAATTTGTCTAAAAAAACACATGTTCCTCACATTTCTGTGGCAGAAAGTTCTGGAATCTGAGAGGAGCCACAAATTTCCTTCCACCCAGCGTTCCCCACGTCTCCCAATAAAAATGATACCTCACTTGTGTGGGTAGGCCTAGCGCCCGCGACAGGAAACGCCCCAAAGCGCAACGCGGACACAGCCAAATTTTTGAAGGAAAACAGAGGTGTTTTTTGCAAAGTGCCTACCTGTAGATTTTGGCCTGTAGCTCAGCCGCCACCTAGGGAAACCTACCAAACCTGTGCATTTCTGAAAACTAGAGACCTAGGGGAATCCAAGATGGGGTGACTTGTTTGGCTCGGACCAGGTTCTGTTACCCAGAATCCTTTGCAAACCTCAAAATTTGTCTAAAAAAACACATGTTCCTCACATTTCTGTGGCAGAAAGTTCTGGAATCTGAGAGGAGCCACAAATTTCCTTCCACCCAGCGTTCCCCACGTCTCCCAATAAAAATGATACCTCACTTGTGTGGGTAGGCCTAGCGCCCGCGACAGGAAACGCCCCAAAGCGCAACGCGGACACAGCCAAATTTTTGAAGGAAAACAAAGGTGTTTTTTGCAAAGTGCCTACCTGTAGATTTTGGCCTGTAGCTCAGCCGCCACCTAGGGAAACCTACCAAACCTGTGCATTTCTGAAAACTAGAGACCTAGGGGAACCCAAGATGGGGTGACTTGTGTGGCTCGGACCAGGTTCTGTTACCCAGAATCCTTTGCAAACCTCAAAATTTGGCTAAAAAAACACATGTTCCTCACATTTCTGTGGCAGAAAGTTCTGGAATCTGAGAGGAGCCACAAATTTCCTTCCACCCAGCGTTCCCCCACGTCTCCCGATAAAAATGATACCTCACTTGTGTGGGTAGGCCTAGCACCCGCGACAGGAAACGCCCCAAAGCGCAACGTGGACACAGCCACATTTTTGAAGGAAAACAGAGGTGTTTTTTGCAAAGTGCCTACCTGTAGATTTTAGCCTGTAGCTCAGCCGCCACCTAGGGAAACCTACCAAACCTGTGCATTTCTGAAAACTAGAGACCTAGGGGAATCCAAGATGGGGTGACTTGTGTGGCTCGGACCAGGTTCTGTTACCCAGAATCCTTTGCAAACCTCAAAATTTGGCTAAAAAAACACATGTTCCTCACATTTCTGTGGCAGAAAGTTCTGGAATCTGAGAGGAGCCACAAATTTCCTTCCACCCAGCGTTCCCCCACGTCTCCCGATAAAAATGATACCTCACTTGTGTGGGTAGGCCTAGCGCCCGCGACAGGAAACGCCCCAAAGCACAACGTGGACACAGCCAAATATTTGAAGGAAAACAGAGGTGTTTTTTGGAAAGTGCCTACCTGTAGATTTTGGCCTGTAGCTCAGGCGCCACCTAGGGAAACCTACCAAACCTGTGCATTTCTGAGAACTAGAGACCTAGGGGAATCCAAGATGGGGTGACTTGTGTGGCTCGGACCAGGTTCTGTTACCCAGAATCCTTTGCAAACCTCAAAATTTGGCTAAAAAAACACATGTTCCTCACATTTCTGTGGCAGAAAGTTCTGGAATCTGAGATGAGCCACAAATTTCCTTCCACCCAGCGTTCCCCCACGTCTCCCGATAAAAATGATACCTCACTTGTGTGGGTAGGCCTAGCGCCCGCGACAGGAAACGCCCCAAAGCGCAACGTGGACACAGCCAAATATTTGAAGGAAAACAGAGGTGTTTTTTGCAAAGTGCCTACCTGTAGATTTTGGCCTGTAGCTCAGCCGCCACCTAGGGAAACCTACCAAACCTGTGCATTTCGGAAAACTAGAGACCTAGGGGAATCCAAGATGGGGTGACTTGTGTGGCTCGGACCAGGTTCTGTTACCCAGAATCCTTTGCAAACCTCAAAATTTGGCTAAAAAAACACATGTTCCTCACATTTCTGTGGCAGAAAGTTCTGGAATCTGAGAGGAGCCACAAATTTCCTTCCACCCAGCGTTCCCCCACGTCTCCCGATAAAAATGATACCTCACTTGTGTGGGTAGGCCTAGCACCCGCGACAGGAAACGCCCCAAAGCGCAACGTGGACACAGCCAAATTTTTGAAGGAAAACAGAGGTGTTTTTTGCAAAGTGCCTACCTGTAGATTTTGGCCTGTAGCTCAGCCGCCACCTAGGGAAACCTACCAAACCTGTGCATTTCTGAAAACTAGAGACCTAGGGGAATCCAAGATGGGGTGACTTGTGTGGCTCGGACCAGGTTCTGTTACCCAGAATCCTTTGCAAACCTCAAAATTTGGCTAAAAAAAACACATGTTCCTCACATTTCTGTGGCAGAAAGTTCTGGAATCTGAGAGGAGCCACAAATTTCCTTCCACCCAGCGTTCCCCCATGCCTCCCGATAAAAATGATACATCACTTGTGTTGGTAGGCCTAGCGCCCGCGACAGGAAACGCCCCAAAGCGCAACGTGGACACAGCCAAATTTTTGAAGGAAAACAGAGGTGTTTTTTGCAAATTGCCTACCTGTAGATTTTGGCCTGTAGCTCAGCCGCCACCTAGGGAAACCTACCAAACCTGTGCATTTCTGAAAACTAGAGACCTCGGGGAATCCAAGATGGGGTGACTTGTGTGGCTTGGACCAGGTTCTGTCACCCAGAATCCTTTGCAAACCTCAAAATTTGTCTAAAAAAACACATGTTCCTCACATTTCTGTGGCAGAAAGTTCTGGAATCTGAGAGGAGCCACAAATTTCCTTCCACCCAGCGTTCCCCACGTCTCCCAATAAAAATGATACCTCACTTGTGTGGGTAGGCCTAGCGCCCGCGACAGGAAACGCCCCAAAGCGCAACGCGGACACAGCCAAATTTTTGAAGGAAAAAAAAGGTGTTTTTTGCAAAGTGCCTACCTGTAGATTTTGGCCTGTAGCTCAGCCGCCACCTAGGGAAACCTACCAAACCTGTGCATTTCTGAAAACTAGAGACCTAGGGGAATCCAAGATGGGGTGACTTGTGTGGCTCGGACCAGGTTCTGTTACCCAGAATCCTTTGCAAACCTCAAAATTTGGCTAAAAAAACACATGTTCCTCACATTTCTGTGGCAGAAAGTTCTGGAATCTGAGAGGAGCCACAAATTTCCTTCCACCCAGCGTTCCCCCACGTCTCCCGATAAAAATGATACCTCACTTGTGTGGGTAGGCCTAGCGCCCGCGACAGGAAACACCCCAAAGCGCAACGTGGACACAGCCAAATTTTTGAAGGAAAACAGAGGTGTTTTTTGCAAAGTGCCTACCTTTAGATTTTGGCCTGTAGCTCAGCCGCCACCTAGGGAAACCTACCAAACCTGTGCATTTCTGAAAACTAGAGACCTAGGGGAATTCAAGATGGGGTGACTTGTGTGGCTCGGACCAGGTTCTGTTACCCAGAATCCTTTGCAAACCTCAAAATTTGGCTAAAAAAACACATGTTCCTCACAGTTCTGTGGCAGAAAGTTCTGGAATCTGAGAGGAGCCACAAATTTCCTTCCACCCAGCGTTCCCCCACGTCTCCCGATAAAAATGATACCTCACTTGTGTGGGTAGGCCTAGCGCCCGCGACAGGAAACGCCCCAAAGCGCAACGTGGACACAGCCAAATTTTAGAAGGAAAACAGAGGTGTTTTTTGCAAAGTGCCTACCTGTAGATTTTGGCCTGTAGCTGAGCCGCCACCTACGGAAACCTACCAAACCTGTGCATTTCTGAAAACTAGAGACCTAGGGTAATCCAAGATAGGGTGACTTGTGTGGCTCGGACCAGGTTCTGTTACCCAGAATCCTTTGCAAACCTCAAAATTTGGCTAAAAAAACACATGTTCCTCACATTTCTGTGGCAGAAAGTTCTGGAATCTGAGAGGAGCCACAAATTTCCTTCCACCCAGCGTTCCCCACGTCTCCCAATAAAAATGATACCTCACTTGTGTGGGTAGGCCTAGCGCCCGCGACAGGAAACGCCCCAAAGCGCAACGCGGACACAGCCAAATGTTTGAAGGAAAACAAAGGTGTTTTTTGCAAAGTGCCTACCTGTAGATTTTGGCCTGTAGCTCAGCCGCCACCTAGGGAAACCTACCAAACCTGTGCATTTCTGAAAACTAGAGACCTAGGGGAATCCAAGATGGTGTTACTTGTGTGGCTCGGACCAGGTTCTGTTACCCAGAATCCTTTGCAAACCTCAAAATTTGTCTAAAAAAACACATGTTCCTCACATTTCTGTGGCAGAAAGTTCTGGAATCTGAGAGGAGCCACAAATTTCCTTCCACCCAGCGTTCCCCCAATCCTCCCGATAAAAATGATACCTCACTTGTGTGGGTAGGCCTAGCGCCCGCGACAGGAAACGCCCCAAAGCGCAACGTGGACACAGCCAAATTTTTGAAGGAAAACAGAGGTGTTTTTTGCAAATTGCCTACCTGTAGATTTTGGCCTGTAGCTCAGCCGCCACCTACGGAAACCTACCAAACCTGTGCATTTCTGAAAACTAGAGACCTCGGGGAATCCAAGATGGGGTGACTTGTGTGGCTCGGACCAGGTTCTGTCACCCAGAATCCTTTGCAAACCTCAAAATTTGTCTAAAAAAACACATGTTCCTCACATTTCTGTGGCAGAAAGTTCTGGAATCTGAGAGGAGCCACAAATTTCCTTCCACCCAGCGTTCCCCACGTCTCCCAATAAAAATGATACCTCACTTGTGTGGGTAGGCCTAGCGCCCGCGACAGGAAACGCCCCAAAGCGCAACGCGGACACAGCCAAATTTTTGAAGGAAAACAGAGGTGTTTTTTGCAAAGTGCCTACCTGTAGATTTTGGCCTGTAGCTCAGCCGCCACCTAGGGAAACCTACCAAACCTGTGCATTTCTGAAAACTAGAGACCTAGGGGAATCCAAGATGGGGTGACTTGTTTGGCTCGGACCAGGTTCTGTTACCCAGAATCCTTTGCAAACCTCAAAATTTGTCTAAAAAAACACATGTTCCTCACATTTCTGTGGCAGAAAGTTCTGGAATCTGAGAGGAGCCACAAATTTCCTTCCACCCAGCGTTCCCCACGTCTCCCAATAAAAATGATACCTCACTTGTGTGGGTAGGCCTAGCGCCCGCGACAGGAAACGCCCCAAAGCGCAACGCGGACACAGCCAAATTTTTGAAGGAAAACAAAGGTGTTTTTTGCAAAGTGCCTACCTGTAGATTTTGGCCTGTAGCTCAGCCGCCACCTAGGGAAACCTACCAAACCTGTGCATTTCTGAAAACTAGAGACCTAGGGGAATCCAAGATGGGGTGACTTGTGTGGCTCGGACCAGGTTCTGTTACCCAGAATCCTTTGCAAACCTCAAAATTTGTCTAAAAAAAACACATGTTCCTCACATTTCTGTGGCAGAAAGTTCTGGAATCTGAGAGGAGCCACAAATTTCCTTCCACCCAGCGTTCCCCCAATCCTCCCGATAAAAATGATACCTCACTTGTGTGGGTAGGCCTAGCGCCCGCGACAGGAAACGCCCCAAAGCGCAACGTGGACACAGCCAAATTTTTGAAGGAAAACAGAGGTGTTTTTTGCAAAGTGCCTACCTGTAGATTTTGGCCTGTAGCTCAGCCGCCACCTAGGGAAACCTACCAAACCTGTGCATTTCTGAAAACTAGAGACCTAGGGGAATCCAAGATGGGGTGACTTGTGTGGCTCGGACCAGGTTCTGTTACCCAGAATCCTTTGCAAACCTCAAAATTTGGCTAAAAAAACACATGTTCCTCACATTTCTGTGGCAGAAAGTTCTGGAATCTGAGAGGAGCCACAAATTTCCTTCCACCCAGCGTTCCCCCACGTCTCCCGATAAAAATGATACCTCACTTGTGTGGGTAGGCCTAGCGCCCGCGACAGGAAACACCCCAAAGCGCAACGTGGACACAGCCAAATTTTTGAAGGAAAACAGAGGTGTTTTTTGCAAAGTGCCTACCTTTAGATTTTGGCCTGTAGCTCAGCCGCCACCTAGGGAAACCTACCAAACCTGTGCATTTCTGAAAACTAGAGACCTAGGGGAATTCAAGATGGGGTGACTTGTGTGGCTCGGACCAGGTTCTGTTACCCAGAATCCTTTGCAAACCTCAAAATTTGGCTAAAAAAACACATGTTCCTCACAGTTCTGTGGCAGAAAGTTCTGGAATCTGAGAGGAGCCACAAATTTCCTTCCACCCAGCGTTCCCCCACGTCTCCCGATAAAAATGATACCTCACTTGTGTGGGTAGGCCTAGCGCCCGCGACAGGAAACGCCCCAAAGCGCAACGTGGACACAGCCAAATTTTAGAAGGAAAACAGAGGTGTTTTTTGCAAAGTGCCTACCTGTAGATTTTGGCCTGTAGCTGAGCCGCCACCTACGGAAACCTACCAAACCTGTGCATTTCTGAAAACTAGAGACCTAGGGTAATCCAAGATAGGGTGACTTGTGTGGCTCGGACCAGGTTCTGTTACCCAGAATCCTTTGCAAACCTCAGAATTTGGCTAAAAAAACACATGTTCCTCACATTTCTGTGGCAGAAAGTTCTGGAATCTGAGAGGAGCCACAAATTTCCTTCCACCCAGCGTTCCCCACGTCTCCCAATAAAAATGATACCTCACTTGTGTGGGTAGGCCTAGCGCCCGCGACAGGAAACGCCCCAAAGCGCAACGCGGACACAGCCAAATGTTTGAAGGAAAACAAAGGTGTTTTTTGCAAAGTGCCTACCTGTAGATTTTGGCCTGTAGCTCAGCCGCCACCCAGGGAAACCTACCAAACCTGTGCATTTCTGAAAACTAGAGACCTAGGGGAATCCAAGATGGTGTTACTTGTGTGGCTCGGACCAGGTTCTGTTACCCAGAATCCTTTGCAAACCTCAAAATTTGTCTAAAAAAACACATGTTCCTCACATTTCTGTGGCAGAAAGTTCTGGAATCTGAGAGGAGCCACAAATTTCCTTCCACCCAGCGTTCCCCCAATCCTCCCGATAAAAATGATACCTCACTTGTGTGGGTAGGCCTAGCGCCCGCGACAGGAAACGCCCCAAAGCGCAACGTGGACACAGCCAAATTTTTGAAGGAAAACAGAGGTGTTTTTTGCAAATTGCCTACCTGTAGATTTTGGCCTGTAGCTCAGCCGCCACCTACGGAAACCTACCAAACCTGTGCATTTCTGAAAACTAGAGACCTCGGGGAATCCAAGATGGGGTGACTTGTGTGGCTCGGACCAGGTTCTGTCACCCAGAATCCTTTGCAAACCTCAAAATTTGTCTAAAAAAACACATGTTCCTCACATTTCTGTGGCAGAAAGTTCTGGAATCTGAGAGGAGCCACAAATTTCCTTCCACCCAGCGTTCCCCACGTCTCCCAATAAAAATGATACCTCACTTGTGTGGGTAGGCCTAGCGCCCGCGACAGGAAACGCCCCAAAGCGCAACGCGGACACAGCCAAATTTTTGAAGGAAAACAGAGGTGTTTTTTGCAAAGTGCCTACCTGTAGATTTTGGCCTGTAGCTCAGCCGCCACCTAGGGAAACCTACCAAACCTGTGCATTTCTGAAAACTAGAGACCTAGGGGAATCCAAGATGGGGTGACTTGTTTGGCTCGGACCAGGTTCTGTTACCCAGAATCCTTTGCAAACCTCAAAATTTGTCTAAAAAAACACATGTTCCTCACATTTCTGTGGCAGAAAGTTCTGGAATCTGAGAGGAGCCACAAATTTCCTTCCACCCAGCGTTCCCCACGTCTCCCAATAAAAATGATACCTCACTTGTGTGGGTAGGCCTAGCGCCCGCGACAGGAAACGCCCCAAAGCGCAACGCGGACACAGCCAAATTTTTGAAGGAAAACAAAGGTGTTTTTTGCAAAGTGCCTACCTGTAGATTTTGGCCTGTAGCTCAGCCGCCACCTAGGGAAACCTACCAAACCTGTGCATTTCTGAAAACTAGAGACCTAGGGGAATCCAAGATGGGGTGACTTGTGTGGCTCGGACCAGGTTCTGTTACCCAGAATCCTTTGCAAACCTCAAAATTTGGCTAAAAAAACACATGTTCCTCACATTTCTGTGGCAGAAAGTTCTGGAATCTGAGAGGAGCCACAAATTTCCTTCCACCCAGCGTTCCCCCACGTCTCCCGATAAAAATGATACCTCACTTGTGTGGGTAGGCCTAGCACCCGCGACAGGAAACGCCCCAAAGCGCAACGTGGACACAGCCACATTTTTGAAGGAAAACAGAGGTGTTTTTTGCAAAGTGCCTACCTGTAGATTTTAGCCTGTAGCTCAGCCGCCACCTAGGGAAACCTACCAAACCTGTGCATTTCTGAAAACTAGAGACCTAGGGGAATCCAAGATGGGGTGACTTGTGTGGCTCGGACCAGGTTCTGTTACCCAGAATCCTTTGCAAACCTCAAAATTTGGCTAAAAAAACACATGTTCCTCACATTTCTGTGGCAGAAAGTTCTGGAATCTGAGAGGAGCCACAAATTTCCTTCCACCCAGCGTTCCCCCACGTCTCCCGATAAAAATGATACCTCACTTGTGTGGGTAGGCCTAGCGCCCGCGACAGGAAACGCCCCAAAGCACAACGTGGACACAGCCAAATATTTGAAGGAAAACAGAGGTGTTTTTTGGAAAGTGCCTACCTGTAGATTTTGGCCTGTAGCTCAGCCGCCACCTAGGGAAACCTACCAAACCTGTGCATTTCTGAAAACTAGAGACCTAGGGGAATCCAAGATGGGGTGACTTGTGTGGCTCGGACCAGGTTCTGTTACCCAGAATCCTTTGCAAACCTCAAAATTTGGCTAAAAAAACACATGTTCCTCACATTTCTGTGGCAGAAAGTTCTGGAATCTGAGATGAGCCACAAATTTCCTTCCACCCAGCGTTCCCCCACGTCTCCCGATAAAAATGATACCTCACTTGTGTGGGTAGGCCTAGCGCCCGCGACAGGAAACGCCCCAAAGCGCAACGTGGACACAGCCAAATATTTGAAGGAAAACAGAGGTGTTTTTTGCAAAGTGCCTACCTGTAGATTTTGGCCTGTAGCTCAGCCGCCACCTAGGGAAACCTACCAAACCTGTGCATTTCGGAAAACTAGAGACCTAGGGGAATCCAAGATGGGGTGACTTGTGTGGCTCGGACCAGGTTCTGTTACCCAGAATCCTTTGCAAACCTCAAAATTTGGCTAAAAAAACACATGTTCCTCACATTTCTGTGGCAGAAAGTTCTGGAATCTGAGAGGAGCCACAAATTTCCTTCCACCCAGCGTTCCCCCACGTCTCCCGATAAAAATGATACCTCACTTGTGTGGGTAGGCCTAGCACCCGCGACAGGAAACGCCCCAAAGCGCAACGTGGACACAGCCAAATTTTTGAAGGAAAACAGAGGTGTTTTTTGCAAAGTGCCTACCTGTAGATTTTGGCCTGTAGCTCAGCCGCCACCTAGGGAAACCTACCAAACCTGTGCATTTCTGAAAACTAGAGACCTAGGGGAATCCAAGATGGGGTGACTTGTGTGGCTCGGACCAGGTTCTGTTACCCAGAATCCTTTGCAAACCTCAAAATTTGGCTAAAAAAACACATGTTCCTCACATTTCTGTGGCAGAAAGTTCTGGAATCTGAGAGGAGCCACAAATTTCCTTCCACCCAGCGTTCCCCCATGCCTCCCGATAAAAATGATACATCACTTGTGTTGGTAGGCCTAGCGCCCGCGACAGGAAACGCCCCAAAGCGCAACGTGGACACAGCCAAATTTTTGAAGGAAAACAGAGGTGTTTTTTGCAAATTGCCTACCTGTAGATTTTGGCCTGTAGCTCAGCCGCCACCTAGGGAAACCTACCAAACCTGTGCATTTCTGAAAACTAGAGACCTCGGGGAATCCAAGATGGGGTGACTTGTGTGGCTCGGACCAGGTTCTGTCACCCAGAATCCTTTGCAAACCTCAAAATTTGTCTAAAAAAACACATGTTCCTCACATTTCTGTGGCAGAAAGTTCTGGAATCTGAGAGGAGCCACAAATTTCCTTCCACCCAGCGTTCCCCACGTCTCCCAATAAAAATGATACCTCACTTGTGTGGGTAGGCCTAGCGCCCGCGACAGGAAACGCCCCAAAGCGCAACGCGGACACAGCCAAATTTTTGAAGGAAAACAAAGGTGTTTTTTGCAAAGTGCCTACCTGTAGATTTTGGCCTGTAGCTCCGCCGCCACCTAGGGAAACCTACCAAACCTGTGCATTTCTGAAAACTAGAGACCTAGGGGAATCCAAGATGGGGTGACTTGTGTGGCTCGGACCAGGTTCTGTTACCCAGAATCCTTTGCAAACCTCAAAATTTGTCTAAAAAAACACATGTTCCTCACATTTCTGTGGCAGAAAGTTCTGGAATCTGAGAGGAGCCACAAATTTCCTTCCACCCAGCGTTCCCCCAATCCTCCCGATAAAAATGATACCTCACTTGTGTGGGTAGGCCTAGCGCCCGCGACAGGAAACGCCCCAAAGCGCAACGTGGACACAGCCAAATTTTTGAAGGAAAACAGAGGTGTTTTTTGCAAAGTGCCTACCTGTAGATTTTGGCCTGTAGCTCAGCCGCCACCTAGGGAAACCTACCAAACCTGTGCATTTCTGAAAACTAGAGACCTAGGGGAATCCAAGATGGGGTGACTTGTGTGGCTCGGACCAGGTTCTGTTACCCAGAATCCTTTGCAAACCTCAAAATTTGGCTAAAAAAACACATGTTCCTCACATTTCTGTGGCAGAAAGTTCTGGAATCTGAGAGGAGCCACAAATTTCCTTCCACCCAGCGTTCCCCCACGTCTCCCGATAAAAATGATACCTCACTTGTGTGGGTAGGCCTAGCGCCCGCGACAGGAAACACCCCAAAGCGCAACGTGGACACAGCCAAATTTTTGAAGGAAAACAGAGGTGTTTTTTGCAAAGTGCCTACCTTTAGATTTTGGCCTGTAGCTCAGCCGCCACCTAGGGAAACCTACCAAACCTGTGCATTTCTGAAAACTAGAGACCTAGGGGAATTCAAGATGGGGTGACTTGTGTGGCTCGGACCAGGTTCTGTTACCCAGAATCCTTTGCAAACCTCAAAATTTGGCTAAAAAAACACATGTTCCTCACAGTTCTGTGGCAGAAAGTTCTGGAATCTGAGAGGAGCCACAAATTTCCTTCCACCCAGCGTTCCCCCACGTCTCCCGATAAAAATGATACCTCACTTGTGTGGGTAGGCCTAGCGCCCGCGACAGGAAACGCCCCAAAGCGCAACGTGGACACAGCCAAATTTTAGAAGGAAAACAGAGGTGTTTTTTGCAAAGTGCCTACCTGTAGATTTTGGCCTGTAGCTGAGCCGCCACCTACGGAAACCTACCAAACCTGTGCATTTCTGAAAACTAGAGACCTAGGGTAATCCAAGATGGGGTGACTTGTGTGGCTCGGACCAGGTTCTGTTACCCAGAATCCTTTGCAAACCTCAAAATTTGGCTAAAAAAACACATGTTCCTCACATTTCTGTGGCAGAAAGTACTGGAATCTGAGAGGAGCCACAAATTTCCTTCCACCCAGCGTTCCCCCACGTCTCCCGATAAAAATGATACCTCACTTGTGTGGGTAGGCCTAGCGCCCGCGACAGGAAATGCCCCAAAGCGCAACGTGGACACAGCCAAATTTTTGAAGGAAAACAGAGGTGTTTTTTGCAAAGTGCCTACCTGTAGATTTTGGCCTGTAGCTCAGCCGCCACCTAGGGAAACCTACCAAACCTGTGCATTTCTGAAAACTAGAGACCTAGGGGAATCCAAGATGGGGTGACTTGTGTGGCTCGGACCAGGTTCTGTTACCCAGAATCCTTTGCAAACCTCAAAATTTGTCTAAAAAAACACATGTTCCTCACATTTCTGTGGCAGAAAGTTCTGGAATCTGAGAGGAGCCACAAATTTCCTTCCACCCAGCGTTCCCCCAATCCTTCCGATAAAAATGATACCTCACTTGTGTGGGTAGGCCTACAGCCCGCGACAAGAAACGCCCCAAAGCGCAACGTGGACACAGCCAAATTTTTTAAGGAAAACAGAGGTGTTTTTTGCAAAGTGCCTACCTGTAAATTTTGGCCTGTAGCTCAGCCGCCACCTAGGGAAACCTACCAAACCTGTGCATTTCTGAAAACTAGAGACCTCGGGGAATCCAAGATGGGGTGACTTGTGTGGCTCGGACCAGGTTCTGTTACCCAGAATCCTTTGCAAACCTCAAAATTTGGCTAAAAAAACACATGTTCCTCACATTTCTGTGGCAGAAAGTTCTGGAATCTGAGAGGAGCCACAAATTTCCTTCCACCCAGCGTTCCCCCACGTCTCCCGATAAAAATGATACCTCACTTGTGTGGGTAGGCCAAGCGCCCGCGACAGGAAACGCCCCAAAGCGCAACGTGGACACAGCCAAATTTTTGAAGGAAAACAGAGGTGTTTTTTGCAAAGTGCCTACCTGTAGATTTTGGCCTGTAGCTCAGCCGCCACCTAGGGAAACCTACCAAACCTGTGCATTTCTGAAAACTAGAGACCTAGGGGAATCCAAGATGGGGTGACTTGTGTGGCTCGGACCAGGTTCTGTTACCCAGAATCAATTGCAAACCTCAAAATTTGTCTAAAAAAACACATGTTCCTCACATTTCTGTGGCAGAAAGTTCTGGAATCTGAGAGGAGCCACAAATTTCCTTCCACCCAGCGTTCCCCCACGTCTCCCGATTAAAATGATACCTCACTTGTGTGGGTAGGCCTAGCGCCCGCAACAGGAAACGCCCCAAAGCGCAACGTGGACACAGCCAAATTTTTGAAGGAAAACAGAGGTGTTTTTTGCAAAGTGCCTACCTGTAGATTTTGGCCTGTAGCTCAGCCGCCACCTACGGAAACCTACCAAACCTGTGCATTTCTGAAAACTAGAGACCTAGGGGAATCCAAGATGGAGTGACTTGTGTGGCTCGGACCAGGTTCTGTTACCCAGAATCCTTTGCAAACCTCAAAATTTGTCTAAAAAAACACATGTTCCTCACATTTCTGTGGCAGAAAGTTCTGGAATCTGAGAGGAGCCACAAATTTCCTTCCACCCAGCGTTCCCCCAATCCTCCCGATAAAAATGATACCTCACTTGTGTGGGTAGGCCTAGCACCTGCGACAGGAAACGCCCCAAAGCGCAACGTGGACACAGCCAAATTTTTGAAGGAAAACAGAGGTGTTTTTTGCAAAGTGCCTACCTGTAGATTTTGGCCTGTAGCTCAGCCGCCACCTAGGGAAACCTACCAAACCTGTGCATTTCTGAAAACTAGAGACCTCGGGGAATCCAAGATGGGGTGACTTGTGTGGCTCGGACCAGGTTCTGTCACCCAGAATCCTTTGCAAACCTCAAAATTTGTCTAAAAAAACACATGTTCCTCACATTTCTGTGTGCAGAAAGTTCTGGAATCTGAGAGGAGCCACAAATTTCCTTCCACCCAGCGTTCCCCACGTCCCCCAATAAAAATGATACCTCACTTGTGTGGGTAGGCCTAGCGCCCGTGACAGGAAACGCCCCAAAGCGCAACGCGGACACAGCCAAATTTTTTAAGGAAAACAGAGGTGTTTTATGCAAAGTGCCTACCTGTAGATTTTGGCCTGTAGCTCAGCCGCCACCTAGGGAAACCTACCAAACCTGTGCATTTCTGAAAACTAGAGACCTAGGGGAATCCAAGATGGGGTGACTTGTGTGGCTCGGACCAGGTTCTGTTACCCAGAATCCTTTGCAAACCTCAAAATTTGGCTAAAAAAACACATGTTCCTCACATTTCTGTGGCAGAAAGTTCTGGAATCTGAGAGGAGCCACAAATTTCCTTCCACCCAGCGTTCCCCCACGTCTCCCGATAAAAATGATACCTCACTTGTGTGGGTAGGCCTAGCGCCCGCGACAGGAAACGCCCCAAAGCGCAACGTGGACACAGCCAAATATTTGAAGGAAAACAGAGGTGTTTTTTGCAAAGTGCCTACCTGTAGATTTTGGCCTGTAGCTCAGCCGCCACCTAGGGAAACCTACCAAACCTGTGCATTTCGGAAAACTAGAGACCTAGGGGAATCCAAGATGGGGTGACTTGTGTGGCTCGGACCAGGTTCTGTTACCCAGAATCCTTTGCAAACCTCAAAATTTGGCTAAAAAAACACATGTTCCTCACATTTCTGTGGCAGAAAGTTCTGGAATCTGAGAGGAGCCACAAATTTCCTTCCACCCAGCGTTCCCCCACGTCTCCCGATAAAAATGATACCTCACTTGTGTGGGTAGGCCTAGCACCCGCGACAGGAAACGCCCCAAAGCGCAACGTGGACACAGCCAAATTTTTTAAGGAAAACAGAGGTGTTTTTTGCAAAGTGCCTACCTGTAGATTTTGGCCTGTAGCTCAGCCGCCACCTAGGGAAACCTACCAAACCTGTGCATTTCTGAAAACTAGAGACCTAGGGGAATCCAAGATGGGGTGACTTGTGTGGCTCGGACCAGGTTCTGTTACCCAGAATCCTTTGCAAACCTCAAAATTTGGTTAAAAAAACACATGTTCCTCACATTTCTGTGGCAGAAAGTTCTGGAATCTGAGAGGAGCCACAAATTTCCTTCCACCCAGCGTTCCCCCATGCCTCCCGATAAAAATGATACATCACTTGTGTTGGTAGGCCTAGCGCCCGCGACAGGAAACGCCCCAAAGCGCAACGTGGACACAGCCAAATTTTTGAAGGAAAACAGAGGTGTTTTTTGCAAATTGCCTACCTGTAGATTTTGGCCTGTAGCTCAGCCGCCACCTAGGGAAACCTACCAAACCTGTGCATTTCTGAAAACTAGAGACCTCGGGGAATCAAGATGGGGTGACTTGTGTGGCTCGGACCAGGTTCTGTCACCCAGAATCCTTTGCAAACCTCAAAATTTGTCTAAAAAAACACATGTTCCTCACATTTCTGTGGCAGAAAGTTCTGGAATCTGAGAGGAGCCACAAATTTCCTTCCACCCAGCGTTCCCCACGTCTCCCAATAAAAATGATACCTCACTTGTGTGGGTGGGCCTAGCGCCCGCGACAGGAAACGCCCCAAAGCGCAACGCGGACACAGCCACATTTTTGAAGGAAAACAAAGGTGTTTTTTGCAAAGTGCCTACCTGTAGATTTTGGCCTGTAGCTCAGCCGCCACCTAGGGAAACCTACCAAACCTGTGCATTTCTGAAAACTAGAGACCTAGGGGAATCCAAGATGGGGTGACTTGTGTGGCTCGGACCAGGTTCTGTTACCCAGAATCCTTTGCAAACCTCAAAATTTGTCTAAAAAAACACATGTTCCTCACATTTCTGTGGCAGAAAGTTCTGGAATCTGAGAGGAGCCACAAATTTCCTTCCACCCAGCGTTCCCCACGTCTCCCAATAAAAATGATACCTCACTTGTGTGGGTAGGCCTAGCGCCCGCGACAGGAAACGCCCCAAAGCGCAACGCGGACACAGCCAAATTTTTGAAGGAAAACAAAGGTGTTTTTTGCAAAGTGCCTACCTGTAGATTTTGGCCTGTAGCTCAGCCGCCACCTAGGGAAACCTACCAAACCTGTGCATTTCTGAAAACTAGAGACCTAGGGGAATCCAAGATGGGGTGACTTGTGTGGCTCGGACCAGGTTCTGTTACCCAGAATCCTTTGCAAACCTCAAAATTTGGCTAAAAAAACACATGTTCCTCACATTTCTGTGGCAGAAAGTTCTGGAATCTGAGAGGAGCCACAAATTTCCTTCCACCCAGCGTTCCCCCACGTCTCCCGATAAAAATGATACCTCACTTGTGTGGGTAGGCCTAGCACCCGCGACAGGAAACGCCCCAAAGCGCAACGTGGACACAGCCACATTTTTGAAGGAAAACAGAGGTGTTTTTTGCAAAGTGCCTACCTGTAGATTTTAGCCTGTAGCTCAGCCGCCACCTAGGGAAACCTACCAAACCTGTGCATTTCTGAAAACTAGAGACCTAGGGGAATCCAAGATGGGGTGACTTGTGTGGCTCGGACCAGGTTCTGTTACCCAGAATCCTTTGCAAACCTCAAAATTTGGCTAAAAAAACACATGTTCCTCACATTTCTGTGGCAGAAAGTTCTGGAATCTGAGAGGAGCCACAAATTTCCTTCCACCCAGCGTTCCCCCACGTCTCCCGATAAAAATGATACCTCACTTGTGTGGGTAGGCCTAGCGCCCGCGACAGGAAACGCCCCAAAGCGCAACGTGGACACAGCCAAATATTTGAAGGAAAACAGAGGTGTTTTTTGCAAAGTGCCTACCTGTAGATTTTGGCCTGTAGCTCAGCCGCCACCTAGGGAAACCAACCAAACCTGTGCATTTCGGAAAACTAGAGACCTAGGGGAATCCAAGATGGGGTGACTTGTGTGGCTCGGACCAGGTTCTGTTACCCAGAATCCTTTGCAAACCTCAAAATTTGGCTAAAAAAACACATGTTCCTCACATTTCTGTGGCAGAAAGTTCTGGAATCTGAGAGGAGCCACAAATTTCCTTCCACCCAGCGTTCCCCCACGTCTCCCGATAAAAATGATACCTCACTTGTGTGGGTAGGCCTAGCACCCGCGACAGGAAACGCCCCAAAGCGCAACGTGGACACAGCCAAATTTTTGAAGGAAAACAGAGGTGTTTTTTGCAAAGTGCCTACCTGTAGATTTTGGCCTGTAGCTCAGCCGCCACCTAGGGAAACCTACCAAACCTGTGCATTTCTGAAAACTAGAGACCTAGGGGAATCCAAGATGGGGTGACTTGTGTGGCTCGGACCAGGTTCTGTTACCCAGAATCCTTTGCAAACCTCAAAATTTGGCTAAAAAAACACATGTTCCTCACATTTCTGTGGCAGAAAGTTCTGGAATCTGAGAGGAGCCACAAATTTCCTTCCACCCAGCGTTCCCCCATGCCTCCCGATAAAAATGATACATCACTTGTGTTGGTAGGCCTAGCGCCCGCGACAGGAAACGCCCCAAAGCGCAACGTGGACACAGCCAAATTTTTGAAGGAAAACAGAGGTGTTTTTTGCAAATTGCCTACCTGTAGATTTTGGCCTGTAGCTCAGCCGCCACCTAGGGAAACCTACCAAACCTGTGCATTTCTGAAAACTAGAGACCTCGGGGAATCCAAGATGGGGTGACTTGTGTGGCTCGGACCAGGTTCTGTCACCCAGAATCCTTTGCAAACCTCAAAATTTGTCTAAAAAAACACATGTTCCTCACATTTCTGTGGCAGAAAGTTCTGGAATCTGAGAGGAGCCACAAATTTCCTTCCACCCAGCGTTCCCCACGTCTCCCAATAAAAATGATACCTCACTTGTGTGGGTAGGCCTAGCGCCCGCGACAGGAAACGCCCCAAAGCGCAACGCGGACACAGCCACATTTTTGAAGGAAAACAAAGGTGTTTTTTGCAAAGTGCCTACCTGTAGATTTTGGCCTGTAGGTCAGCCGCCACCTAGGGAAACCTACCGAACCTGTGCATTTCTGAAAACTAGAGACCTAGGGGAATCCAAGATGGGGTGACTTGTTTGGCTCGGACCAGGTTCTGTTACCCAGAATCCTTTGCAAACCTCAAAATTTGTCTAAAAAAACACATGTTCCTCACATTTCTGTGGCAGAAAGTTCTGGAATCTGAGAGGAGCCACAAATTTCCTTCCACCCAGCGTTCCCCACGTCTCCCAATAAAAATGATACCTCACTTGTGTGGGTAGGCCTAGCGCCCGCGACAGGAAACGCCCCAAAGCGCAACGCGGACACAGCCAAATGTTTGAAGGAAAACAGAGGTGTTTTTTGCAAAGTGCCTACCTGTAGATTTTGGCCTGTAGCTCAGCCGCCACCTAGGGAAACCTACCAAACCTGTGCATTTCTGAAAACTAGAGACCTAGGGGAATCCAAGATGGGGTGACTTGTGTGGCTCGGACCAGGTTCTGTTACCCAGAATCCTTTGCAAACCTCAAAATTTGGCTAAAAAAACACATGTTCCTCACATTTCTGTGGCAGAAAGTTCTGGAATCTGAGAGGAGCCACAAATTTCCTTCCACCCAGCGTTCCCCCACGTCTCCCGATAAAAATGATACCTCACTTGTGTGGGTAGGCCTAGCACCCGCGACAGGAAACGCCCCAAAGCGCAACGTGGACACAGCCACATTTTTGAAGGAAAACAGAGGTGTTTTTTGCAAAGTGCCTACCTGTAGATTTTAGCCTGTAGCTCAGCCGCCACCTAGGGAAACCTACCAAACCTGTGCATTTCTGAAAACTAGAGACCTAGGGGAATCCAAGATGGGGTGACTTGTGTGGCTCGGACCAGGTTCTGTTACCCAGAATCCTTTGCAAACCTCAAAATTTGGCTAAAAAAACACATGTTCCTCACATTTCTGTGGCAGAAAGTTCTGGAATCTGAGAGGAGCCACAAATTTCCTTCCACCCAGCGTTCCCCCACGTCTCCCGATAAAAATGATACCTCACTTGTGTGGGTAGGCCTAGCGCCCGCGACAGGAAACGCCCCAAAGCACAACGTGGACACAGCCAAATATTTGAAGGAAAACAGAGGTGTTTTTTGGAAAGTGCCTACCTGTAGATTTTGGCCTGTAGCTCAGCCGCCACCTAGGGAAACCTACCAAACCTGTGCATTTCTGAAAACTAGAGACCTAGGGGAATCCAAGATGGGGTGACTTGTGTGGCTCGGACCAGGTTCTGTTACCCAGAATCCTTTGCAAACCTCAAAATTTGGCTAAAAAAACACATGTTCCTCACATTTCTGTGGCAGAAAGTTCTGGAATCTGAGAGGAGCCACAAATTTCCTTCCACCCAGCGTTCCCCCACGTCTCCCGATAAAAATGATACCTCACTTGTGTGGGTAGGCCTAGCACCCGCGACAGGAAACGCCCCAAAGCGCAACGTGGACACAGCCAAATTTTTGAAGTAAAACAGAGGTGTTTTTTGCAAAGTGCCTACCTGTAGATTTTGGCCTGTAGCTCAGCCGCCACCTAGGGAAACCTACCAAACCTGTGCATTTCTGAAAACTAGAGACCTAGGGGAATCCAAGATGGGGTGACTTGTGTGGCTCGGACCAGGTTCTGTTACCCAGAATCCTTTGCAAACCTCAAAATTTGGCTAAAAAAACACATGTTCCTCACATTTCTGTGGCAGAAAGTTCTGGAATCTGAGAGGAGCCACAAATTTCCTTCCACCCAGCGTTCCCCCATGCCTCCCGATAAAAATGATACATCACTTGTGTTGGTAGGCCTAGCGCCCGCGACAGGAAACGCCCCAAAGCGCAACGTGGACACAGCCAAATTTTTGAAGGAAAACAGAGGTGTTTTTTGCAAATTGCCTACCTGTAGATTTTGGCCTGTAGCTCAGCCGCCACCTAGGGAAACCTACCAAACCTGTGCATTTCTGAAAACTAGAGACCTCGGGGAATCCAAGATGGGGTGACTTGTGTGGCTCGGACCAGGTTCTGTCACCCAGAATCCTTTGCAAACCTCAAAATTTGTCTAAAAAAACACATGTTCCTCACATTTCTGTGGCAGAAAGTTCTGGAATCTGAGAGGAGCCACAAATTTCCTTCCACCCAGCGTTCCCCACGTCTCCCAATAAAAATGATACCTCACTTGTGTGGGTAGGCCTAGCGCCCGCGACAGGAAACGCCCCAAAGCGCAACGCGGACACAGCCAAATTTTTGTAGGAAAACAAAGGTGTTTTTTGCAAAGTGCCTACCTGTAGATTTTGGCCTGTAGCTCAGCCGCCACCTAGGGAAACCTACCAAACCTGTGCATTTCTGAAAACTAGAGACCTAGGGGAATCCAAGATGGGGTGACTTGTGTGGCTCGGACCAGGTTCTGTTACCCAGAATCCTTTGCAAACCTCAAAATTTGTCTAAAAAAACACATGTTCCTCACATTTCTGTGGCAGAAAGTTCTGGAATCTGAGAGGAGCCACAAATTTCCTTCCACCCAGCGTTCCCCCAATCCTCCCGATAAAAATGATACCTCACTTGTGTGGGTAGGCCTAGCGCCCGCGACAGGAAACGCCCCAAAGCGCAACGTGGACACAGCCAAATTTTTGAAGGAAAACAGAGGTGTTTTTTGCAAAGTGCCTACCTGTAGATTTTGGCCTGTAGCTCAGCCGCCACCTAGGGAAACCTACCAAACCTGTGCATTTCTGAAAACTAGAGACCTAGGGGAATCCAAGATGGGGTGACTTGTGTGGCTCGGACCAGGTTCTGTTACCCAGAATCCTTTGCAAACCTCAAAATTTGGCTAAAAAAACACATGTTCCTCACATTTCTGTGGCAGAAAGTTCTGGAATCTGAGAGGAGCCACAAATTTCCTTCCACCCAGCGTTCCCCCACGTCTCCCGATAAAAATGATACCTCACTTGTGTGGGTAGGCCTAGCGCCCGCGACAGGAAACGCCCCAAAGCGCAACGTGGACACAGCCAAATTTTTGAAGGAAAACAGAGGTGTTTTTTGCAAAGTGCCTACCTTTAGATTTTGGCCTGTAGCTCAGCCGCCACCTAGGGAAACCTACCAAACCTGTGCATTTCTGAAAACTAGAGACCTAGGGGAATTCAAGATGGGGTGACTTGTGTGGCTCGGACCAGGTTCTGTTACCCAGAATCCTTTGCAAACCTCAAAATTTGGCTAAAAAAACACATGTTCCTCACAGTTCTGTGGCAGAAAGTTCTGGAATCTGAGAGGAGCCACAAATTTCCTTCCACCCAGCGTTCCCCCACGTCTCCCGATAAAAATGATACCTCACTTGTGTGGGTAGGCCTAGCGCCCGCGACAGGAAACGCCCCAAAGCGCAACGTGGACACAGCCAAATTTTAGAAGGAAAACCGAGGTGTTTTTTGCAAAGTGCCTACCTGTAGATTTTGGCCTGTAGCTGAGCCGCCACCTACGGAAACCTACCAAACCTGTGCATTTCTGAAAACTAGAGACCTAGGGTAATCCAAGATGGGGTGACTTGTGTGGCTCGGACCAGGTTCTGTTACCCAGAATCCTTTGCAAACCTCAAAATTTGGCTAAAAAAACACATGTTCCTCACATTTCTGTGGCAGAAAGTACTGGAATCTGAGAGGAGCCACAAATTTCCTTCCACCCAGCGTTCCCCCACGTCTCCCGATAAAAATGATACCTCACTTGTGTGGGTAGGCCTAGCGCCCGCGACAGGAAACGCCCCAAAGCGCAACGTGGACACAGCCAAATTTTTGAAGGAAAACAGAGGTGTTTTTTGCAAAGTGCCTACCTGTAGATTTTGGCCTGTAGCTCAGCCGCCACCTAGGGAAACCTACCAAACCTGTGCATTTCTGAAAACTAGAGACCTAGGGGAATCCAAGATGGGGTGACTTGTGTGGCTCGGACCAGGTTCTGTTACCCAGAATCCTTTGCAAACCTCAAAATTTGTCTAAAAAAACACATGTTCCTCACATTTCTGTGGCAGAAAGTTCTGGAATCTGAGAGGAGCCACAAATTTCCTTCCACCCAGCGTTCCCCCAATCCTTCCGATAAAAATGATACCTCACTTGTGTGGGTAGGCCTACAGCCCGCGACAAGAAACGCCCCAAAGCGCAACGTGGACACAGCCAAATTTTTTAAGGAAAACAGAGGTGTTTTTTGCAAAGTGCCTACCTGTAAATTTTGGCCTGTAGCTCAGCCGCCACCTAGGGAAACCTACCAAACCTGTGCATTTCTGAAAACTAGAGACCTCGGGGAATCCAAGATGGGGTGACTTGTGTGGCTCGGACCAGGTTCTGTTACCCAGAATCCTTTGCAAACCTCAAAATTTGGCTAAAAAAACACATGTTCCTCACATTTCTGTGGCAGAAAGTTCTGGAATCTGAGAGGAGCCACAAATTTCCTTCCACCCAGCGTTCCCCCACGTCTCCCGATAAAAATGATACCTCACTTGTGTGGGTAGGCCTAGCGCCCGCGACAGGAAACGCCCCAAAGCGCAACGTGGACACAGCCAAATTTTTGAAGGAAAACAGAGGTGTTTTTTGCAAAGTGCCTACCTGTAGATTTTGGCCTGTAGCTCAGCCGCCACCTAGGGAAACCTACCAAACCTGTGCATTTCTGAAAACTAGAGACCTAGGGGAATCCAAGATGGGGTGACTTGTGTGGCTCGGACCAGGTTCTGTTACCCAGAATCAATTGCAAACCTCAAAATTTGTCTAAAAAAACACATGTTCCTCACATTTCTGTGGCAGAAAGTTCTGGAATCTGAGAGGAGCCACAAATTTCCTTCCACCCAGCGTTCCCCCACGTCTCCCGATAAAAATGATACCTCACTTGTGTGGGTAGGCCTAGCGCCCGCAACAGGAAACGCCCCAAAGCGCAACGTGGACACAGCCAAATTTTTGAAGGAAAACAGAGGTGTTTTTTGCAAAGTGCCTACCTGTAGATTTTGGCCTGTAGCTCAGCCGCCACCTACGGAAACCTACCAAACCTGTGCATTTCTGAAAACTAGAGACCTAGGGGAATCCAAGATGGGGTGACTTGTGTGGCTCGGACCAGGTTCTGTTACCCAGAATCCTTTGCAAACCTCAAAATTTGGCTAAAAAAACACATGTTCCTCACATTTCTGTGGCAGAAAGTTCTGGAATCTGAGAGGAGCCACAAATTTCCTTCCACCCAGCGTTCCCCCACGTCTCCCGATAAAAATGATACCTCACTTGTGTGGGTAGGCCTAGCGCCCGCGACAGGAAACGCCCCAAAGCGCAACGTGGACACAGCCAAATATTTGAAGGAAAACAGAGGTGTTTTTTGCAAAGTGCCTACCTGTAGATTTTGGCCTGTAGCTCAGCCGCCACCTAGGGAAACCTACCAAACCTGTGCATTTCTGAAAACTAGAGACCTAAGGGAATCCAAGATGGGGTGACTTGTGTGGCTCGGACCAGGTTCTGTTACCCAGAATCCTTTGCAAACCTCAAAATTTGGCTAAAAAAACACATGTTCCTCACATTTCTGTGGCAGAAAGTTCTGGAATCTGAGAGGAGCCACAAATTTCCTTCCACCCAGCGTTCCCCCACGTCTCCCGATAAAAATTATACCTCACTTGTGTGGGTAGGCCTAGCACCTGCGACAGGAAACGCCCCAAAGCGCAACGTGGACACAGCCAAATTTTTGAAGGAAAACAGAGGTGTTTTTTGCAAAGTGCCTACCTGTAGATTTTGGCCTGTAGCTCAGCCGCCACCTAGGGAAACCTACCAAACCTGTGTATTTCTGAAAACTAGAGACCTCGGGGAATCCAAGATGGGGTGACTTGTGTGGCTCGGATCAGGTTCTGTCACCCAGAATCCTTTGCAAACCTCAAAATTTGTCTAAAAAAACACATGTTCCTCACATTTCTGTGTGCAGAAAGTTCTGGAATCTGAGAGGAGCCACAAATTTCCTTCCACCCAGCGTTCCCCACGTCTCCCAATAAAAATGATACCTCACTTGTGTGGGTAGGCCTAGCGCCCGTGACAGGAAACGCCCCAAAGCGCAACGCGGACACAGCCACATTTTTTAAGGAAAACAGAGGTGTTTTATGCAAAGTGCCTACCTGTAGATTTTGGCCTGTAGCTCAGCCGCCACCTAGGGAAACCTACCAAACCTCTGCATTTCTGAAAACTAGAGACCTAGGGGAATCCAAGATGGGGTGACTTGTGTGGTTCGGACCAGGTTCTGTTACCCAGAATCCTTTGCAAACCTCAAAATTTGGCTAAAAAATCACATGTTCCTCACATTTCTGTGGCAGAAAGTTCTGGAATCTGAGAGGAGCCACAAATTTCCTTCCACCCAGCGTTCCCTCACGTCTCCCGATAAAAATGATACCTCACTTGTGTGGGTAGGCCTAGCGCCCGCGACAGGAAACGTCCCAAAGCACAACGTGGACACAGCCAAATATTTGAAGGAAAACAGAGGTGTTTTTTGCAAAGTGCCTACCTGTAGATTTTGGCCTGTAGCTCAGCCGCCACCTAGGGAAACCTACCAAACCTGTGCATTTCTGAAAACTAGAGACCTAGGGGAATCCAAGATGGGGTGACTTGTGTGGCTCGGACCAGGTTCTGTTACCCAGAATCCTTTGCAAACCTCAAAATTTGGCTAAAAAAACACATGTTCCTCACATTTCTGTGGCAGAAAGTTCTGGAATCTGAGAGGAGCCACAAATTTCCTTCCACCCAGCGTTCCCCCAATCCTCCCGATAAAAATGATACCTCACTTGTGTGGGTAGGCCTACAGCCCGCGACAAGAAACGCCCCAAAGCGCAACGTGGACACAGCCAAATTTTTTAAGGAAAACAGAGGTGTTTTTTGCAAAGTGCCTACCTGTAGATTTTGGCCTGTAGCTCAGCCGCCACCTAGGGAAACCTACCAAACCTGTGCATTTCCGAAAACTAGAGACCTAGGGGAATCCAAGATGGGGTGACTTGTGTGGCTCGGACCAGGTTCTGTTACCTAGAATCCTTTGCAAACCTCAAAATTTGGCTAAAAAAACACATATTCCTCACATTTCTGTGGCAGAAAGTTCTGGAATCTGAGAGGAACCACAAATTTCCTTCCACCCAGCGTTCCCCTCCGTCTCCCGATAAAAATGATACCTCACTTGTGTGGGTAGGCCTAGCGCCCGTGACAGGAAATGCCCCAAAGCACAACGTGGACACAGCCAAATATTTGAAGGAAAACAGAGGAGTTTTTTGCAAAGTGCCTACCTGTAGATTTTGGCCTGTAGCTCAGCCGCCACCTAGGGAAACCTACCAAACCTGTGCATTTCTGAAAACTAGAGACCTCGGGGAATCCAAGATGGGGTGACTTGTGTGGCTCAGACCAGGTTCTGTTACCCAGAATCCTTTGCAAACCTCAATATTTGGCTAAAAAAACACATGTTCCTCACATTTCTGTGGCAGAAAGTTCTGGAATCTGAGAGGAGCCACAAATTTCCTTCCACCCAGCGTTCCCCCACGTCTCCCGATAAAAATGATACCTCACTTGTGTGGGTAGGCCTAGCGCCCGCGACAGGAAACGCCCCAAAGCGCAACGTGGACACAGCCAAATTTTTGAAGGAAAACAGAGGTGTTTTTTGCAAAGTGCCTACCTGTAGATTTTAGCCTGTAGCTCAGCCGCCACCTAGGGAAACCTACCAAACCTGTGCATTTCTGAAAACTAGAGACCTAGGGGAATCCAAGATGGGGTGACTTGTGTGGCTCGGACCAGGTTCTGTTACCCAGAATCCTTTGCAAACCTCAAAATTTGTCTAAAAAAACACATGTTCCTCACATTTCTGTGGCAGAAAGTTCTGGAATCTGAGAGGAGCCACAAATTTCCTTCCACCCAGCGTTCCCCCACGTCTCCCGATTAAAATGATACCTCACTTGTGTGGGTAGGCCTAGCGCCCGCAACAGGAAACGCCCCAAAGCGCAACGTGGACACAGCCAAATTTTTGAAGGAAAACAGAGGTGTTTTTTGCAAAGTGCCTACCTGTAGATTTTGGCCTGTAGCTCAGCCGCCACCTACGGAAACCTACCAAACCTGTGCATTTCTGAAAACTAGAGACCTAGTGGAATCCAAGATGGGGTGACTTGTGTGGCTCGGACCAGGTTCTGTTACCCAGAATCCTTTTCAAACCTCAAAATTTGGCTAAAAAAACACATGTTCCTCACATTTCTGTGGCAGAAAGTTCTGGAATCTGAGAGGAGCCACACATTTCCTTCCACCCAGCGTTCCCCCACGTCTCCCGATAAAAATGATACCTCACTTGTGTGGGTAGGCCTAGCGCCCGCGACAGGAAACGCCCCAAAGCGCAACGTGGACACAGCCAAATATTTGAAGGAAAACAGAGGTGTTTTTTGCAAAGTGCCTACCTGTAGATTTTGGCCTGTAGCTCAGCCGCCACCTAGTGAAACCTACCAAACCTGTGCATTTCTGAAAACTAGAGACCTAAGGGAATCCAAGATGGGGTGACTTGTGTGGCTCGGACCAGGTTCTGTTACCCAGAATCCTTTGCAAACCTCAAAATTTGGCTAAAAAAACACATGTTCCTCACATTTCTGTGGCAGAAAGTTCTGGAATCTGAGAGGAGCCACAAATTTCCTTCCACCAAGCGTTCCCCCACATCTCCCGATAAAAATGATACCTCACTTGTGTGGGTAGGCCTAGCGCCCGTGACAGGAAACGCCCCAAAGAGCAACGCGGACACAGCCAAATTTTTTAAGGAAAACAGAGGTGTTTTATGCAAAGTGCCTACCTGTAGATTTTGGCCTGTAGCTCAGCCGCCACCTAGAGAAACCTACCAAACCTGTGCATTTCTGAAAACTAGAGACCTAGGGGAATCCAAGATGGGGTGACTTGTGTGGCTCGGACCAGGTTCTGTTACCCAGAATCCTTTGCAAACCTCAAAATTTGGCTAAAAAAACACATGTTCCTCACATTTCTGTGGCAGAAAGTTCTGGAATCTGAGAGGAGCCACAAATTTCCTTCCACCCAGCGTTCCCTCACGTCTCCCGATAAAAATGATACCTCACTTGTGTGGGTAGGCCTAGCGCCCGCGACAGGAAACGCCCCAAAGCACAACGTGGACACAGCCAAATATTTGAAGGAAAACAGAGGTGTTTTTTGCAAAGTGCCTACCTGTAGATTTTGGCCTGTAGCTCAGCCGCCACCTAGGGAAACCTACCAAACCTGTGCATTTCTGAAAACTAGAGACGTAGGGGAATCCAAGATGGGGTGACTTGTGTGGCTCGGACCAGGTTCTGTTACCCAGAATCCTTTGCAAACCTCATAATTTGGCTAAAAAAACACATGTTCCTCACATTTCTGTGGCAGAAAGTTCTGGAATCTGAGAGGAGCCACAAATTTCCTTCCACCCAGCGTTCCCCCACGTCTCCCGATAAAAATGATACCTCACTTGTGTGGGTAGGCCTAGCGCCCGCGACAGGAAACGCCCCAAAGCGCAACGTGGACACAGCCAAATTTTTGAAGGAAAACAGAGGTGTTTTTTGCAAAGTGCCTACCTTTAGATTTTGGCCTGTAGCTCAGCCGCCACCTAGGGAAACCTACCGAACCTGTGCATTTCTGAAAACTAGATACCTAGGGGAATTCAAGATGGGGTGACTTGTGTGGCTCGGACCAGGTTCTGTTACCCAGAATCCTTTGCAAACCTCAAAATTTGGCTAAAAAAACACATGTTCCTCACATTTCTGTGGCAGAAAGTTCTGGAATCTGAGAGGAGCCACAAATTTCCTTCCAACCAGCGTTCCCCCACGTCTCCCGATAAAAATGATACCTCACTTGTGTGGGTAGGCCTAGCGCCCGCGACAGGAAACGCCCCAAAGCGCAACGTGGACACAGCCAAATTTTTGAAGGAAAACAGAGGTGTTTTTTGCAAAGTGACTACCTGTAGATTTTGGCCTGTAGCTCAGCCGCCACCTACGGAAACCTACCAAACCTGTGCATTTCTGAAAACTAGAGACCTAGGGAAATCAAAGATGGGGTGACTTGTGTGGCTCGGACCAGGTTCTGTTACCCAGAATCCTTTGCAAACCTCAAAATTTGTCTAAAAAAACACATGTTCCTCACATTTCTGTGGCAGAAAGTTCTGGAATCTGAGAGGAGCCACAAATTTCCTTCCACCCAGCGTTCCCCCACGTCTCCCAATAAAAATGATACCTCACTTGTGTGGGTAGGCCTAGCGCCCGCGACAAGAAACGCCCCAAAGCGCAACGTGGACACAGCCACATTTTTGAAGGAAAACAGAGGTGTTTTTTGCAAAGTGCCTACCTGTAGATTTTGGCCTGTAGCTCAGCCGCCACCTAGGGAAACCTACCAAACCTGTGCATTTCCGAAAACTAGAGACCTAGGGGAATCCAAGATGGGGTGACTTGTGTGGCTCGGACCAGGTTCTGTTACCTAGAATCCTTTGCAAACCTCAAAATTTGGCTAAAAAAACACATATTCCTCACATTTCTGTGGCAGAAAGTTCTGGAATCTGAGAGGAGCCACAAATTTCCTTCCACCCAGCGTTCCCCTACGTCTCCCGATAAAAATGATACCTCACTTGTGTGGGTAGGCCTAGCGCCCGCGACAGGAAATGCCCCAAAGCACAACGTGGACACAGCCAAATATTTGAAGGAAAACAGAGGAGTTTTTTGCAAAGTGCCTACCTGTAGATTTTGGCCTGTAGCTCAGCCGCCACCTAGGGAAACCTACCAAACCTGTGCATTTCTGAAAACTAGAGACCTCGGGGAATCCAAGATGGGGTGACTTGTGTGGCTCGGACCAGGTTCTGTTACCCAGAATCCTTTGCAAACCTCAAAATTTGTCTAAAAAAACACATGTTCCTCACATTTCTGTGGCAGAAAGTTCTGGAATCTGAGAGGAGCCACAAATTTCCTTCCACCCAGCGTTCCCCCACGTCTCCCGATAAAAATGATACCTCACTTGTGTGGGTAGGCCTAGCGCCCGCGACAGGAAACGCCCCAAAGCGCAACGTGGACACAGCCAAATTTTTGAAGGAAAATAGAGGTGTTTTTTGCAAAGTGCCTACCTGTAGATTTTAGCCTGTAGCTCAGCCGCCACCTAGGGAAACCTACCAAACCTGTGCATTTCTGAAAACTAGAGACCTAGGGGAATCCAAGATGGGGTGACTTGTGTGGCTCGGACCAGGTTCTGTTACCCAGAATCCTTTGCAAACCTCAACATTTGTCTAAAAAAACACATGTTCCTCACATTTGTGTGGCACAAAGTTCTGGAATCTGAGAGGAGCCACAAATGTCCTTCCACCCAGCGTTCCCCCACGTCTCCCGATTAAAATGATACCTCACTTGTGTGGGTAGGCCTAGCGCCCGCAACAGGAAACGCCCCAAAGCGCAACGTGGACACAGCCAAATTTTTGAAGGAAAACAGAGGTGTTTTTTGCAAAGTGCCTACCTGTAGATTTTGGCCTGTAGCTCAGCCGCCACCTACGGAAACCTACCAAACCTGTGCATTTCTGAAAACTAGAGACCTAGGGGAATCCAAGATGGGGTGACTTGTGTGGCTCGGACCAGGTTCTGTTACCCAGAATCCTTTGCAAACCTCAAAATTTGGCTAAAAAAACACATGTTCCTCACATTTCTGTGGCAGAAAGTTCTGGAATCTGAGAGGAGCCACAAATTTCCTTCCACCCAGCGTTCCCCCACGTCTCCCGATAAAAATGATACCTCACTTGTGTGGGTAGGCCTAGCGCCCGCGACAGGAAACGCCCCAAAGCGCAACGTGGACACAGCCAAATATTTGAAGGAAAACAGAGGTGTTTTTTGCAAAGTGCCTACCTGTAGATTTTGGCCTGTAGCTCAGCCGCCACCTAGTGAAACCTACCAAACCTGTGCATTTCTGAAAACTAGAGATCTAAGGGAATCCAAGATGGGGTGACTTGTGTGGCTCGGATTAGGTTCTGTTACACAGAATCCTTTGCAAACCTCAAAATTTGGCTAAAGAAACACATGTTCCTCACATTTCTGTGGCAGAAAGTTCTGGAATCTGAGAGGAGCCACAAATTTCCTTCCACCCAGCGTTCCCCCACATCTCCCGATAAAAATGATACCTCACTTGTGTGGGTAGGCCTAGCACCTGCGACAGGAAACGCCCCAAAGCGCAACGTGGACACAGCCAAATTTTTGAAGGAAAACAGAGGTGTTTTTTGCAAAGTGCCTACCTGTAAATTTTGGCCTGTAGCTCAGCCGCCACCTAGGGAAACCTACCAAACCTGTGGATTTCTGAAAACTAGAGACCTCGGGGAATCCAAGATGGGGTGACTTGTGTGGCTCGGATCAGGTTCTGTCACCCAGAATCCTTTGCAAACCTCAAAATTTGTCTAAAAAAACACATGTTCCTCACATTTCTGTGTGCAGAAAGTTCTGGAATCTGAGAGGAGCCACAAATTTCCTTCCACCCAGCGTTCCCCACGTCTCCCAATAAAAATGATACCTCACTTGTGTGGGTAGGCCTAGCGCCCGTGACAGGAAACGCCCCAAAGCGCAACGCGGACACAGCCAAATTTTTTAAGGAAAACAGAGGTGTTTTATGCAAAGTGCCTACCTGTAGATTTTGGCCTGTAGCTCAGCCGCCACCTAGGGAAACCTACCAAACCTGTGCATTTCTGAAAACTAGAGACCGAGGGGAATCCAAGATGGGGTGACTTGTGTGGCTCGGACCAGGTTCTGTTACCCAGAATCCTTTGCAAACCTCAAAATTTGGCTAAAAAAACACATATTCCTCACATTTCTGTGGCAGAAAGTTCTGGAATCTGAGAAGAGCCACAAATTTCCTTCCACCCAGCGTTCCCCTACGTCTCCCGATAAAAATGATACCTCACTTGTGTGGGTAGGCCTAGCGCCCGTGACAGGAAATGCCCCAAAGCACAACGTGGACACAGCCAAATATTTGAAGGAAAACAGAGGAGTTTTTTGCAAAGTGCCTACCTGTAGATTTTGGCCTGTAGCTCAGCCGCCACCTAGGGAAACCTACCAAACCTGTGCATTTCTGAAAACTAGAGACCTCGGGGAATCCAAGATGGGGTGACTTGTGTGGCTCGGACCAGGTTCTGTTACCCAGAATCCTTTGCAAACCTCAAAATTTGTCTAAAAAAACACATGTTCCTCACATTTCTGTGGCAGAAAGTTCTGGAATCTGAGAGGAGCCACAAATTTCCTTCCACCCAGCGTTCCCCCACGTCTCCCGATTAAAATGATACCTCACTTGTGTGGGTAGGCCTAGCGCCCGCAACAGGAAACGCCCCAAAGCGCAACGTGGACACAGCCAAATTTTTGAAGGAAAACAGAGGTGTTTTTTGCAAAGTGCCTACCTGTAGATTTTGGCCTGTAGCTCAGCCGCCACCTACGGAAACCTACCAAACCTGTGCATTTCTGAAAACTAGAGACCTAGGGGAATCCAAGATGGGGTGACTTGTGTGGCTCGGACCAGGTTCTGTTACCCAGAATCCTTTGCAAACCTCAAAATTTGGCTAAAAAAACACATGTTCCTCACATTTCTGTGGCAGAAAGTTCTGGAATCTGAGAGGAGCCACAAATTTCCTTCCACCCAGCGTTCCCCCACGTCTCCCGATAAAAATGATACCTCACTTGTGTGGGTAGGCCTAGCGCCCGCGACAGGAAACGCCCCAAAGCGCAACGTGGACACAGCCAAATTTTTGAAGGAAAACAGAGGTGTTTTTTGCAAAGTGCCTACCTGTAGATTTTAGCCTGTAGCTCAGCCGCCACCTAGGGAAACCTACCAAACCTGTGCATTTCTGAAAACTAGAGACCTAGGGGAATCCAAGATGGGGTGACTTGTGTGGCTCGGACCAGGTTCTGTTACCCAGAATCCTTTGCAAACCTCAAAATTTGTCTAAAAAAACACATGTTCCTCACATTTCTGTGGCAGAAAGTTCTGGAATCTGAGAGGAGCCACAAATTTCCTTCCACCCAGCGTTCCCCCACATCTCCCGATAAAAATGATACCTCACTTGTGTGGGTAGGCCTAGCACCTGCGACAGGAAACGCCCCAAAGCGCAACGTGGACACAGCCAAATTTTTGAAGGAAAACAGAGGTGTTTTTTGCAAAGTGCCTACCTGTAAATTTTGGCCTGTAGCTCAGCCGCCACCTAGGGAAACCTACCAAACCTGTGCATTTCTGAAAACTAGAGACCTCGGGGAATCCAAGATGGGGTGACTTGTGTGGCTCGGATCAGGTTCTGTCACCCAGAATCCTTTGCAAACCTCAAAATTTGTCTAAAAAAACACATGTTCCTCACATTTCTGTGTGCAGAAAGTTCTGGAATCTGAGAGGAGCCACAAATTTCCTTCCACCCAGCGTTCCCCACGTCTCCCAATAAAAATGATACCTCACTTGTGTGGGTAGGCCTAGCGCCCGTGACAGGAAACGCCCCAAAGCGCAACGCGGACACAGCCAAATTTTTTAAGGAAAACAGAGGTGTTTTATGCAAAGTGCCTACCTGTAGATTTTGGCCTGTAGCTCAGCCGCCACCTAGGGAAACCTACCAAACCTGTGCATTTCTGAAAACTAGAGACCTAGGGGAATCCAAGATGGGGTGACTTGTGTGGCCCGGACCAGGTTCTATTACCCAGAATCCTTTGCAAACCTCAAAATTTGTCTAAAAAAACACATGTTCCTCACATTTCTGTGGCAGAAAGTTCTGGAATCTGAGAGGAGCCACAAATTTCCTTCCACCCAGCGTTCCCTCACGTCTCCCGATAAAAATGATACCTCACTTGTGTGGGTAGGCCTAGCGCCCGCGACAGGAAACGCCCCAAAGCACAACGTGGACACAGCCAAATATTTGAAGGAAAACAGAGGTGTTTTTTGCAAAGTGCCTACCTGTAGATTTTGGCCTGTAGCTCAGCCGCCACCTAGGGAAACCTTCCAAACCTGTGCATTTCTGAAAACTAGAGACGTAGGGGAATCCAAGATGGGGTGACTTGTGTGGCTCGGACCAGGTTCTGTTACCCAGAATCCTTTGCAAACCTCAAAATTTGGCTAAAAAAACACATGTTCCTCACATTTCTGTGGCAGAAAGTTCTGGAATCTGAGAGGAGCCACAAATTTCCTTCCACCCAGCGTTCCCCCACGTCTCCCGATAAAAATGATACCTCACTTGTGTGGGTAGGCCTAGCGCCCGCGACAGGAAACGCCCCAAAGCGCAACGTGGACACAGCCAAATTTTTGAAGGAAAACAGAGGTGTTTTTTGCAAAGTGCCTACCTTTAGATTTTGGCCCGTAGCTCAGCCGCCACCTAGGGAAACCTACCGAACCTGTGCATTTCTGAAAACTAGAGACCTAGGGGAATTCAAGATGGGGTGACTTGTGTGGCTCGGACCAGGTTCTGTTACCCAGAATCCTTTGCAAACCTCAAAATTTGGCTAAAAAAACACATGTTCCTCACATTTCTGTGGCAGAAAGTTCTGGAATCTGAGAGGAGCCACAAATTTCCTTCCAACCAGCGTTCCCCCACGTCTCCCGATAAAAATGATACCTCACTTGTGTGGGTAGGCCTAGCGCCCGCGACAGGAAACGCCCCAAAGCGCAACGTGGACACAGCCAAATTTTTGAAGGAAAACAGAGGTGTTTTTTGCAAAGTGCCTACCTGTAGATTTTGGCCTGTAGCTCAGCCGCCACCTACGGAAACCTACCAAACCTGTGCATTTCTGAAAACTAGAGACCTAGGGAAATCAAAGATGGGGTGACTTGTGTGGCTCGGACCAGGTTCTGTTACCCAGAATCCTTTGCAAACCTCAAAATTTGTCTAAAAAAACACATGTTCCTCACATTTCTGTGGCAGAAAGTTCTGGAATCTGAGAGGAGCCACAAATTTCCTTCCACCCAGCGTTCCCCCACGTCTCCCAATAAAAATGATACCTCACTTGTGTGGGTAGGCCTAGCGCCCGCGACAAGAAACGCCCCAAAGCGCAACGTGGACACAGCCAAATTTTTTAAGGAAAACAGAGGTGTTTTTTGCAAAGTGCCTACCTGTAGATTTTGGCCTGTAGCTCAGCCGCCACCTAGGGAAACCTACCAAACCTGTGCATTTCCGAAAACTAGAGACCTAGGGGAATCCAAGATGGGGTGACTTGTGTGGCTCGGACCAGGTTCTGTTACCTAGAATCCTTTGCAAACCTCAAAATTTGGCTAAAAAAACACATATTCCTCACATTTCTGTGGCAGAAAGTTCTGAATCTGAGAGGAGCCACAAATTTCCTTCCACCCAGCGTTCCCCTACGTCTCCCGATAAAAATGATACCTCACTTGTGTGGGTAGGCCTAGCGCCCGCGACAGGAAATGCCCCAAAGCACAACGTGGACACAGCCAAATATTTGAAGGAAAACAGAGGAGTTTTTTGCAAAGTGCCTACCTGTAGATTTTGGCCTGTAGCTCAGCCGCCACCTAGGGAAACCTACCAAACCTGTGCATTTCTGAAAACTAGAGACCTCGGGGAATCCAAGATGGGGTGACTTGTGTGGCTCGGACCAGGTTCTGTTACCCAGAATCCTTTGCAAACCTCAAAATTTGGCTAAAAAAACACATGTTCCTCACATTTCTGTGGCAGAAAGTTCTGGAATCTGAGAGGAGCCACAAATTTCCTTCCACCCAGCGTTCCCCCACGTCTCCCGATAAAAATGATACCTCACTTGTGTGGGTAGGCCTAGCGCCCGCGACAGGAAACGCCCCAAAGCGCAACGTGGACACAGCCAAATTTTTGAAGGAAAACAGAGGTGTTTTTTGCAAAGTGCCTACCTGTAGATTTTAGCCTGTAGCTCAGCCGCCACCTAGGGAAACCTACCAAACCTGTGCATTTCTGAAAACTAGAGACCTAGGGGAATCCAAGATGGGTTGACTTGTGTGGCTCGGACCAGGTTCTGTTACCCAGAATCCTTTGCAAACCTCAAAATTTGTCTAAAAAAACACATGTTCCTCACATTTCTGTGGCAGAAAGTTCTGGAATCTGAGAGGAGCCACAAATTTCCTTCCACCCAGCGTTCCCCCACGTCTCCCGATTAAAATGATACCTCACTTGTGTGGGTAGGCCTAGCGCCCGCAACAGGAAACGCCCCAAAGCGCAACGTGGACACAGCCAAATTTTTGAAGGAAAACAGAGGTGTTTTTTGCAAAGTGCCTACCTGTAGATTTTGGCCTGTAGCTCAGCCGCCACCTACGGAAACCTACCAAACCTGTGCATTTCTGAAAACTAGAGACCTAGGGGAATCCAAGATGGGGTGACTTGTGTGGCTCGGACCAGGTTCTGTTACCCAGAATCCTTTGCAAACCTCAAAATTTGGCTAAAAAAACACATGTTCCTCACATTTCTGTGGCAGAAAGTTCTGGAATCTGAGAGGAGCCACAAATTTCCTTCCACCCAGCGTTCCCCCACGTCTCCCGATAAAAATGATACCTCACTTGTGTGGGTAGGCCTAGCGCCCGCGACAGGAAACGCCCCAAAGCGCAACGTGGACACAGCCAAATATTTGAAGGAAAACAGAGGTGTTTTTTGCAAAGTGCCTACCTGTAGATTTTGGCCTGTAGCTCAGCCGCCACCTAGTGAAACCTACCTAACCTGTGCATTTCTGAAAACTAGAGACCTAAGGGAATCCAAGATGGGGTGACTTGTGTGGCTCGGATTAGGTTCTGTTACCCAGAATCCTTTGCAAACCCCAAAATTTGGCTAAAAAAACACATGTTCCTCACATTTCTGTGGCAGAAAGTTCTGGAATCTGAGAGGAGCCACAAATTTCCTTCCACCCAGCGTTCCCCCACATCTCCCGATAAAAATGATACCTCACTTGTGTGGGTAGGCCTAGCACCTGCGACAGGAAACGCCCCAAAGCGCAACGTGGACACAGCCAAATTTTTGAAGGAAAACAGAGGTGTTTTTTGCAAAGTGCCTACCTGTAAATTTTGGCCTGTAGCTCAGCCGCCACCTAGGGAAACCTACCAAACCTGTGCATTTCCGAAAACTAGAGACCTCGGGGAATCCAAGATGGGGTGACTTGTGTGGCTCGGATCAGGTTCTGTCACCCAGAATCCTTTGCAAACCTCAAAATTTGTCTAAAAAAACACATGTTCCTCACATTTCTGTGTGCAGAAAGTTCTGGAATCTGAGAGGAGCCACAAATTTCCTTCCACCCAGCGTTCCCCACGTCTCCCAATAAAAATGATACCTCACTTGTGTGGGTAGGCCTAGCGCCCGTGACAGGAAACGCCCCAAAGCGCAACGCGGACACAGCCAAATTTTTTAAGGAAAACAGAGGTGTTTTATGCAAAGTGCCTACCTGTAGATTTTGGCCTGTAGCTCAGCCGCCACCTAGGGAAACCTACCAAACCTGTGCATTTCTGAAAACTAGAGACCGAGGGGAATCCAAGATGGGGTGACTTGTGTGGCTCGGACCAGGTTCTGTTACCCAGAATCCTTTGCAAACCTCAAAATTTGGCTAAAAAAACACGTGTTCCTCACATTTCTGTGGCAGAAAGTTCTGGAATCTGAGAGGAGCCACAAATTTCCTTCCACCCAGCGTTCCCTCACGTCTCCCGATAAAAATGATACCTCACTTGTGTGGGTAGGCCTAGCGCCCGCGACAGGAAACGCCCCAAAGCACAACGTGGACACAGCCAAATATTTGAAGGAAAACAGAGGTGTTTTTTGCAAAGTGCCTACCTGTAGATTTTGGCCTGTAGCTCAGCCACCACCTAGGGAAACCTACCAAACCTGTGCATTTCTGAAAACTAGAGACGTAGGGGAATCCAAGATGGGGTGACTTGTGTGGCTCGGACCAGGTTCTGTTACCCAGAATCCTTTGCAAACCTCAAAATTTGGCTAAAAAAACACATGTTCCTCACATTTCTGTGGCAGAAAGTTCTGGAATCTGAGAGGAGCCACAAATTTCCTTCCACCCAGCGTTCCCCCACGTCTCCCAATAAAAATGATACCTCACTTGTGTGGGTAGGCCTAGCGCCCGCGACAGGAAACGCCCCAAAGTGCAACGTGGACACAGCCAAATTTTTGAAGGAAAACAGAGGTGTTTTTTGCAAAGTGCCTACCTGTAGATTTTGGCCTGTAGCTCAGCCGCCACCTACGGAAACCTACCAAACCTGTGCATTTCTGAAAACTAGAGACCTAGGGTAATCCAAGATGGGGTGACTTGTGTGGCTCGGACCAGGTTCTGTTACCCAGAATCCTTTGCAAACCTCAAAATTTGTCTAAAAAAACACATGTTCCTCACATTTCTGTGGCAGAAAGTTCTGGAATCTGAGAGGAGCCACAAATTTCCTTCCACCCAGCGTTCCCCCACGTCTCCCAATAAAAATGATACCTCACTTGTGTGGGTAGGCCTAGCGCCCGCGACAGGAAACGCCCCAAAGTGCAACGTGGACACAGCCAAATTTTTGAAGGAAAACAGAGGTGTTTTTTGCAAAGTGCCTACCTGTAGATTTTGGCCTGTAGCTCAGCCGCCACCTACGGAAACCTACCAAACCTGTGCATTTCTGAAAACTAGAGACCTAGGGTAATCCAAGATGGGGTGACTTGTGTGGCTCGGACCAGGTTCTGTTACCCAGAATCCTTTGCAAACCTCAAAATTTGGCTAAAAAAACACATGTTCCTCACATTTCTGTGGCAGAAAGTTCTGGAATCTAAGAGGAGCCACAAATTTCCTTCCACCCAGCGTTCCCCCACGTCTCCCGATAAAAATGATACCTCACTTGTGTGGGTAGGCCTAGCGCCCGCGACAGGAAACGCCCCAAAGCGCAACGTGGACACAGCCAAATTTTTGAAGGAAAACAGAGGTGTTTTTTGCAAAGTGCCTACCTGTAGATTTTGGCCTGTAGCTCAGCCGCCACCTAGGGAAACCTACCAAACCTGTGCATTTCTGAAAACTAGAGACCTAGGGGAATCCAAGATGGGGTGACTTGTGTGGCTCGGACCAGGTTCTGTTACCCAGAATCCTTTGCAAACCTCAAAATTTGTCTAAAAAAACACATGTTCCTCACATTTCTGTGGCAGAAAGTTCTGGAATCTGAGAGGAGCCACAAATTTCCTTCCACCCAGCGTTCCCCCAATCCTCCCGATAAAAATGATACCTCACTTGTGTGGGTAGGCCTAGCGCCCGCTACAGGAAACGCCCCAAAGCGCAACGTGGACACAGCCAAATTTTTGAAGGAAAACAGAGGTGTTTTTTGCAAAGTGCCTACCTGTAGATTTTGGCCTGTAGCTCAGCCGCCACCTAGGGAAACCTACCAAACCTGTGCATTTCTGAAAACTAGAGACCTAGGGGAATCCAAGATGGGGTGACTTGTGTGGCTCGGACCAGGTTCTGTTACCTAGAATCCTTTGCAAACCTCAAAATTTGGCTAAAAAAAACACATATTCCTCACATTTCTGTGGCAGAAAGTTCTGGAATCTGAGAGGAGCCACAAATTTCCTTCCACCCAGCGTTCCCCCACGTCTCCCGATAAAAATGATACCTCACTTGTGTGGGTAGGCCTAGCGCCCGCGACAGGAAATGCCCCAAAGCACAACGTGGACACAGCCAAATATTTGAAGGAAAACAGAGGAGTTTTTTGCAAAGTGCCTACCTGTAGATTTTCGCCTGTAGCTCAGCCGCCACCTAGGGAAACCTACCAAACCTGTGCATTTCTGAAAACTAGAGACCTCGGGGAATCCAAGATGGGGTGACTTGTGTGGCTCGGACCAGGTTCTGTTACCCAGAATCCTTTGCAAACCTCAAAATTTGTCTAAAAAAACACATGTTCCTCACATTTCTGTGGCAGAAAGTTCTGGAATCTGAGAGGAGCCACAAATTTCCTTCCACCCAGCGTTCCCCCACGTCTCCCGATAAAAATGATACCTCACTTGTGTGGGTAGGCTTAGCGCCAGCAACAGGAAACGCCCCAAAGCGCAACGTGGACACAGCCAAATTTTTGAAGGAAAACAGAGGTGTTTTTTGCAAAGTGCCTACCTGTAGATTTTGGCCTGTAGCTCAGCCGCCACCTACGGAAACCTACCAAACCTGTGCATTTCTGAATATTAGAGACCTAGGGGAATCCAAGATGGGGTGACTTGTGTGGCTCGGACCAGGTTCTGTTACCCAGAATCCTTTGCAAACCTCAAAATTTGGCTAAAAAAACACATGTTCCTCACATTTCTGTGGCAGAAAGTTCTGGAATCTGAGAGGAGCCACAAATTTCCTTCCACCCAGCGTTCCCCCACGTCTCCCGATAAAAATGATACCTCACTTGTGTGGGTAGGCCTAGCGCCCGCGACAGGAAACGCCCCAAAGCACAACGTGGACACAGCCAAATATTTGAAGGAAAACAGAGGTGTTTTTTGCAAAGTGCCTACCTGTAGATTTTGGCCTGTAGCTCAGCCGCCACCTAGGGAAACCTACCAAACCTGTGCATTTCTGAAAACTAGAGACCTAAGGGAATCCAAGATGGGGTGACTTGTGTGGCTCGGACCAGGTTCTGTTACCCAGAATCCTTTGCAAACCTCAAAATTTGGCTAAAAAAACACATGTTCCTCACATTTCTGTGGCAGAAAGTTCTGGAATCTGAGAGGAGCCACAAATTTCCTTCCACCCAGCGTTCCCCCACGTCTCCCGATAAAAATGATACCTCACTTGTGTGGGTAGGCCTAGCACCTGCGACAGGAAACGCCCCAAAGCGCAACGTGGACACAGCCAAATTTTTGAAGGAAAACAGAGGTGTTTTTTGCAAAGTGCCTACCTGTAGATTTTGGCCTGTAGCTCAGCCGCCACCTAGGGAAACCTACCAAACCTGTGCATTACTGAAAACTAGAGACCTCGGGGAATCCAAGATGGGGTGACTTGTGTGGCTCGGACCAGGTTCTGTCACCCAGAATCCTTTGCAAACCTCAAAATTTGTCTAAAAAAACACATGTTCCTCACATTTCTGTGTGCAGAAAGTTCTGGAATCTGAGAGGAGCCACAAATTTCCTTCCACCCAGCGTTCCCCACGTCTCCCAATAAAAATGATACCTCACTTGTGTGGGTAGGCCTAGCGCCCGTGGCAGGAAACGCCCCAAAGCGCAACGCGGACACAGCCAAATTTTTTAAGGAAAACAGAGGTGATTTTTGCAAAGTGCCTACCTGTAGATTTTGGCCTGTAGCTCAGCCGCCACCTAGGGAAACCTACCAAACCTGTGCATTTCTGAAAACTAGAGACCTAGGGAATCCAAGATGGGGTGACTTGTGTGGCTCGGACCAGGTTCTGTTACCCAGAATCCTTTGCAAACCTCAAAATTTGGCTAAAAAAACACATGTTCCTCACATTTCTGTGGCAGAAAGTTCTGGAATCTGAGAGGAGCCACAAATTTCCTTCCACCCAGCGTTCCCTCACGTCTCCCGATAAAAATGATACCTCACTTGTGTGGGTAGGCCTAGCGCCCGCGACAGGAAACGCCCCAAAGCACAACGTGGACACAGCCAAATATTTGAAGGAAAACAGAGGTGTTTTTTGCAAAGTGCCTACCTGTAGATTTTGGCCTGTAGCTCAGCCGCCACCTAGGGAAACCTACCAAACCTGTGCATTTCTGAAAACTAGAGACCTAGGGGAATCCAAGATGGGGTGACTTGTGTGGCTCGGACCAGGTTCTGTTACCCAGAATCCTTTGCAAACCTCAAAATTTGGCTAAAAAAACACATGTTCCTCACATTTCTGTGGCAGAAAGTTCTGGAATCTGAGAGGAGCCACAAATTTCCTTCCACCCAGCGTTCCCCCACGTCTCCGGATAAAAATGACACCTCACTTGTGTGGGTAGGCCTAGCGCCCGCGACAGGAAACGCCCCAAAGCGCAACGTGGAAACAGCCAAATTTTTGAAGGAAAACAGAGGTGTTTTTTGCAAAGTGCCTACCTTTAGATTTTGGCCTGTAGCTCAGCCGCCACCTAGGGAAACCTACCGAACCTGTGCATTTCTGAAAACTAGAGACCTAGGGGAATTCAAGATGGGGTGACTTGTGTGGCTCGGACCAGGTTCTGTTACCCAGAATCCTTTGCAAACCTCAAAATTTGGCTAAAAAAACACATGTTCCTCACATTTCTGTGGCAGAAAGTTCTGGAATCTGAGAGGAGCCACAAATTTCCTTCCACCCAGCGTTCCCCCACGTCTCCCGATAAAAATGATACCTCACTTGTGTGGGTAGGCCTAGTGCCCGCGACAGGAAACGCCCCAAAGCGCAACGTGGACACAGCCAAATTTTTGAAGGAAAACAGAGGTGTTTTTTGCAAAGTGCCTACCTGTAGATTTTGGCCTGTAGCTCAGCCGCCACCTACGGAAACCTACCAAACCTGTGCATTTCTGAAAACTAGAGACCTAGGGAAATCAAAGATGGGGTGACTTGTGTGGCTCGGACCAGGTTCTGTTAACCAGAATCCTTTGCAAACCTCAAAATTTGTCTAAAAAAACACATGTTCCTCACATTTCTGTGGCAGAAAGTTCTGGAATCTGAGAGGAGCCACAAATTTCCTTCCACCCAGTGTTCCCCCACGTCTCCCAATAAAAATGATACCTCACTTGTGTGGGTAGGCCTAGCGCCCGCGACAGGAAACGCCCCAAAGTGCAACGTGGACACAGCCAAATTTTTGAAGGAAAACAGAGGTGTTTTTTGCAAAGTGCCTACCTGTAGATTTTGGCCTGTAGCTCAGCCGCCACCTACGGAAACCTACCAAACCTGTGCATTTCTGAAAACTAGAGACCTAGGGTAATCCAAGATGGGGTGACTTGTGTGGCTCGGACCAGGTTCTGTTACCCAGAATCCTTTGCAAACCTCAAAATTTGGCTAAAAAAACACATGTTCCTCACATTTCTGTGGCAGAAAGTTCTGGAATCTGAGAGGAGCCACAAATTTCCTTCCACCCAGCGTTCCCCCACGTCTCCCGATAAAAATGATACCTCACTTGTGTGGGTAGGCCTAGCGCCCGCGACAGGAAACGCCCCAAAGCGCAACGTGGACACAGCCACATTTTTGAAGGAAAACAGAGGTGTTTTTTGCAAAGTGCCTACCTTTAGATTTTGGCCCGTAGCTCAGCCGCCACCTAGGGAAACCTACCGAACCTGTGCATTTCTGAAAACTAGATAACTAGGGGAATTCAAGATGGGGTGACTTGTGTGTCTCGGACCAGGTTCTGTTACCCAGAATCCTTTGCAAACCTCAAAATTTGGCTAAAAAAACACATGTTCCTCACATTTCTGTGGCAGAAAGTTCTGGAATCTGAGAGGAGCCACAAATTTCCTTCCAACCAGCGTTCCCCCACGTCTCCCGATAAAAATGATACCTCACTTGTGTGGGTAGGCCTAGCGCCCGCGACAGGAAACGCCCCAAAGCGCAACGTGGACACAGCCAAATTTTTGAAGGAAAACAGAGGTGTTTTTTGCAAAGTGCCTACCTGTAGATTTTGGCCTGTAGCTCAGCCGCCACCTACGGAAACCTACCAAACCTGTGCATTTCTGAAAACTAGAGACCTAGGGAAATCAAAGATGGGGTGACTTGTGTGGCTCGGACCAGGTTCTGTTACCCAGAATCCTTTGCAAACCTCAAAATTTGGCTAAAAAAACACATGTTCCTCACATTTCTGTGGCAGAAAGTTCTGGAATCTGAGAGGAGCCACAAATTTCCTTCCAACCAGCGTTCCCCCACGTCTCCCAATAAAAATGATACCTCACTTGTGTGGGTAGGCCTAGCGCCCGCGACAAGAAACGCCCCAAAGCGCAACGTGGACACAGCCAAATTTTTTAAGGAAAACAGAGGTGTTTTTTGCAAAGTGCCTACCTGTAGATTTTGGCCTGTAGCTCAGCCGCCACCTAGGGAAACCTACCAAACCTGTGCATTTCCGAAAACTAGAGACCTAGGGGAATCCAAGATGGGGTGACTTGTGTGGCTCGGACCAGGTTCTGTTACCTAGAATCCTTTGCAAACCTCAAAATTTGGCTAAAAAAACACATATTCCTCACATTTCTGTGGCAGAAAGTTCTGGAATCTGAGAGGAGCCACAAATTTCCTTCCACCCAGCGTTCCCCTACGTCTCCCGATAAAAATGATACCTCACTTGTGTGGGTAGGCCTAGCGCCCGCGACAGGAAATGCCCCAAAGCACAACGTGGACACAGCCAAATATTTGAAGGAAAACAGAGGAGTTTTTTGCAAAGTGCCTACCTGTAGATTTTGGCCTGTAGCTCAGCCGCCACCTAGGGAAACCTACCAAACCTGTGCATTTCTGAAAACTAGAGACCTCGGGGAATCCACGATGGGGTGACTTGTGTGGCTCGGACCAGGTTCTGTTACCCAGAATCCTTTGCAAACCTCAAAATTTGGCTAAAAAAACACATGTTCCTCACATTTCTGTGGCAGAAAGTTCTGGAATCTGAGAGGAGCCACAAATTTCCTTCCACCCAGCGTTCCCCCACGTCTCCCGATAAAAATGATACTTCACTTGTGTGGGTAGGCCTAGAGCCCGCGACAGGAAACGCCCCAAAGCGCAATGTGGACACAGCCAAATTTTTGAAGGAAAACAGAGGTGTTTTTTGCAAAGTGCCTACCTGTAGATTTTAGCCTGTAGCTCAGCCGCCACCTAGGGAAACCTACCAAACCTGTGTATTTCTGAAAACTAGAGACCTAGGGGAATCCAAGATGGGGTGACTTGTGTGGCTCGGACCAGGTTCTGTTACCCAGAATCCTTTGCAAACCTCAAAATTTGTCTAAAAAAACACATGTTCCTCACATTTCTGTGGCAGAAAGTTCTGGAATCTGAGAGGAGCCACAAATTTCCTTCCACCCAGCGTTCCCCCACGTCTCCCGATTAAAATGATACCTCACTTGTGTGGGTAGGCCTAGCGCCCGCAACAGGAAACGCCCCAAAGCGCAACGTGGACACAGCCAAATTTTTGAAGGAAAACAGAGGTGTTTTTTGCAAAGTGCCTACCTGTAGATTTTGGCCTGTAGCTCAGCCGCCACCTACGGAAACCTACCAAACCTGTGCATTTCTGAAAACTAGAGACCTAGGGGAATCCAAGATGGGGTGACTTGTGTGGCTCGGACCAGGTTCTGTTACCCAGAATCCTTTGCAAACCTCAAAATTTGGCTAAAAAAACACATGTTCCTCACATTTCTGTGGCAGAAAGTTATGGAATCTGAGAGGAGCCACAAATTTCCTTCCACCCAGCGTTCCCCCACGTCTCCCGATAAAAATGATACCTCACTTGTGTGGGTAGGCCTAGCGCCCGCGACAGGAAACGCCCCAAAGCGCAACGTGGACACAGCCAAATATTTGAAGGAAAACAGAGGTGTTTTTTGCAAAGTGCCTACCTGTAGATTTTGGCCTGTAGCTCAGCCGCCACCTAGTGAAACCTACCTAACCTGTGCATTTCTGAAAACTAGAGACCTAAGGGAATCCAAGATGGGGTGACTTGTGTGGCTCGGATTAGGTTCTGTTACCCAGAATCCTTTGCAAACCCCAAAATTTGGCTAAAAAAACACATGTTCCTCACATTTCTGTGGCAGAAAGTTCTGGAATCTGAGAGGAGCCACAAATTTCCTTCCACCCAGCGTTCCCCCACATCTCCCGATAAAAATGATACCTCACTTGTGTGGGTAGGCCTAGCACCTGCGACAGGAAACGCCCCAAAGCGCAACGTGGACACAGCCAAATTTTTGAAGGAAAACAGAGGTGTTTTTTGCAAAGTGCCTACCTGTAAATTTTGGCCTGTAGCTCAGCCGCCACCTAGGGAAACCTACCAAACCTGTGCATTTCCGAAAACTAGAGACCTCGGGGAATCCAAGATGGGGTGACTTGTGTGGCTCGGATCAGGTTCTGTCACCCAGAATCCTTTGCAAACCTCAAAATTTGTCTAAAAAAACACATGTTACTCACATTTCTGTGTGCAGAAAGTTCTGGAATCTGAGAGGAGCCACAAATTTCCTTCCACCCAGCGTTCCCCACGTCTCCCAATAAAAATGATACCTCACTTGTGTGGGTAGGCCTAGCGCCCGTGACAGGAAACGCCCCAAAGCGCAACGCGGACACAGCCAAATTTTTTAAGGAAAACAGAGGTGTTTTATGCAAAGTGCCTACCTGTAGATTTTGGCCTGTAGCTCAGCCGCCACCTAGGGAAACCTACCAAACCTGTGCATTTATGAAAACTAGAGACCGAGGGGAATCCAAGATGGGGTGACTTGTGTGGCTCGGACCAGGTTCTGTTACCCAGAATCCTTTGCAAACCTCAAAATTTGGCTAAAAAAACACATGTTCCTCACATTTCTGTGGCAGAAAGTTCTGGAATCTGAGAGGAGCCACAAATTTCCTTCCACCCAGCGTTCCCTCACGTCTCCCGATAAAAATGATACCTCACTTGTGTGGGTAGGCCTAGCGCCCGCGACAGGAAACGCCCCAAAGCACAACGTGGACACAGCCAAATATTTGAAGGAAAACAGAGGTGTTTTTTGCAAAGTGCCTACCTGTAGATTTTGGCCTGTAGCTCAGCCGCCACCTAGGGAAACCTACCAAACCTGTGCATTTCTGAAAACTAGAGACGTAGGGGAATCCAAGATGGGGTGACTTGTGTGGCTCGGACCAGGTTCTGTTACCCAGAATCCTTTGCAAACCTCAAAATTTGGCTAAAAAATCACATGTTCCTCACATTTCTGTGGCAGAAAGTTCTGGAATCTGAGAGGAGCCACAAATTTCCTTCCACCCAGCGTTCCCCCACGTCTCCCGATAAAAATGATACCTCACTTGTGTGGGTAGGCCTAGCGCCCGCGACAGGAAACGCCCCAAAGCGCAACGTGGACACAGCCAAATTTTTGAAGGAAAACAGAGGTGTTTTTTGCAAAGTGCCTACCTTTAGATTTTGGCCTGTAGCTCAGCCGCCACCTAGGGAAACCTACCGAACCTGTGCATTTCTGAAAACTAGAGACCTAGTGGAATTCAAGATGGGGTGACTTGTGTGGCTCGGACCAGGTTCTGTTACCCAGAATCCTTTGCAAACCTCAAAATTTGTCTAAAAAAACACATGTTCCTCACATTTCTGTGGCAGAAAGTTCTGGAATCTGAGAGGAGCCACAAATTTCCTTCCAACCAGCGTTCCCCCACGTCTCCCGATAAAAATGATACCTCACTTGTGTGGGTAGGCCTAGCGCCCGCGACAGGAAACGCCCCAAAGCGCAACGTGGACACAGCCAAATTTTTGAAGGAAAACAGAGGTGTTTTTTGCAAAGTGCCTACCTGTAGATTTTGGCCTGTAGCTCAGCCGCCACCTACGGAAACCTACCAAACCTGTGCATTTCTGAAAACTAGAGACCTAGGGAAATCAAAGATGGGGTGACTTGTGTGGCTCGGACCAGGTTCTGTTACCCAGAATCCTTTGCAAACCTCAAAATTTGTCTAAAAAAACACATGTTCCTCACATTTCTGTGGCAGAAAGTTCTGGAATCTGAGAGGAGCCACAAATTTCCTTCCACCCAGCGTTCCCCCACGTCTCCCAATAAAAATGATACCTCACTTGTGTGGGTAGGCCTAGCGCCCGCGACAGGAAACGCCCCAAAGTGCAACGTGGACACAGCCAAATTTTTGAAGGAAAACAGAGGTGTTTTTTGCAAAGTGCCTACCTGTAGATTTTGGCCTGTAGCTCAGCCGCCACCTACGGAAACCTACCAAACCTGTGCATTTCTGAAAACTAGACACCAAGGGTAATCCAAGATGGGGTGACTTGTGTGGCTCGGACCAGGTTCTGTTACCCAGAATCCTTTGCAAACCTCAAAATTTGGCTAAAAAAACACATGTTCCTCACATTTCTGTGGCAGAAAGTTCTGGAATCTGAGAGGAGCCACAAATTGCCTTCCACCCAGCGTTCCCCCACGTCTCCCGATAAAAATGATACCTCACTTGTGTGGGTAGGCCTAGCGCCCGCGACAGGAAACGCCCCAAAGCGCAACGTGGACACAGCCAAATTTTTGAAGGAAAACAGAGGTGTTTTTTGCAAAGTGCCTACCTGTAGATTTTGGCCTGTAGCTCAGCCGCCACCTAGGGAAACCTACCAAACCTGTGCATTTTTGAAAACTAGAGACCTAGGGGAATCCAAGATGGGGTGACTTGTGTGGCTCGGACCAGGTTCTGTTACCCAGAATCCTTTGCAAACCTCAAAATTTGTCTAAAAAAACACATGTTCCTCACATTTCTGTGGCAGAAAGTTCTGGAATCTGAGAGGAGCCACAAATTTCCTTCCACCCAGCGTTCCCCCAATCCTCCCGATAAAAATGATACCTCACTTGTGTGGGTAGGCCTAGCGCCCGCTACAGGAAACGCCCCAAAGCGCAACGTGGACACAGCCAAATTTTTGAAGGAAAACAGAGGTGTTTTTTGCAAAGTGCCTACCTGTAGATTTTGGCCTGTAGCTCAGCCGCCACCTAGGGAAACCTACCAAACCTGTGCATTTCTGAAAACTAGAGACCTAGGGGAATCCAAGATGGGGTGACTTGTGTGGCTCGGACCAGGTTCTGTTACCTAGAATCCTTTGCAAACCTCAAAATTTGGCTAAAAAAACACATATTCCTCACATTTCTGTGGCAGAAAGTTCTGGAATCTGAGAGGAGCCACAAATTTCCTTCCACCCAGCGTTCCCCCACGTCTCCCGATAAAAATGATACCTCACTTGTGTGGGTAGGCCTAGCGCCCGCGACAGGAAATGCCCCAAAGCACAACGTGGACACAGCCAAATATTTGAAGGAAAACAGAGGAGTTTTTTGCAAAGTGCCTACCTGTAGATTTTCGCCTGTAGCTCAGCCGCCACCTAGGGAAACCTACCAAACCTGTGCATTTCTGAAAACTAGAGACCTCGGGGAATCCAAGATGGGGTGACTTGTGTGGCTCGGACCAGGTTCTGTTACCCAGAATCCTTTGCAAACCTCAAAATTTGTCTAAAAAAACACATGTTCTTCACATTTCTGTGGCAGAAAGTTCTGGAATCTGAGAGGAGCCACAAATTTCCTTCCACCCAGCGTTCCCCCACGTCTCCCGATAAAAATGATACCTCACTTGTGTGGGTAGGCCTAGCGCCAGCAACAGGAAACGCCCCAAAGCGCAACGTGGACACAGCCAAATTTTTGAAGGAAAACAGAGGTGTTTTTTGCAAAGTGCCTACCTGTAGATTTTGGCCTGTAGCTCAGCCGCCACCTACGGAAACCTACCAAACCTGTGCATTTCTGAATATTAGAGACCTAGGGGAATCCAAGATGGGGTGACTTGTGTGGCTCGGACCAGGTTCTGTTACCCAGAATCCTTTGCAAACCTCAAAATTTGGCTAAAAAAACACATGTTCCTCACATTTCTGTGGCAGAAAGTTCTGGAATCTGAGAGGAGCCACAAATTTCCTTCCACCCAGCGTTCCCCCACGTCTCCCGATAAAAATGATACCTCACTTGTGTGGGTAGGCCTAGCGCCCGTGACAGGAAACGCCCCAAAGCACAACGTGGACACAGCCAAATATTTGAAGGAAAACAGAGGTGTTTTTTGCAAAGTGCCTACCTGTAGATTTTGGCCTGTAGCTCAGCCGCCACCTAGGGAAACCTACCAAACCTGTGCATTTCTGAAAACTAGAGACCTAAGGGAATCCAAGATGGGGTGACTTGTGTGGCTCGGACCAGGTTCTGTTACCCAGAATCCTTTGCAAACCTCAAAATTTGGCTAAAAAAACACATGTTCCTCACATTTCTGTGGCAGAAAGTTCTGGAATCTGAGAGGAGCCACAAATTTCCTTCCACCCAGCGTTCCCCCACGTCTCCCGATAAAAATGATACCTCACTTGTGTGGGTAGGCCTAGCACCTGCGACAGGAAACGCCCCAAAGCGCAACGTGGACACAGCCAAATTTTTGAAGGAAAACAGAGGTGTTTTTTGCAAAGTGCCTACCTGTAGATTTTGGCCTGTAGCTCAGCCGCCACCTAGGGAAACCTACCAAACCTGTGCATTACTGAAAACTAGAGACCTCGGGGAATCCAAGATGGGGTGACTTGTGTGGCTCGGACCAGGTTCTGTCACCCAGAATCCTTTGCAAACCTCAAAATTTGTCTAAAAAAACACATGTTCCTCACATTTCTGTGTGCAGAAAGTTCTGGAATCTGAGAGGAGCCACAAATTTCCTTCCACCCAGCGTTCCCCACGTCTCCCAATAAAAATGATACCTCACTTGTGTGGGTAGGCCTAGCGCCCGTGGCAGGAAACGCCCCAAAGCGCAACGCGGACACAGCCAAATTTTTTAAGGAAAACAGAGGTGATTTTTGCAAAGTGCCTACCTGTAGATTTTGGCCTGTAGCTCAGCCGCCACCTAGGGAAACCTACCAAACCTGTGCATTTCTGAAAACTAGAGACCTAGGGAATCCAAGATGGGGTGACTTGTGTGGCTCGGACCAGGTTCTGTTACCCAGAATCCTTTGCAAACCTCAAAATTTGGCTAAAAAAACACATGTTCCTCACATTTCTGTGGCAGAAAGTTCTGGAATCTGAGAGGAGCCACAAATTTCCTTCCACCCAGCGTTCCCCCACGTCTCCGGATAAAAATGACACCTCACTTGTGTGGGTAGGCCTAGCGCCCGCGACAGGAAACGCCCCAAAGCGCAACGTGGAAACAGCCAAATTTTTGAAGGAAAACAGAGGTGTTTTTTGCAAAGTGCCTACCTTTAGATTTTGGCCTGTAGCTCAGCCGCCACCTAGGGAAACCTACCGAACCTGTGCATTTCTGAAAACTAGAGACCTAGGGGAATTCAAGATGGGGTGACTTGTGTGGCTCGGACCAGGTTCTGTTACCCAGAATCCTTTGCAAACCTCAAAATTTGGCTAAAAAAACACATGTTCCTCACATTTCTGTGGCAGAAAGTTCTGGAATCTGAGAGGAGCCACAAATTTCCTTCCACCCAGCGTTCCCCCACGTCTCCCGATAAAAATGATACCTCACTTGTGTGGGTAGGCCTAGCGCCCGCGACAGGAAACGCCCCAAAGCGCAACGTGGACACAGCCAAATTTTTGAAGGAAAACAGAGGTGTTTTTTGCAAAGTGCCTACCTGTAGATTTTGGCCTGTAGCTCAGCCGCCACCTACGGAAACCTACCAAACCTGTGCATTTCTGAAAACTAGAGACCTAGGGAAATCAAAGATGGGGTGACTTGTGTGGCTCGGACCAGGTTCTGTTAACCAGAATCCTTTGCAAACCTCAAAATTTGTCTAAAAAAACACATGTTCCTCACATTTCTGTGGCAGAAAGTTCTGGAATCTGAGAGGAGCCACAAATTTCCTTCCACCCAGTGTTCCCCCACGTCTCCCAATAAAAATGATACCTCACTTGTGTGGGTAGGCCTAGCGCCCGCGACAGGAAACGCCCCAAAGTGCAACGTGGACACAGCCAAATTTATGAAGGAAAACAGAGGTGTTTTTTGCAAAGTGCCTACCTGTAGATTTTGGCCTGTACCTCAGCCGCCACCTACGGAAACCTACCAAACCTGTGCATTTCTGAAAACTAGAGACCTAGGGTAATCCAAGATGGGGTGACTTGTGTGGCTCGGACCAGGTTCTGTTACCCAGAATCCTTTGCAAACCTCAAAATTTGGCTAAAAAAACACATGTTCCTCACATTTCTGTGGCAGAAAGTTCTGGAATCTGAGAGGAGCCACAAATTTCCTTCCACCCAGCGTTCCCCCACGTCTCCCGATAAAAATGATACCTCTCTTGTGTGGGTAGGCCTAGCGCCCGCGACAGGAAACGCCCCAAAGCGCAACGTGGACACAGCCACATTTTTGAAGGAAAACAGAGGTGTTTTTTGCAAAGTGCCTACCTTTAGATTTTGGCCTGTAGCTCAGCCGCCACCTAGGGAAACCTACCAAACCTGTGCATTTCTGAAAACTAGAGACGTAGGGGAATCCAAGATGGGGTGACTTGTGTGGCTCGGACCAGGTTCTGTTACCCAGAATCCCTTGCAAACCTCAAAATTTGGCTAAAAAAACACATGTTCCTCACATTTCTGTGGCAGAAAGTTCTGGAATCTGAGAGGAGCCACAAATTTCCTTCCACCCAGCGTTCCCCCACGTCTCCCGATAAAAATGATACCTCACTTGTGTGGGTAGGCCTAGCGCCCGCGACAGGAAACGCCCCAAAGCGCAACGTGGACACAGCCAAATTTTTGAAGGAAAACAGAGGTGTTTTTTGCAAAGTGCCTACCTTTAGATTTTGGCCTGTAGCTCAGCCGCCACCTAGGGAAACCTACCGAACCTGTGCATTTCTGAAAACTAGATACCTAGGGGAATTCAAGATGGGGTGACTTGTGTGGCTCGGACCAGGTTCTGTTACCCAGAATCCTTTGCAAACCTCAAAATTTGGCTAAAAAAACACATGTTCCTCACATTTCTGTGGCAGAAAGTTCTGGAATCTGAGAGGAGCCACAAATTTCCTTCCAACCAGCGTTCCCCCACGTCTCCCGATAAAAATGATACCTCACTTGTGTGGGTAGGCCTAGCGCCCGCGACAGGAAACGCCCCAAAGCGCAACGTGGACACAGCCAAATTTTTGAAGGAAAACAGAGGTGTTTTTTGCAAAGTGCCTACCTGTAGATTTTGGCCTGTAGCTCAGCCGCCACCTACGGAAACCTACCAAACCTGTGCATTTCTGAAAACTAGAGACCTAGGGAAATCAAAGATGGGGTGACTTGTGTGGCTCGGACCAGGTTCTGTTACCCAGAATCCTTTGCAAACCTCAAAATTTGTCTAAAAAAACACATGTTCCTCACATTTCTGTGGCAGAAAGTTCTGGAATCTGAGAGGAGCCACAAATTTCCTTCCACCCAGCGTTCCCCCACGTCTCCCAATAAAAATGATACCTCACTTGTGTGGGTAGGCATAGCACCCGCGACAAGAAACGCCCCAAAGCGCAACGTGGACACAGCCAAATTTTTTAAGGAAAACAGAGGTGTTTTTTGCAAAGTGCCTACCTGTAGATTTTGGCCTGTAGCTCAGCCGCCACCTAGGGAAACCTACCAAACCTGTGCATTTCCGAAAACTAGAGACCTAGGGGAATCCAAGATGGGGTGACTTGTGTGGCTCGGACCAGGTTCTGTTACCCAGAATCCTTTGCAAACCTCAAAATTTGGCTAAAAAAACACATATTCCTCACATTTCTGTGGCAGAAAGTTCTGGAATCTGAGAGGAGCCACAAATTTCCTTCCACCCAGCGTTCCCCCACGTCTCCGGATAAAAATGACACCTCACTTGTGTGGGTAGGCCTAGCGCCCGCGACAGGAAACGCCCCAAAGCGCAACGTGGAAACAGCCAAATTTTTGAAGGAAAACAGAGGTGTTTTTTGCAAAGTGCCTACCTTTAGATTTTGGCCTGTAGCTCAGCCGCCACCTAGGGAAACCTACCGAACCTGTGCATTTCTGAAAACTAGAGACCTAGGGGAATTCAAGATGGGGTGACTTGTGTGGCTCGGACCAGGTTCTGTTACCCAGAATCCTTTGCAAACCTCAAAATTTGGCTAAAAAAACACATGTTCCTCACATTTCTGTGGCAGAAAGTTCTGGAATCTGAGAGGAGCCACAAATTTCCTTCCACCCAGCGTTCCCCCACGTCTCCCGATAAAAATGATACCTCACTTGTGTGGGTAGGCCTAGCGCCCGCGACAGGAAACGCCCCAAAGCGCAACGTGGACACAGCCAAATTTTTGAAGGAAAACAGAGGTGTTTTTTGCAAAGTGCCTACCTGTAGATTTTGGCCTGTAGCTCAGCCGCCACCTACGGAAACCTACCAAACCTGCGCATTTCTGAAAACTAGAGACCTAGGGAAATCAAAGATGGGGTGACTTGTGTGGCTCGGACCAGGTTCTGTTAACCAGAATCCTTTGCAAACCTCAAAATTTGTCTAAAAAAACACATGTTCCTCACATTTCTGTGGCAGAAAGTTCTGGAATCTGAGAGGAGCCACAAATTTCCTTCCACCCAGTGTTCCCCCACGTCTCCCAATAAAAATGATACCTCACTTGTGTGGGTAGGCCTAGCGCCCGCGACAGGAAACGCCCCAAAGTGCAACGTGGACACAGCCAAATTTTTGAAGGAAAACAGAGGTGTTTTTTGCAAAGTGCCTACCTGTAGATTTTGGCCTGTAGCTCAGCCGCCACCTACGGAAACCTACCAAACCTGTGCATTTCTGAAAACTAGAGACCTAGGGTAATCCAAGATGGGGTGACTTGTGTGGCTCGGACCAGGTTCTGTTACCCAGAATCCTTTGCAAACCTCAAAATTTGGCTAAAAAAACACATGTTCCTCACATTTCTGTGGCAGAAAGTTCTGGAATCTGAGAGGAGCCACAAATTTCCTTCCACCCAGCGTTCCCCCACGTCTCCGGATAAAAATGATACCTCACTTGTGTGGGTAGGCCTAGCGCCCGCGACAGGAAACGCCCCAAAGCGCAACGTGGACACAGCCAAATTTTTGAAGGAAAACAGAGGTGTTTTTTGCAAAGTGCCTACCTTTAGATTTTGGCCTGTAGCTCAGCCGCCACCTAGGGAAACCTACCAAACCTGTGCATTTCTGAAAACTAGAGACGTAGGGGAATCCAAGATGGGGTGACTTGTGTGGCTCGGACCAGGTTCTGTTACCCAGAATCCTTTGCAAACCTCAAAATTTGGCTAAAAAAACACATGTTCCTCACATTTCTGTGGCAGAAAGTTCTGGAATCTGAGAGGAGCCACAAATTTCCTTCCACCCAGCGTTCCCCCACGTCTCCCGATAAAAATGATACCTCACTTGTGTGGGTAGGCCTAGCGCCCGCGACAGGAAACGCCCCAAAGCGCAACGTGGACACAGCCAAATTTTTGAAGGAAAACAGAGGTGTTTTTTGCAAAGTGCCTACCTTTAGATTTTGGCCTGTAGCTCAGCCGCCACCTAGGGAAACCTACCGAACCTGTGCATTTCTGAAAACTAGATACCTAGGGGAATTCAAGATGGGGTGACTTGTGTGGCTCGGACCAGGTTCTGTTACCCAGAATCCTTTGCAAACCTCAAAATTTGGCTAAAAAAACACATGTTCCTCACATTTCTGTGGCAGAAAGTTCTGGAATCTGAGAGGAGCCACAAATTTCCTTCCAACCAGCGTTCCCCCACGTCTCCCGATAAAAATGATACCTCACTTGTGTGGGTAGGCCTAGCGCCCGCGACAGGAAACGCCCCAAAGCGCAACGTGGACACAGCCAAATTTTTGAAGGAAAACAGAGGTGTTTTTTGCAAAGTGCCTACCTGTAGATTTTGGCCTGTAGCTCAGCCGCCACCTACGGAAACCTACCAAACCTGTGCATTTCTGAAAACTAGAGACCTAGGGAAATCAAAGATGGGGTGACTTGTGTGGCTCGGACCAGGTTCTGTTACCCAGAATCCTTTGCAAACCTCAAAATTTGTCTAAAAAAACACATGTTCCTCACATTTCTGTGGCAGAAAGTTCTGGAATCTGAGAGGAGCCACAAATTTCCTTCCACCCAGCGTTCCCCCACGTCTCCCAATAAAAATGATACCTCACTTGTGTGGGTAGGCCTAGCGCCCGCGACAAGAAACGCCCCAAAGCGCAACGTGGACACAGCCAAATTTTTTAAGGAAAACAGAGGTGTTTTTTGCAAAGTGCCTACCTGTAGATTTTGGCCTGTAGCTCAGCCGCCACCTAGGGAAACCTACCAAACCTGTGCATTTCCGAAAACTAGAGACCTAGGGGAATCCAAGATGGGGTGACTTGTGTGGCTCGGACCAGGTTCTGTTACCTAGAATCCTTTGCAAACCTCAAAATTTGGCTAAAAAAACACATATTCCTCACATTTCTGTGGCAGAAAGTTCTGGAATCTGAGAGGAGCCACAAATTTCCTTCCACCCAGCGTTCCCCTACGTCTCCCGATAAAAATGATACCTCACTTGTGTGGGTAGGCCTAGCGCCCGCGACAGGAAATGCCCCAAAGCACAACGTGGACACAGCCAAATATTTGAAGGAAAACAGAGGAGTTTTTTGCAAAGTGCCTACCTGTAGATTTTGGCCTGTAGCTCAGCCGCCACCTAGGGAAACCTACCAAACCTGTGCATTTCTGAAAACTAGAGACCTCGGGGAATCCACGATGGGGTGACTTGTGTGGCTCGGACCAGGTTCTGTTACCCAGAATCCTTTGCAAACCTCAAAATTTGGCTAAAAAAACACATGTTCCTCACATTTCTGTGGCAGAAAGTTCTGGAATCTGAGAGGAGCCACAAATTTCCTTCCACCCAGCGTTCCCCCACGTCTCCCGATAAAAATGATACCTCACTTGTGTGGGTAGGCCTAGCGCACGCGACAGGAAACGCCCCAAAGCGCAACGTGGACACAGCCAAATTTTTGAAGGAAAACAGAGGTGTTTTTTGCAAAGTGCCTACCTGTAGATTTTAGCCTGTAGCTCAGCCGCCACCTAGGGAAACCTACCAAACCTGTGCATTTCTGAAAACTAGAGACCTAGGGGAATCCAAGATGGGGTGACTTGTGTGGCTCGGACCAGGTTCTGTTACCCAGAATCCTTTGCAAACCTCAAAATTTGTCTAAAAAAACACATGTTCCTCACATTTCTGTGGCAGAAAGTTCTGGAATCTGAGAGGAGCCACAAATTTCCTTCCACCCAGCGTTCCCCCACGTCTCCCGATTAAAATGATACCTCACTTGTGTGGGTAGGCCTAGCGCCCGCAACAGGAAACGCCCCAAAGCGCAACGTGGACACAGCCAAATTTTTGAAGGAAAACAGAGGTGTTTTTTGCAAAGTGCCTACCTGTAGATTTTGGCCTGTAGCTCAGCCGCCACCTACGGAAACCTACCAAACCTGTGCATTTCTGAAAACTAGAGACCTAGGGGAATCCAAGATGGGGTGACTTGTGTGGCTCGGACCAGGTTCTGTTACCCAGAATCCTTTGCAAACCTCAAAATTTGGCTAAAAAAACACATGTTCCTCACATTTCTGTGGCAGAAAGTTCTGGAATCTGAGAGGAGCCACAAATTTCCTTCCACCCAGCGTTCCCCCACGTCTCCCGATAAAAATGATACCTCACTTGTGTGGGTAGGCCTAGCGCCCGCGACAGGAAACGCCCCAAAGCGCAACGTGGACACAGCCAAATATTTGAAGGAAAACAGAGGTGTTTTTTGCAAAGTGCCTACCTGTAGATTTTGGCCTGTAGCTCAGCCGCCACCTAGTGAAACCTACCAAACCTGTGCATTTCTGAAAACTAGAGACCTAAGGGAATCCAAGATGGGGTGACTTGTGTGGCTCGGACCAGGTTCTGTTACCCAGAATCCTTTGCAAACCTCAAAATTTGGCTAAAAAAACACATGTTCCTCACATTTCTGTGGCAGAAAGTTCTGGAATCTGAGAGGAGCCACAAATTTCCTTCCACCCAGCGTTCCCCCACATCTCCCGATAAAAATGATACCTCACTTGTGTGGGTAGGCCTAGCACCTGCGACAGGAAACGCCCCAAAGCGCAACGTGGACACAGCCAAATTTTTGAAGGAAAACAGAGGTGTTTTTTGCAAAGTGCCTACCTGTAAATTTTGGCCTCTAGCTCAGCCGCCACCTAGGGAAACCTACCAAACCTGTGCATTTCTGAAAACTAGAGACCTCAGGGAATCCAAGATGGGGTGACTTGTGTGGCTCGGATCAGGTTCTGTCACCCAGAATCCTTTGCAAACCTCAAAATTTGTCTAAAAAAACACATGTTCCTCACATTTCTGTGTGCAGAAAGTTCTGGAATCTGAGAGGAGCCACAAATTTCCTTCCACCCAGCGTTCCCCACGTCTCCCAATAAAAATGATACCTCACTTGTGTGGGTAGGCCTAGCGCCCGTGACAGGAAACGCCCCAAAGCGCAACGCGGACACAGACAAATTTTTTAAGGAAAACAGAGGTGTTTTATGCAAAGTGCCTACCTGTAGATTTTGGCCTGTAGCTCAGCCGCCACCTAGGGAAACCTACCAAACCTGTGCATTTCTGAAAACTAGAGACCGAGGGGAATCCAAGATGGGGTGACTTGTGTGGCTCGGACCAGGTTCTGTTACCCAGAATCCTTTGCAAACCTCAAAATTTGGCTAAAAAAACACATGTTCCTCACATTTCTGTGGCAGAAAGTTCTGGAATCTGAGAGGAGCCACAAATTTCCTTCCACCCAGCGTTCCCTCACGTCTCCCGATAAAAATGATACCTCACTTGTGTGGGTAGGCCTAGCGCCCGCGACAGGAAACGCCCCAAAGCACAACGTGGACACAGCCAAATATTTGAAGGAAAACAGAGGTGTTTTTTGCAAAGTGCCTACTTGTAGATTTTGGCCTGTAGCTCAGCCGCCACCTAGGGAAACCTACCAAACCTGTGCATTTCTGAAAACTAGAGACGTAGGGGAATCCAAGATGGGGTGACTTGTGTGGCTCGGACCAGGTTCTGTTACCCAGAATCCTTTGCAAACCTCAAAATTTGGCTAAAAAAACACATGTTCCTCACATTTCTGTGGCAGAAAGTTCTGGAATCTGAGAGGAGCCACAAATTTCCTTCCACCCAGCGTTCCCCCACGTCTCCCGATAAAAATGATACCTCACTTGTGTGGGTAGGCCTAGCGCCCGCGACAGGAAACGCCCCAAAGCGCAACGTGGACACAGCCAAATTTTTGAAGGAAAACAGAGGTGTTTTTTGCAAAGTGCCTACCTTTAGATTTTGGCCTGTAGCTCAGCCGCCACCTAGGGAAACCTACCGAACCTGTGCATTTCTGAAAACTAGAGACCTAGTGGAATTCAAGATGGGGTGACTTGTGTGGCTCGGACCAGGTTCTGTTACCCAGAATCCTTTGCAAACCTCAAAATTTGGCTAAAAAAACACATGTTCCTCACATTTCTGTGGCAGAAAGTTCTGGAATCTGAGAGGAGCCACAAATTTCCTTCCAACCAGCGTTCCCCCACGTCTCCCGATAAAAATGATACCTCACTTGTGTGGGTAGGCCTAGCGCCCGCGACAGGAAACGCCCCAAAGCGCAACGTGGACACAGCCAAATTTTTGAAGGAAAACAGAGGTGTTTTTTGCAAAGTGCCTACCTGTAGATTTTGGCCTGTAGCTCAGCCGCCACCTACGGAAACCTACCAAACCTGTGCATTTCTGAAAACTAGAGACCTAGGGAAATCAAAGATGGGGTGACTTGTGTGGCTCGGACCAGGTTCTGTTACCCAGAATCCTTTGCAAACCTCAAAATTTGTCTAAAAAAACACATGTTCCTCACATTTCTGTGGCAGAAAGTTCTGGAATCTGAGAGGAGCCACAAATTTCCTTCCACCCAGCGTTCCCCCACGTCTCCCAATAAAAATGATACCTCACTTGTGTGGGTAGGCCTAGCGCCCGCGACAGGAAACGCCCCAAAGTGCAACGTGGACACAGCCAAATTTTTGAAGGAAAACAGAGGTGTTTTTTGCAAAGTGCCTACCTGTAGATTTTGGCCTGTAGCTCAGCCGCCACCTACGGAAACCTACCAAACCTGTGCATTTCTGAAAACTAGAGACCTAGGGTAATCCAAGATGGGGTGACTTGTGTGGCTCGGACCAGGTTCTGTTACCCAGAATCCTTTGCAAACCTCAAAATTTGGCTAAAAAAACACATGTTCCTCATATTTCTGTGGCAGAAAGTTCTGGAATCTGAGAGGAGCCACAAATTTCCTTCCACCCAGCGTTCCCCCACGTCTCCCGATAAAAATGATACCTCACTTGTGTGGGTAGGCCTAGCGCCCGCGACAGGAAACGCCCCAAAGCGCAACGTGGACACAGCCAAATTTTTGAAGGAAAACAGAGGTGTTTTTTGCAAAGTGCCTACCTGTAGATTTTGGCCTGTAGCTCAGCCGCCACCTAGAGAAACCTACCAAACCTGTGCATTTCTGAAAACTAGAGACCTAGGGGAATCCAAGATGGGGTGACTTGTGTGGCTCGGACCAGGTTCTGTTACCCAGAATCCTTTGCAAACCTCAAAATTTGTCTAAAAAAACACATGTTCCTCACATTTCTGTGGCAGAAAGTTCTGGAATCTGAGAGGAGCCACAAATTTCCTTCCACCCAGCGTTCCCCCAATCCTCCCGATAAAAATGATACCTCACTTGTGTGGGTAGGCCTAGCGCCCGCTACAGGAAACGCCCCAAAGCGCAACGTGGACACAGCCAAATTTTTGAAGGAAAACAGAGGTGTTTTTTGCAAAGTGCCTACCTGTAGATTTTGGCCTGTAGCTCAGCCGCCACCTAGGGAAACCTACCAAACCTGTGCATTTCTGAAAACTAGAGACCTAGGGGAATCCAAGATGGGGTGACTTGTGTGGCTCGGACCAGGTTCTGTTACCTAGAATCCTTTGCAAACCTCAAAATTTGGCTAAAAAAACACATATTCCTCACATTTCTGTGGCAGAAAGTTCTGGAATCTGAGAGGAGCCACAAATTTCCTTCCACCCAGCGTTCCCCCACGTCTCCCGATAAAAATGATACCTCACTTGTGTGGGTAGGCCTAGCGCCCGCGACAGGAAATGCCCCAAAGCACAACGTGGACACAGCCAAATATTTGAAGGAAAACAGAGGAGTTTTTTGCAAAGTGCCTACCTGTAGATTTTGGCCTGTAGCTCAGCCGCCACCTAGGGAAACCTACCAAACCTGTGCATTTCTGAAAACTAGAGACCTCGGGGAATCCAAGATGGGGTGACTTGTGTGGCTCGGACCAGGTTCTGTTACCCAGAATCCTTTGCAAACCTCAAAATTTGTCTAAAAAAACACATGTTCCTCACATTTCTGTGGCAGAAAGTTCTGGAATCTGAGAGGAGCCACAAATTTCCTTCCACCCAGCGTTCCCCCACGTCTCCCGATAAAAATGATACCTCACTTGTGTGGGTAGGCCTAGCGCCAGCAACAGGAAACGCCCCAAAGCGCAACGTGGACACAGCCAAATTTTTGAAGGAAAACAGAGGTGTTTTTTGCAAAGTGCCTACCTGTAGATTTTGGCCTGTAGCTCAGCCGCCACCTACGGAAACCTACCAAACCTGTGCATTTCTGAAAACCAGAGACCTAGGGGAATCCAAGATGGGGTGACTTGTGTGGCTCGGACCAGGTTCTGTTACCCAGAATCCTTTGCAAACCTCAAAATTTGGCTAAAAAAACACATGTTCCTCACATTTCTGTGGCAGAAAGTTCTGGAATCTGAGAGGAGCCACAAATTTCCTTCCACCCAGCGTTCCCCCACGTCTCCCGATAAAAATGATACCTCACTTGTGTGGGTAGGCCTAGCGCCCGCGACAGGAAACGCCCCAAAGGACAACGTGGACACAGCCAAATATTTGAAGGAAAACAGAGGTGTTTTTTGCAAAGTGCCTACCTGTAGATTTTGGCCTGTAGCTCAGCCGCCACCTAGGGAAACCTACCAAACCTGTGCATTTCTGAAAACTAGAGACCTAAGGGAATCCAAGATGGGGTGACTTGTGTGGCTCGGGTCAGGTTCTGTTACCCAGAATCCTTTGCAAACCTCAATATTTGGCTAAAAAAACACATGTTCCTCACATTTCTGTGGCAGAAAGTTCTGGAATCTGAGAGGAGCCACAAATTTCCTTCCACCCAGCGTTCCCCCACGTCTCCCGATAAAAATGATACCTCACTTGTGTGGGTAGGCCTAGCACCTGCGACAGCAAACGCCCCAAAGCGCAACGTGGACACAGCCAAATTTTTGAAGGAAAACAGAGGTGTTTTTTGCAAAGTGCCTACCTGTAGATTTTGGCCTGTAGCTCAGCCGCCACCTAGGGAAACCTACCAAACCTGTGCATTACTGAAAACTAGAGACCTCGGGGAATCCAAGATGGGGTGACTTGTGTGGCTCGGGCCAGGTTCTGTCACCCAGAATCCTTTGCAAACCTCAAAATTTGTCTAAAAAAACACATGTTCCTCACATTTCTGTGTGCAGAAAGTTCTGGAATCTGAGAGGAGCCACAAATTTCCTTCCACCCAGCGTTCCCCACGTCTCCCAATAAAAATGATACCTCACTTGTGTGGGTAGGCCTAGCGCCCGTGACAGGAAACGCCCCAAAGCGCAACGCGGACACAGCCAAATTTTTTAAGGAAAACAGAGGTGTTTTAAGCAAAGTGCCTACCTGTAGATTTTGGCCTGTAGCTCAGCCGCCACCTAGGGAAACCTACCAAACCTGTACATTTCTGAAAACTAGAGACCTAGGGGAATCCAAGATGGGGTGACTTGTGTGGCTCGGACCAGGTTCTGTTACCCAGAATCCTTTGCAAACCTCAAAATTTGTCTAAAAAAACACATGTTCCTCACATTTCTGTGGCAGAAAGTTCTGGAATCTGAGAGGAGCCACAAATTTCCTTCCACCCAGCGTTCCCTCACGTCTCCCGATAAAAATGATACCTCACTTGTGTGGGTAGGCCTAGCGCCCGCGACAGGAAACGCCCCAAAGCACAACGTGGACACAGCCAAATATTTGAAGGAAAACAGAGGTGTTTTTTGCAAAGTGCCTACCTGTAGATTTTGGCCTGTAGCTCAGCCGCCACCTAGGGAAACCTACCAAACCTGTGCATTTCTGAAAACTAGAGACCTAGGGGAATCCAAGATGGGGTGACTTGTGTGGCTCGGACCAGGTTCTGTTACCCAGAATCCTTTGCAAACCTCAAAATTTGGCTAAAAAAACACATGTTCCTCACATTTCTGTGGCAGAAAGTTCTGGAATCTGAGAGGAGCCACAAATTTCCTTCCACCCAGCGTTCCCCCACGTCTCCGGATAAAAATGACACCTCACTTGTGTGGGTAGGCCTAGCGCCCGCGACAGGAAACGCCCCAAAGCGCAACGTGGAAACAGCCAAATTTTTGAAGGAAAACAGAGGTGTTTTTTGCAAAGTGCCTACCTTTAGATTTTGGCCTGTAGCTCAGCCGCCACCTAGGGAAACCTACCGAACCTGTGCATTTCTGAAAACTAGAGACCTAGGGGAATTCAAGATGGGGTGACTTGTGTGGCTCGGACCAGGTTCTGTTACCCAGAATCCTTTGCAAACCTCAAAATTTGGCTAAAAAAACACATGTTCCTCACATTTCTGTGGCAGAAAGTTCTGGAATCTGAGAGGAGCCACAAATTTCCTTCCACCCAGCGTTCCCCCACGTCTCCCGATAAAAATGATACCTCACTTGTGTGGATAGGCCTAGCGCCCGCGACAGGAAACGCCCCAAAGCGCAACGTGGACACAGCCAAATTTTTGAAGGAAAACAGAGTTGTTTTTTGCAAAGTGCCTACCTGTAGATTTTGGCCTGTAGCTCAACCGCCACCTACGGAAACCTACCAAACCTGTGCATTTCTGAAAACTAGAGACCTAGGGAAATCAAAGATGGGGTGACTTGTGTGGCTCGGACCAGGTTCTGTTAACCAGAATCCTTTGCAAACCTCAAAATTTGTCTAAAAAAACACATGTTCCTCACATTTCTGTGGCAGAAAGTTCTGGAATCTGAGAGGAGCCACAAATTTCCTTCCACCCAGTGTTCCCCCACGTCTCCCAATAAAAATGATACCTCACTTGTGTGGGTAGGCCTAGCGCCCGCGACAGGAAACGCCCCAAAGTGCAACGTGGACACAGCCAAATTTTTGAAGGAAAACAGAGGTGTTTTTTGCAAAGTGCCTACCTGTAGATTTTGGCCTGTAGCTCAGCCGCCACCTACGGAAACCTACCAAACCTGTGCATTTCTGAAAACTAGAGACCTAGGGTAATCCAAGATGGGGTGACTTGTGTGGCTCGGACCAGGTTCTGTTACCCAGAATCCTTTGCAAACCTCAAAATTTGGCTAACAAAACACATGTTCCTCACATTTCTGTGGCAGAAAGTTCTGGAATCTGAGAGGAGCCACAAATTTCCTTCCAACCAGCGTTCCCCCACGTCTCCCGATAAAAATGATACCTCACTTGTGTGGGTAGGCCTAGCGCCCGCGACAGGAAACGCCCCAAAGCGCAACGTGGACACAGCCAAATTTTTGAAGGAAAACAGAGGTGTTTTTTGCAAAGTGCCTACCTGTAGATTTTGGCCTGTAGCTCAGCCGCCACCTACGGAAACCTACCAAACCTGTGCATTTCTGAAAACTAGAGACCTAGGGAAATCAAAGATGGGGTGACTTGTGTGGCTCGGACCAGGTTCTGTTACCCAGAATCCTTTGCAAACCTCAAAATTTGTCTAAAAAAACACATGTTCCTCACATTTCTGTGGCAGAAAGTTCTGGAATCTGAGAGGAGCCACAAATTTCCTTCCACCCAGCGTTCCCCCACGTCTCCCAATAAAAATGATACCTCACTTGTGTGGGTAGGCCTAGCGCCCGCGACAAGAAACGCCCCAAAGCGCAACGTGGACACAGCCAAATTTTTTAAGGAAAACAGAGGTGTTTTTTGCAAAGTGCCTACCTGTAGATTTTGGCCTGTAGCTCAGCCGCCACCTAGGGAAACCTACCAAACCTGTGCATTTCCGAAAACTAGAGACCTAGGGAAATCAAAGATGGGGTGACTTGTGTGGCTCGGACCAGGTTCTGTTACCCAGAATCCTTTGCAAACCTCAAAATTTGTCTAAAAAAACACATGTTCCTCACATTTCTGTGGCAGAAAGTTCTGGAATCTGAGAGGAGCCACAAATTTCCTTCCACCCAGCGTTCCCCCACGTCTCCCAATAAAAATGATACCTCACTTGTGTGGGTAGGCCTAGCGCCCGCGACAGGAAACGCCCCAAAGTGCAACGTGGACACAGCCAAATTTTTGAAGGAAAACAGAGGTGTTTTTTGCAAAGTGCCTACCTGTAGATTTTGGCCTGTAGCTCAGCCGCCACCTACGGAAACCTACCAAACCTGTGCATTTCTGAAAACTAGAGACCTAGGGTAATCCAAGATGGGGTGACTTGTGTGGCTCGGACCAGGTTCTGTTACCCAGAATCCTTTGCAAACCTCAAAATTTGGCTAAAAAAACACATGTTCCTCATATTTCTGTGGTAGAAAGTTCTGGAATCTGAGAGGAGCCACAAATTTCCTTCCACCCAGCGTTCCCCCACGTCTCCCGATAAAAATGATACCTCACTTGTGTGGGTAGGCCTAGCGCCCGCGACAGGAAACGCCCCAAAGCGCAACGTGGACACAGCCAAATTTTTGAAGGAAAACAGAGGTGTTTTTTGCAAAGTGCCTACCTGTAGATTTTGGCCTGTAGCTCAGCCGCCACCTAGAGAAACCTACCAAACCTGTGCATTTCTGAAAACTAGAGACCTAGGGGAATCCAAGATGGGGTGACTTGTGTGGCTCGGACCAGGTTCTGTTACCCAGAATCCTTTGCAAACCTCAAAATTTGTCTAAAAAAACACATGTTCCTCACATTTCTGTGGCAGAAAGTTCTGGAATCTGAGAGGAGCCACAAATTTCCTTCCACCCAGCGTTCCCCCAATCCTCCCGATAAAAATGATACCTCACTTGTGTGGGTAGGCCTAGCGCCCGCTACAGGAAACGCCCCAAAGCGCAACGTGGACACAGCCAAATTTTTGAAGGAAAACAGAGGTGTTTTTTGCAAAGTGCCTACCTGTAGATTTTGGCCTGTAGCTCAGCCGCCACCTAGGGAAACCTACCAAACCTGTGCATTTCTGAAAACTAGAGACCTAGGGGAATCCAAGATGGGGTGACTTGTGTGGCTCGGACCAGGTTCTGTTACCTAGAATCCTTTGCAAACCTCAAAATTTGGCTAAAAAAACACATATTCCTCACATTTCTGTGGCAGAAAGTTCTGGAATCTGAGAGGAGCCACAAATTTCCTTCCACCCAGCGTTCCCCCACGTCTCCCGATAAAAATGATACCTCACTTGTGTGGGTAGGCCTAGCGCCCGCGACAGGAAATGCCCCAAAGCACAACGTGGACACAGCCAAATATTTGAAGGAAAACAGAGGAGTTTTTTGCAAAGTGCCTACCTGTAGATTTTGGCCTGTAGCTCAGCCGCCACCTAGGGAAACCTACCAAACCTGTGCATTTCTGAAAACTAGAGACCTCGGGGAATCCAAGATGGGGTGACTTGTGTGGCTCGGACCAGGTTCTGTTACCCAGAATCCTTTGCAAACCTCAAAATTTGTCTAAAAAAACACATGTTCCTCACATTTCTGTGGCAGAAAGTTCTGGAATCTGAGAGGAGCCACAAATTTCCTTCCACCCAGCGTTCCCCCACGTCTCCCGATAAAAATGATACCTCACTTGTGTGGGTAGGCCTAGCGCCAGCAACAGGAAACGCCCCAAAGCGCAACGTGGACACAGCCAAATTTTTGAAGGAAAACAGAGGTGTTTTTTGCAAAGTGCCTACCTGTAGATTTTGGCATGTAGCTCAGCCGCCACCTACGGAAACCTACCAAACCTGTGCATTTCTGAAAACTAGAGACCTAGGGGAATCCAAGATGGGGTGACTTGTGTGGCTCGGACCAGGTTCTGTTACCCAGAATCCTTTGCAAACCTCAAAATTTGGCTAAAAAAACACATGTTCCTCACATTTCTGTGGCAGAAAGTTCTGGAATCTGAGAGGAGCCACAAATTTCCTTCCACCCAGCGTTCCCCCACGTCTCCCGATAAAAATGATACCTCACTTGTGTGGGTAGGCCTAGCGCCCGCGACAGGAAACGCCCCAAAGGACAACGTGGACACAGCCAAATATTTGAAGGAAAACAGAGGTGTTTTTTGCAAAGTGCCTACCTGTAGATTTTGGCCTGTAGCTCAGCCGCCACCTAGGGAAACCTACCAAACCTGTGCATTTCTGAAAACTAGAGACCTAAGGGAATCCAAGATGGGGTGACTTGTGTGGCTCGGGTCAGGTTCTGTTACCCAGAATCCTTTGCAAACCTCAATATTTGGCTAAAAAAACACATGTTCCTCACATTTCTGTGGCAGAAAGTTCTGGAATCTGAGAGGAGCCACAAATTTCCTTCCACCCAGCGTTCCCCCACGTCTCCCGATAAAAATGATACCTCACTTGTGTGGGTAGGCCTAGCACCTGCGACAGCAAACGCCCCAAAGCGCAACGTGGACACAGCCAAATTTTTGAAGGAAAACAGAGGTGTTTTTTGCAAAGTGCCTACCTGTAGATTTTGGCCTGTAGCTCAGCCGACACCTAGGGAAACCTACCAAACCTGTGCATTACTGAAAACTAGAGACCTCGGGGAATCCAAGATGGGGTGACTTGTGTGGCTCGGGCCAGGTTCTGTCACCCAGAATCCTTTGCAAACCTCAAAATTTGTCTAAAAAAACACATGTTCCTCACATTTCTGTGTGCAGAAAGTTCTGGAATCTGAGAGGAGCCACAAATTTCCTTCCACCCAGCGTTCCCCACGTCTCCCAATAAAAATGATACCTCACTTGTGTGGGTAGGCCTAGCGCCCGTGACAGGAAACGCCCCAAAGCGCAACGCGGACACAGCCAAATTTTTTAAGGAAAACAGAGGTGTTTTAAGCAAAGTGCCTACCTGTAGATTTTGGCCTGTAGCTCAGCCGCCACCTAGGGAAACCTACCAAACCTGTACATTTCTGAAAACTAGAGACCTAGGGGAATCCAAGATGGGGTGACTTGTGTGGCTCGGACCAGGTTCTGTTACCCAGAATCCTTTGCAAACCTCAAAATTTGTCTAAAAAAACACATGTTCCTCACATTTCTGTGGCAGAAAGTTCTGGAATCTGAGAGGAGCCACAAATTTCCTTCCACCCAGCGTTCCCTCACGTCTCCCGATAAAAATGATACCTCACTTGTGTGGGTAGGCCTAGCGCCCGCGACAGGAAACGCCCCAAAGCACAACGTGGACACAGCCAAATATTTGAAGGAAAACAGAGGTGTTTTTTGCAAAGTGCCTACCTGTAGATTTTGGCCTGTAGCTCAGCCGCCACCTAGGGAAACCTACCAAACCTGTGCATTTCTGAAAACTAGAGACCTAGGGGAATCCAAGATGGGGTGACTTGTGTGGCTCGGACCAGGTTCTGTTACCCAGAATCCTTTGCAAACCTCAAAATTTGGCTAAAAAAACACATGTTCCTCACATTTCTGTGGCAGAAAGTTCTGGAATCTGAGAGGAGCCACAAATTTCCTTCCACCCAGCGTTCCCCCACGTCTCCGGATAAAAATGACACCTCACTTGTGTGGGTAGGCCTAGCGCCCGCGACAGGAAACGCCCCAAAGCGCAACGCGGACACAGCCAAATTTTTTAAGGAAAACAGAGGTGTTTTAAGCAAAGTGCCTACCTGTAGATTTTGGCCTGTAGCTCAGCCGCCACCTAGGGAAACCTACCAAACCTGTACATTTCTGAAAACTAGAGACCTAGGGGAATCCAAGATGGGGTGACTTGTGTGGCTCGGACCAGGTTCTGTTACCCAGAATCCTTTGCAAACCTCAAAATTTGTCTAAAAAAACACATGTTCCTCACATTTCTGTGGCAGAAAGTTCTGGAATCTGAGAGGAGCCACAAATTTCCTTCCACCCAGCGTTCCCTCACGTCTCCCGATAAAAATGATACCTCACTTGTGTGGGTAGGCCTAGCGCCCGCGACAGGAAACGCCCCAAAGCACAACGTGGACACAGCCAAATATTTGAAGGAAAACAGAGGTGTTTTTTGCAAAGTGCCTACCTGTAGATTTTGGCCTGTAGCTCAGCCGCCACCTAGGGAAACCTACCAAACCTGTGCATTTCTGAAAACTAGAGACCTAGGGGAATCCAAGATGGGGTGACTTGTGTGGCTCGGACCAGGTTCTGTTACCCAGAATCCTTTGCAAACCTCAAAATTTGGCTAAAAAAACACATGTTCCTCACATTTCTGTGGCAGAAAGTTCTGGAATCTGAGAGGAGCCACAAATTTCCTTCCACCCAGCGTTCCCCCACGTCTCCGGATAAAAATGACACCTCACTTGTGTGGGTAGGCCTAGCGCCCGCGACAGGAAACGCCCCAAAGCGCAACGTGGAAACAGCCAAATTTTTGAAGGAAAACAGAGGTGTTTTTTGCAAAGTGCCTACCTTTAGATTTTGGCCTGTAGCTCAGCCGCCACCTAGGGAAACCTACCGAACCTGTGCATTTCTGAAAACTAGAGACCTAGGGGAATTCAAGATGGGGTGACTTGTGTGGCTCGGACCAGGTTCTGTTACCCAGAATCCTTTGCAAACCTCAAAATTTGGCTAAAAAAACACATGTTCCTCACATTTCTGTGGCAGAAAGTTCTGGAATCTGAGAGGAGCCACAAATTTCCTTCCACCCAGCGTTCCCCCACGTCTCCCGATAAAAATGATACCTCACTTGTGTGGATAGGCCTAGCGCCCGCGACAGGAAACGCCCCAAAGCGCAACGTGGACACAGCCAAATTTTTGAAGGAAAACAGAGGTGTTTTTTGCAAAGTGCCTACCTGTAGATTTTGGCCTGTAGCTCAACCGCCACCTACGGAAACCTACCAAACCTGTGCATTTCTGAAAACTAGAGACCTAGGGAAATCAAAGATGGGGTGACTTGTGTGGCTCGGACCAGGTTCTGTTAACCAGAATCCTTTGCAAACCTCAAAATTTGTCTAAAAAAACACATGTTCCTCACATTTCTGTGGCAGAAAGTTCTGGAATCTGAGAGGAGCCACAAATTTCCTTCCACCCAGTGTTCCCCCACGTCTCCCAATAAAAATGATACCTCACTTGTGTGGGTAGGCCTAGCGCCCGCGACAGGAAACGCCCCAAAGTGCAACGTGGACACAGCCAAATTTTTGAAGGAAAACAGAGGTGTTTTTTGCAAAGTGCCTACCTGTAGATTTTGGCCTGTAGCTCAGCCGCCACCTACGGAAACCTACCAAACCTGTGCATTTCTGAAAACTAGAGACCTAGGGTAATCCAAGATGGGGTGACTTGTGTGGCTCGGACCAGGTTCTGTTACCCAGAATCCTTTGCAAACCTCAAAATTTGGCTAACAAAACACATGTTCCTCACATTTCTGTGGCAGAAAGTTCTGGAATCTGAGAGGAGCCACAAATTTCCTTCCAACCAGCGTTCCCCCACGTCTCCCGATAAAAATGATACCTCACTTGTGTGGGTAGGCCTAGCGCCCGCGACAGGAAACGCCCCAAAGCGCAACGTGGACACAGCCAAATTTTTGAAGGAAAACAGAGGTGTTTTTTGCAAAGTGCCTACCTGTAGATTTTGGCCTGTAGCTCAGCCGCCACCTACGGAAACCTACCAAACCTGTGCATTTCTGAAAACTAGAGACCTAGGGAAATCAAAGATGGGGTGACTTGTGTGGCTCGGACCAGGTTCTGTTACCCAGAATCCTTTGCAAACCTCAAAATTTGTCTAAAAAAACACATGTTCCTCACATTTCTGTGGCAGAAAGTTCTGGAATCTGAGAGGAGCCACAAATTTCCTTCCACCCAGCGTTCCCCCACGTCTCCCAATAAAAAAGATACCTCACTTGTGTGGGTAGGCCTAGCGCCCGCGACAAGAAACGCCCCAAAGCGCAACGTGGACACAGCCAAATTTTTTAAGGAAAACAGAGGTGTTTTTTGCAAAGTGCCTACCTGTAGATTTTGGCCTGTAGCTCAGCCGCCACCTAGGGAAACCTACCAAACCTGTGCATTTCCGAAAACTAGAGACCTAGGGGAATCCAAGATGGGGTGACTTGTGTGGCTCGGACCAGGTTCTGTTACCTAGAATCCTTTGCAAACCTCAAAATTTGGCTAAAAAAACACATATTCCTCACATTTCTGTGGCAGAAAGTTCTGGAATCTGAGAGGAGCCACAAATTTCCTTCCACCCAGCGTTCCCCTACGTCTCCCGATAAAAATGATACCTCACTTGTGTGGGTAGGCCTAGCGCCCGCGACAGGAAATGCCCCAAAGCACAACGTGGACACAGCCAAATATTTGAAGGAAAACAGAGGAGTTTTTTGCAAAGTGCCTACCTGTAGATTTTGGCCTGTAGCTCAGCCGCCACCTAGGGAAACCTACCAAACCTGTGCATTTCTGAAAACTAGAGACCTCGGGGAATCCAAGATGGGGTGACTTGTGTGGCTCGGACCAGGTTCTGTTACCCAGAATCCTTTGCAAACCTCAAAATTTGGCTAAAAAAACACATGTTCCTCACATTTCTGTGGCAGAAAGTTCTGGAATCTGAGAGGAGCCACAAATTTCCTTCCACCCAGCGTTCCCCCACGTCTCCCGATAAAAATGATACCTCACTTGTGGGGTAGGCCTAGCGCACGCGACAGGAAACGCCCCAAAGCGCAACGTGGACACAGCCAAATTTTTGAAGGAAAACAGAGGTGTTTTTTGCAAAGTGCCTACCTGTAGATTTTAGCCTGTAGCTCAGCCGCCACCTAGGGAAACCTACCAAACCTGTGCATTTCTGAAAACTAGAGACCTAGGGGAATCCAAGATGGGGTGACTTGTGTGGCTCGGACCAGGTTCTGTTACCCAGAATCCTTTGCAAACCTCAAAATTTGTCTAAAAAAACACATGTTCCTCACATTTCTGTGGCAGAAAGTTCTGGAATCTGAGAGGAGCCACAAATTTCCTTCCACCCAGCGTTCCCCCACGTCTCCCGATTAAAATGATACCTCACTTGTGTGGGTAGGCCTAGCGCCCGCAACAGGAAACGCCCCAAAGCGCAACGTGGACACAGCCAAATTTTTGAAGGAAAACAGAGGTGTTTTTTGCAAAGTGCCTACCTGTAGATTTTGGCCTGTAGCTCAGCCGCCACCTACGGAAACCTACCAAACCTGTGCATTTCTGAAAACTAGAGACCTAGGGGAATCCAAGATGGGGTGACTTGTGTGGCTCGGACCAGGTTCTGTTACCCAGAATCCTTTGCAAACCTCAAAATTTGGCTAAAAAAACACATGTTCCACACATTTCTGTGGCAGAAAGTTCTGGAATCTGAGAGGAGCCACAAATTTCCTTCCACCCAGCGTTCCCCCACGTCTCCCGATAAAAATGATACCTCACTTGTGTGGGTAGGCCTAGCGCCCGCGACAGGAAACGCCCCAAAGCGCAACGTGGACACAGCCAAATATTTGAAGGAAAACAGAGGTGTTTTTTGCAAAGTGCCTACCTGTAGATTTTGGCCTGTAGCTCAGCCGCCACCTAGTGAAACCTACCAAACCTGTGCATTTCTGAAAACTAGAGACCTAAGGGAATCCAAGATGGGGTGACTTGTGTGGCTCGGACCAGGTTCTGTTACCCAGAATCCTTTGCAAACCTCAAAATTTGGCTAAAAAAACACATGTTCCTCACATTTCTGTGGCAGAAAGTTCTGGAATCTGAGAGGAGCCACAAATTTCCTTCCACCCAGCGTTCCCCCACATCTCCCGATAAAAATGATACCTCACTTGTGTGGGTAGGCCTAGCACCTGCGACAGGAAACGCCCCAAAGCGCAACGTGGACACAGCCAAATTTTTGAAGGAAAACAGAGGTGTTTTTTGCAAAGTGCCTACCTGTAAATTTTGGCCTCTAGCTCAGCCGCCACCTAGGGAAACCTACCAAACCTGTGCATTTCTGAAAACTAGAGACCTCGGGGAATCCAAGATGGGGTGACTTGTGTGGCTCGGATCAGGTTCTGTCACCCAGAATCCTTTGCAAACCTCAAAATTTGTCTAAAAAAACACATGTTCCTCACATTTCTGTGTGCAGAAAGTTCTGGAATCTGAGAGGAGCCACAAATTTCCTTCCACCCAGCGTTCCCCACGTCTCCCAATAAAAATGATACCTCACTTGTGTGGGTAGGCCTAGCGCCCGTGACAGGAAACGCCCCAAAGCGCAACGCGGACACAGACAAATTTTTTAAGGAAAACAGAGGTGTTTTATGCAAAGTGCCTACCTGTAGATTTTGGCCTGTAGCTCAGCCGCCACCTAGGGAAACCTACCAAACCTGTGCATTTCTGAAAACTAGAGACCGAGGGGAATCCAAGATGGGGTGACTTGTGTGGCTCGGACCAGGTTCTGTTACCCAGAATCCTTTGCAAACCTCAAAATTTGGCTAAAAAAACACATGTTCCTCACATTTCTGTGGCAGAAAGTTCTGGAATCTGAGAGGAGCCACAAATTTCCTTCCACCCAGCGTTCCCTCACGTCTCCCGATAAAAATGATACCTCACTTGTGTGGGTAGGCCTAGCGCCCGCGACAGGAAACGCCCCAAAGCACAACGTGGACACAGCCAAATATTTGAAGGAAAACAGAGGTGTTTTTTGCAAAGTGCCTACTTGTAGATTTTGGCCTGTAGCTCAGCCGCCACCTAGGGAAACCTACCAAACCTGTGCATTTCTGAAAACTAGAGACGTAGGGGAATCCAAGATGGGGTGACTTGTGTGGCTCGGACCAGGTTCTGTTACCCAGAATCCTTTGCAAACCTCAAAATTTGGCTAAAAAAACACATGTTCCTCACATTTCTGTGGCAGAAAGTTCTGGAATCTGAGAGGAGCCACAAATTTCCTTCCACCCAGCGTTCCCCCACGTCTCCCGATAAAAATGATACCTCACTTGTGTGGGTAGGCCTAGCGCCCGCGACAGGAAACGCCCCAAAGCGCAACGTGGACACAGCCAAATTTTTGAAGGAAAACAGAGGTGTTTTTTGCAAAGTGCCTACCTTTAGATTTTGGCCTGTAGCTCAGCCGCCACCTAGGGAAACCTACCGAACCTGTGCATTTCTGAAAACTAGAGACCTAGTGGAATTCAAGATGGGGTGACTTGTGTGGCTCGGACCAGGTTCTGTTACCCAGAATCCTTTGCAAACCTCAAAATTTGTCTAAAAAAACACATGTTCCTCACATTTCTGTGGCAGAAAGTTCTGGAATCTGAGAGGAGCCACAAATTTCCTTCCAACCAGCGTTCCCCCACGTCTCCCGATAAAAATGATACCTCACTTGTGTGGGTAGGCCTAGCGCCCGCGACAGGAAACGCCCCAAAGCGCAACGTGGACACAGCCAAATTTTTGAAGGAAAACAGAGGTGTTTTTTGCAAAGTGCCTACCTGTAGATTTTGGCCTGTAGCTCAGCCGCCACCTACGGAAACCTACCAAACCTGTGCATTTCTGAAAACTAGAGACCTAGGGAAATCAAAGATGGGGTGACTTGTGTGGCTCGGACCAGGTTCTGTTACCCAGAATCCTTTGCAAACCTCAAAATTTGTCTAAAAAAACACATGTTCCTCACATTTCTGTGGCAGAAAGTTCTGGAATCTGAGAGGAGCCACAAATTTCCTTCCACCCAGCGTTCCCCCACGTCTCCCAATAAAAATGATACCTCACTTGTGTGGGTAGGCCTAGCGCCCGCGACAGGAAACGCCCCAAAGTGCAACGTGGACACAGCCAAATTTTTGAAGGAAAACAGAGGTGTTTTTTGCAAAGTGCCTACCTGTAGATTTTGGCCTGTAGCTCAGCCGCCACCTACGGAAACCTACCAAACCTGTGCATTTCTGAAAACTAGAGACCTAGGGTAATCCAAGATGGGGTGACTTGTGTGGCTCGGACCAGGTTCTGTTACCCAGAATCCTTTGCAAACCTCAAAATTTGGCTAAAAAAACACATGTTCCTCACATTTCTGTGGCAGAAAGTTCTGGAATCTGAGAGGAGCCACAAATTTCCTTCCACCCAGCGTTCCCCCACGTCTCCCGATAAAAATGATACCTCACTTGTGTGGGTAGGCCTAGCGCCCGCGACAGGAAACGCCCCAAAGCGCAACGTGGACACAGCCAAATTTTTGAAGGAAAACAGAGGTGTTTTTTGCAAAGTGCCTACCTGTAGATTTTGGCCTGTAGCTCGGCCGCCACCTAGGGAAACCTACCAAACCTGTGCATTTCTGAAAACTAGAGACCTAGGGGAATCCAAGATGGGGTGACTTGTGTGGCTCGGACCAGGTTCTGTTACCCAGAATCCTTTGCAAACCTCAAAATTTGTCTAAAAAAACACATGTTCCTCACATTTCTGTGGCAGAAAGTTCTGGAATCTGAGAGGAGCCACAAATTTCCTTCCACCCAGCGTTCCCCCAATCCTCCCGATAAAAATGATACCTCACTTGTGTGGGTAGGCCTAGCGCCCGCTACAGGAAACGCCCCAAAGCGCAACGTGGACACAGCCAAATTTTTGAAGGAAAACAGAGGTGTTTTTTGCAAAGTGCCTACCTGTAGATTTTGGCCTGTAGCTCAGCCGCCACCTAGGGAAACCTACCAAACCTGTGCATTTCTGAAAACTAGAGACCTAGGGGAATCCAAGATGGGGTGACTTGTGTGGCTCGGACCAGGTTCTGTTACCTAGAATCCTTTGCAAACCTCAAAATTTGGCTAAAAAAACACATATTCCTCACATTTCTGTGGCAGAAAGTTCTGGAATCTGAGAGGAGCCACAAATTTCCTTCCACCCAGCGTTCCCCCACGTCTCCCGATAAAAATGATACCTCACTTGTGTGGGTAGGCCTAGCGCCCGCGACAGGAAACGCCCCAAAGCGCAACGTGGACACAGCCAAATTTTTGAAGGAAAACAGAGGTGTTTTTTGCAAAGTGCCTACCTGTAGATTTTGGCCTGTAGCTCAGCCGCCACCTACGGAAACCTACCAAACCTGTGCATTTCTGAAAACTAGAGACCTAGGGAAATCAAAGATGGGGTGACTTGTGTGGCTCGGACCAGGTTCTGTTACCCAGAATCCTTTGCAAACCTCAAAATTTGTCTAAAAAAACACATGTTCCTCACATTTCTGTGGCAGAAAGTTCTGGAATCTGAGAGGAGCCACAAATTTCCTTCCACCCAGCGTTCCCCCACGTCTCCCAATAAAAATGATACCTCACTTGTGTGGGTAGGCCTAGCGCCCGCGACAGGAAACGCCCCAAAGTGCAACGTGGACACAGCCAAATTTTTGAAGGAAAACAGAGGTGTTTTTTGCAAAGTGCCTACCTGTAGATTTTGGCCTGTAGCTCAGCCGCCACCTACGGAAACCTACCAAACCTGTGCATTTCTGAAAACTAGAGACCTAGGGTAATCCAAGATGGGGTGACTTGTGTGGCTCGGACCAGGTTCTGTTACCCAGAATCCTTTGCAAACCTCAAAATTTGGCTAAAAAAACACATGTTCCTCACATTTCTGTGGCAGAAAGTTCTGGAATCTGAGAGGAGCCACAAATTTCCTTCCACCCAGCGTTCCCCCACGTCTCCCGATAAAAATGATACCTCACTTGTGTGGGTAGGCCTAGCGCCCGCGACAGGAAACGCCCCAAAGCGCAACGTGGACACAGCCAAATTTTTGAAGGAAAACAGAGGTGTTTTTTGCAAAGTGCCTACCTGTAGATTTTGGCCTGTAGCTCGGCCGCCACCTAGGGAAACCTACCAAACCTGTGCATTTCTGAAAACTAGAGACCTAGGGGAATCCAAGATGGGGTGACTTGTGTGGCTCGGACCAGGTTCTGTTACCCAGAATCCTTTGCAAACCTCAAAATTTGTCTAAAAAAACACATGTTCCTCACATTTCTGTGGCAGAAAGTTCTGGAATCTGAGAGGAGCCACAAATTTCCTTCCACCCAGCGTTCCCCCAATCCTCCCGATAAAAATGATACCTCACTTGTGTGGGTAGGCCTAGCGCCCGCTACAGGAAACGCCCCAAAGCGCAACGTGGACACAGCCAAATTTTTGAAGGAAAACAGAGGTGTTTTTTGCAAAGTGCCTACCTGTAGATTTTGGCCTGTAGCTCAGCCGCCACCTAGGGAAACCTACCAAACCTGTGCATTTCTGAAAACTAGAGACCTAGGGGAATCCAAGATGGGGTGACTTGTGTGGCTCGGACAAGGTTCTGTTACCCAGAATCCTTTGCAAACCTCAAAATTTGGCTAAAAAAACACATATTCCTCACATTTCTGTGGCAGAAAGTTCTGGAATCTGAGAGGAGCCACAAATTTCCTTCCACCCAGCGTTCCCCCACGTCTCCCGATAAAAATGATACCTCACTTGTGTGGGTAGGCCTAGCGCCCGCGACAGGAAATGCCCCAAAGCACAACGTGGACACAGCCAAATATTTGAAGGAAAACAGAGGAGTTTTTTGCAAAGTGCCTACCTGTAGATTTTCGCCTGTAGCTCAGCCGCCACCTAGGGAAACCTACCAAACCTGTGCATTTCTGAAAACTAGAGACCTCGGGGAATCCAAGATGGGGTGACTTGTGTGGCTCGGACCAGGTTCTGTTACCCAGAATCCTTTGCAAACCTCAAAATTTGTCTAAAAAAACACATGTTCCTCACATTTCTGTGGCAGAAAGTTCTGGAATCTGAGAGGAGCCACAAATTTCCTTCCACCCAGCGTTCCCCCACGTCTCCCGATAAAAATGATACCTCACTTGTGTGGGTAGGCCTAGCGCCAGCAACAGGAAACGCCCCAAAGCGCAACGTGGACACAGCCAAATTTTTGAAGGAAAACAGAGGTGTTTTTTGCAAAGTGCCTACCTGTAGATTTTGGCCTGTAGCTCAGCCGCCACCTACGGAAACCTACCAAACCTGTGCATTTCTGAAAACTAGAGACCTAGGGGAATCCAAGATGGGGTGACTTGTGTGGCTCGGACCAGGTTCTGTTACCCAGAATCCTTTGCAAACCTCAAAATTTGGCTAAAAAAACACATGTTCCTCACATTTCTGTGGCAGAAAGTTCTGGAATCTGAGAGGAGCCACAAATTTCCTTCCACCCAGCGTTCCCCCACGTCTCCCGATAAAAATGATACCTCACTTGTGTGGGTAGGCCTAGCGCCCGCGACAGGAATCCCCCCAAAGCACAACGTGGACACAGCCAAATATTTGAAGGAAAACAGAGGTGTTTTTTGCAAAGTGCCTACCTGTAGATTTTGGCCTGAAGCTCAGCCGCCACCTAGGGAAACCTACCAAACCTGTGCATTTCTGAAAACTAGAGACCTAGGGGAATCCAAGATGGGGTGACTTGTGTGGCTCGGACCAGGTTCTGTTACCCAGAATCCTTTGCAAACCTCAAAATTTGGCTAAAAAAACACATGTTCCTCACATTTCTGTGGCAGAAAGTTCTGGAATCTGAGAGGAGCCACAAATTTCCTTCCACCCAGCGTTCCCCCACGTTTCCGGATAAAAATGATACCTCACTTGTGTGGGTAGGCCTAGCGCCCGCGACAGGAAACACCCCAAAGCGCAACGTGGACACAGCCAAATTTTGGAAGGAAAACAGAGGTGTTTTTTGCAAAGTGCCTACCTGTAGATTTTGGCCTGTAGCTCAGCCGCCACCTAGGGAAACCTACCAAACCTGTGCATTTCTGAAAACTAGAGACCTAGGGGAATCCAAGATGGGGTGACTTGTGTGGCTCGGACCAGGTTCTGTTACCCAGAATCCTTTGCAAACCTCAAAATTTGTCTAAAAAAACACATGTTCCTCACATTTCTGTGGCAGAAAGTTCTGGAATCTGAGAGGAGCCACAAATTTCCTTCCACCCAGCGTTCCCCCAATCCTCCCGATAAAAATGATACCTCACTTGTGTGGGTAGGCCTAGCGCCCGCGACAGGAAACGCCCCAAAGCGCAACGTGGACACAGCCAAATTCTTGAAGGAAAACAGAGGTGTTTTTTGCAAAGTGCCTACCTGTAGATTTTGGCCTGTAGCTCAGCCGCCACCTAGGGAAACCTACCAAACCTGTGCATTTCTGAAAACTAGAGACCTAGGGGAATCCAAGATGGGGTGACTTGTGTGGCTCGGACCAGGTTCTGTTACCTAGAATCCTTTGCAAACCTCAAAATTTGTCTAAAAAAACACATGTTCCTCACATTTCTGTGGCAGAAAGTTCTAGAATCTGAGAGGAGCCACAAATTTCCTTCCACCCAGCGTTCCCCCACGTCTCCCGATAAAAATGATACCTCACTTGTGTGGGTAGGCCTAGCGCCCGCAACAGGAAATGCCCCAAAGCACAACGTGGACACAGCCAAATATTTGAAGGAAAACAGAAGAGTTTTTTGCAAAGTGCCTACCTGTAGATTTTGGCCTGTAGCTCAGCCGCCACCTAGGGAAACCTACCAAACCTGTGCATTTCTGAAAACTAGAGACCTCGGGGAATCCAAGATGGGGTGACTTGTGTGGCTCGGACCAGGTTCTGTTACCCAGAATCCTTTGCAAACCTCAAAATTTGGCTAAAAAAACACATGTTCCTCACATTTCTGTGGCAGAAAGTTCTGGAATTTGAGAGGAGCCACAAATTTCCTTCCACCCAGCGTTCCCCCACGTCTCCCGATAAAAATGATACCTCACTTGTGTGGGTAGGCCTAGCGCCCGCGACAGGAAACGCCCCAAAGCGCAACGTGGACACAGCCACATTTTTTAAGGAAAACAGAGGTGTTTTTTGCAAAGTGCCTACCTGTAGATTTTGGCCTGTAGCTCAGCGGCCACCTAGGGAAACCTACCAAACCTGTGCATTTCTGAAAACTAGAGACCTTGGGGAATCCAAGATGGGGTGACTTGTGTGGCTCGGACCAGGTTCTGTTACCCAGAATCCTTTGCAAACCTCAAAATTTGGCTAAAAAAAACACATGTTCCTCACATTTCTGTGGCAGAAAGTTCTGGAATCTGAGAGGAGCCACAAATTTCCTTCCACCCAGCGTTCCCCCACGTCTCCCGATAAAAATGATACCTCACTTGTGTGGGTAGGCCTAGCGCCCGCGACAGGAAACGCCCCAAAGCGCAACGTGGACACAGCCAAATTTTTGAAGGAAAACAGAGGTGTTTTTTGCAAAGTGCCTACCTGTAGATTTTGGCCTGTAGCTCAGCCGCCACCTACGGAAACCTACCAAACCTGTGCATTTCTGAAAACTAGAGACCTAGGGAAATCAAAGATGGGGTGACTTGTGTGGCTCGGACCAGGTTCTGTTACCCAGAATCCTTTGCAAACCTCAAAATTTGGCTAAAAAAACACATGTTCCTCACATTTCTGTGGCAGAAAGTTTTGGAATCTGAGAGGAGCCACAAATTTCCTTCCACCCAGCGTTCCCCCACGTCTCCCAATAAAAATGATACCTCACTTGTGTGGGTAGGCCTAGCGCCCGCGACAGGAAACGCCCCAAAGTGCAACGTGGACACAGCCAAATTTTTGAAGGAAAACAGAGGTGTTTTTTGCAAAGTGCCTACCTGTAGATTTTGGCCTGTAGCTCAGCCGCCACCTACGGAAACCTACCAAACCTGTGCATTTCTGAAAACTAGAGACCTAGGGTAATCCAAGATGGGGTGACTTGTGTGCCTCGGACCAGGTTCTGTTACCCAGAATCCTTTGCAAACCTCAAAATTTGGCTAAAAAAACACATGTTCCTCACATTTCTGTGGCAGAAAGTTCTGGAATCTGAGAGGAGCCACAAATTTCCTTCCACCCAGCGTTCCCCCACGTCTCCCGATAAAAATGATACCTCACTTGTGTGGGTAGGCCTAGCACCCGCGACAGGAAACGCCCCAAAGCGCAACGTGGACACAGCCAAATTTTTGAAGGAAAACAGAGGTGTTTTTTGCAAAGTGCCTACCTGTAGATTTTGGTCTGTAGCTCAGCCGCCACCTAGGGAAACCTACCAAACCTGTGCATTTCTGAAAACTAGAGACCTAGGGGAATCCAAGATGGGGTGACTTGTGTGGCTCGGACTAGGTTCTGTTACCCAGAATCCTTTGCAAACCTCAAAATTTGTCTAAAAAAACACATGTTCCTCACATTTCTGTGGCAGAAAGTTCTGGAATCTGAGAGGAGCCACAAATTTCCTTCCACCCAGCGTTCCCCCATTCGTCCCGATAAAAATGATACCTCACTTGTGTGGGTAGGCCTAGCGCCCGCGACAGGAAACGCCCCAAAGCGCAACGTGGACACAGCCAAATTTTTGAAGGAAAACAGAGGTGTTTTTTGCAAAGTGCCTACCTGTAGATTTTGGCCTGTAGCTCAGCCGCCACCTAGTGAAACCTACCAAACCTGTGCATTTCTGAAAACTAGAGGCCTAGGGGAATCCAAGATGGGGTGACTTGTGTGGCTCGGACCAGGTTCTGTTACCTAGAATCCTTTGCAAACCTCAACATTTGGCTAAAAAAACACATATTCCTCACATTTCTGTGGCAGAAAGTTCTGGAATCTGAGAGGAGCCACAAATTTCCTTCCACCCAGCGTTCCCCCACGTCTCCCGATAAAAATGATACCTCACTTGTGTGGGTAGGCCTAGCGCCCGCGACAGGAAATGCCCCAAAGCACAACGTGGACACAGCCAAATATTTGAAGGAAAACAGAGGAGTTTTTTGCAAAGTGCCTACATGTAGATTTTCGCCTGTAGCTCAGCCGCCACCTAGGGAAACCTACCAAACCTGTGCATTTCTGAAAACAAGAGACCTCAGGGAATCCAAGATGGGGTGACTTGTGTGGCTCGGACCAGGTTCTGTTACCCAGAATCCTTTGCAAACCTCAAAATTTGGCTAAAAAAACACATGTTCCTCACATTTCTGTGGCAGAAAGTTCTGGAATCTGAGAGGAGCCACAAATTTCCTTCCACCCAGCGTTCCCCCACGTCTCCCGATAAAAATGATACCTCACTTGTGTGGGTAGGCCTAGCGCCCGCGACAGGAAACGCCCCAAAGCGCAACGTGGACACAGCCAAATTGTTGAAGGAAAACAGAGGTGTTTTTTGCAAAGTGCCTACCTGTAGATTTTGGCCTGTAGCTCAGCCGCCACCTAGGGAAACCTACCAAACCTGTGCATTTCTGAAAACTAGAGACCTAGGGGAATCCAAGATGGGGTGACTTGTGTGGCTCGGACCAGGTTCTGTTACCCAGAATCCTTTGCAAACCTCAAAATTTGTCTAAAAAAACACATGTTCCTCACATTTCTGTGGCAGAAAGTTCTGGAATCTGAGAGGAGCCACAAATTTCCTTCCACCCAGCGTTCCCCCACGTCTCCCAATAAAAATGATACCTCACTTGTTTGGGTAGGCCTAGCGCCCGCGACAGGAAACGCCCCAAAGCGCAACGTGGACACAGCCACATTTTTGAAGGAAAACAGAGGTGTTTTTTGCAAAGTGCCTACCTGTAGATTTTGGCCTGTAGCTCAGCCGCCACCTAGGGAAACCTACCAAACCTGTGCATTTCTGAAAACTAGAGACCTAGGGGAATCCAAGATGGGGTGACTTGTGTGGCTCGGACCAGGTTCTGTTACCCAGAATCCTTTGCAAACCTCAAAATTTGGCTAAAAAAACACATGTTCCTCACATTTCTGTGGCAGAAAGTTCTGGAATCTGAGAGGAGCCACAAATTTCCTTCCCCCCAGCGTTCCCCCACGTCTCCCGATAAAAATGATACCTCACTTGTGTGGGTAGGCCTAGCGCCCGCGACAGGAAACGCCCCAAAGCGCAACGTGGACACAGCCAAATATTTTAAGGAAAACAGAGGTGTTTTTTGCAAAGTGCCTACCTGTAGATTTTGGCCTGTAGCTCAGCCGCCACCTAGGGAAACCTACCAAACCTGTGCATTTCGGAAAACTAGAGACCTAGGGGAATCCAAGATGGGGTGACTTGTGTGGCTCGGACCAGGTTCTGTTACCCAGAATCCTTTGCAAACCTCAAAATTTGGCTAAAAAAACACATGTTCCTCACATTTCTGTGGCAGAAAGTTCTGGAATCTGAGAGGAGCCACAAATTTCCTTCCACCCAGCGTTCCCCCACGTCTCCCGATAAAAATGATACCTCACTTGTGTGGGTAGGCCTAGCACCCGCGACAGGAAACGCCCCAAAGCGCAACGTGGACACAGCCACATTTTTGAAGGAAAACAGAGGTGTTTTTTGCAAAGTGCCTACCTGTAGATTTTGGCCTGTAGCTCAGCCGCCACCTAGGGAAACCTACCAAACCTGTGCATTTCTGAAAACTAGAGACCTAGGGGAATCCAAGATGGGGTGACTTGTGTGGCTCGGACCAGGTTCTGTTACCCAGAATCCTTTGCAAACCTCAAAATTTGGTTAAAAAAACACATGTTCCTCACATTTCTGTGGCAGAAAGTTCTGGAATCTGAGAGGAGCCACAAATTTCCTTCCACCCAGCGTTCCCCCACGTCTCCCGATAAAAATGATACTTCACTTGTGTGGGTAGGCCTAGCGCCCGCGACAGGAAACGCCCCAAAGCGCAACGTGGACACAGCCAAATTTTTGAAGGAAAACAGAGGTGTTTTTTTGCAAAGTGCCTACCTGTAGATTTTGGCCTGTAGCTCAGCCGCCACCTAGGGAAACCTACCAAACCTGTGCATTTCTGAAAACTAGAGACCTAGGGGAATCCAAGATGGGGTGACTTGTGTGGCTCGGACCAGGTTCTGTTACCCAGAATCCTTTGCAAACCTCAAAATTTGGCTAAAAAAAACACATGTTCCTCACATTTCTGTGGCAGAAAGTTCTGGAATCTGAGAGGAGCCACAAATTTCCTTCCACCCAGCGTTCCCCCACGTCTCCCGATAAAAATGATACCTCAATTGTGTGGGTAGGCCTAGCGCCCGCGACAGGAAACGCCCCAAAGCGCAACGTGGACACAGCCAAATTTTTGAAGGAAAACAGAGGTGTTTTTTGCAAAGTGCCTACCTTTAGATTTTGGCCTGTAGCTCAGCCGCCACCTAGGGAAACCTACCAAACCTGTGCATTTCTGAAAACTAGAGACCTAGGGGAAATCAAGATTGTGGTGACTTGTGTGGCTCGGACCAGGTTCTGTTACCCAGAATCCTTTGCAAACCTCAAAATTTGTCTAAAAAAACACATGTTCCTCACATTTCTGTGGCAGAAAGTTCTGGAATCTGAGAGGAGCCACAAATGTCCTTCCACCCAGCGTTCCCCCACGTCTCCCGATAAAAATGATACCTCACTTGTGTGGGTAGGCCTAGCGCCCGCGACAGGAAACGCCCCAAAGCGCAACGTGGACACAGCCAAATTTTTGAAGGAAAACAGAGGTGTTTTTTGCAAAGTGCCTACCTGTAGATTTTGGCCTGTAGCTCAGCCGCCACCTACGGAAACCTACCAAACCTGTGCATTTCTGAAAACTAGAGACCTAGGGAAATCAAAGATGGGGTGACTTGTGTGGCTCGGACCAGGTTCTGTTACCCAGAATCCTTTGCAAACCTCAAAATTTGGCTAAAAAAACACATGTTCCTCACATTTCTGTGGCAGAAAGTTCTGGAATCTGAGAGGAGCCACAAATTTCCTTCCACCCAGCGTTCCCCCACGTCTCCCAATAAAAATGATACCTCACTTGTGTGGGTAGGCCTAGCGCCCGCGACAGGAAACGCCCCAAAGCGCAACGTGGACACAGCCAAATTTTTGAAGGAAAACAGAGGTGTTTTTTGCAAAGTGCCTACCTGTAGATTTTGGCCTGTAGCTCAGCCGCCACCTAGTGAAACCTACCAAACCTGTGCATTTCTGAAAACTAGAGGCCTAGGGGAATCCAAGATGGGGTGACTTGTGTGGCTCGGACCAGGTTCTGTTACCTAGAATCCTTTGCAAACCTCAAAATTTGGCTAAAAAAACACATATTCCTCACATTTCTGTGGCAGAAAGTTCTGGAATCTGAGAGGAGCCACAAATTTCCTTCCACCCAGCGTTCCCCCACGTCTCCCGATAAAAATGATACCTCACTTGTGTGGGTAGGCCTAGCGCCCGCGACAGGAAACGCCCCAAAGCGCAACGTGGACACAGCCAAATATTTTAAGGAAAACAGAGGTGTTTTTTGCAAAGTGCCTACCTGTAGATTTTGGCCTGTAGCTCAGCCGCCACCTAGGGAAACCTACCAAACCTGTGCATTTCGGAAAACTAGAGACCTAGGGGAATCCAAGATGGGGTGACTTGTGTGGCTCGGACCAGGTTCTGTTACCCAGAATCCTTTGCAAACCTCAAAATTTGGCTAAAAAAACACATGTTCCTCACATTTCTGTGGCAGAAAGTTCTGGAATCTGAGAGGAGCCACAAATTTCCTTCCACCCAGCGTTCCCCCACGTCTCCCGATAAAAATGATACCTCACTTGTGTGGGTAGGCCTAGCACCGGCGACAGGAAACGCCCCAAAGCGCAACGTGGACACAGCCACATTTTTGAAGGAAAACAGAGGTGTTTTTTGCAAAGTGCCTACCTGTAGATTTTGGCCTGTAGCTCAGCCGCCACCTAGGGAAACCTACCAAACCTGTGCATTTCTGAAAACTAGAGACCTAGGGGAATCCAAGATGGGGTGACTTGTGTGGCTCGGACCAGGTTCTGTTACCCAGAATCCTTTGCAAACCTCAAAATTTGGTTAAAAAAACACATGTTCCTCACATTTCTGTGGCAGAAAGTTCTGGAATCTGAGAGGAGCCACAAATTTCCTTCCACCCAGCGTTCCCCCACGTCTCCCGATAAAAATGATACTTCACTTGTGTGGGTAGGCCTAGCGCCCGCGACAGGAAACGCCCCAAAGCGCAACGTGGACACAGCCAAATTTTTGAAGGAAAACAGAGGTGTTTTTTTGCAAAGTGCCTACCTGTAGATTTTGGCCTGTAGCTCAGCCGCCACCTAGGGAAACCTACCAAACCTGTGCATTTCGGAAAACTAGAGACCTAGGGGAATCCAAGATGGGGTGACTTGTGTGGCTCGGACCAGGTTCTGTTACCCAGAATCCTTTGCAAACCTCAAAATTTGTCTAAAAAAACACATGTTCCTCACATTTCTGTGGCAGAAAGTTCTGGAATCTGAGAGGAGCCACAAATTTCCTTCCACCCAGCGTTCCCCCACGTCTCCCAATAAAAATGATACCTCACTTGTTTGGGTAGGCCTAGCGCCCGCGACAGGAAACGCCCCAAAGCGCAACGTGGACACAGCCACATTTTTGAAGGAAAACAGAGGTGTTTTTTGCAAAGTGCCTACCTGTAGATTTTGGCCTGTAGCTCAGCCGCCACCTAGGGAAACCTACCAAACCTGTGCATTTCTGAAAACTAGAGACCTAGGGGAATCCAAGATGGGGTGACTTGTGTGGCTCGGACCAGGTTCTGTTACCCAGAATCCTTTGCAAACCTCAAAATTTGGCTAAAAAAACACATGTTCCTCACATTTCTGTGGCAGAAAGTTCTGGAATCTGAGAGGAGCCACAAATTTCCTTCCCCCCAGCGTTCCCCCACGTCTCCCGATAAAAATGATACCTCACTTGTGTGGGTAGGCCTAGCGCCCGCGACAGGAAACGCCCCAAAGCGCAACGTGGACACAGCCAAATATTTTAAGGAAAACAGAGGTGTTTTTTGCAAAGTGCCTACCTGTAGATTTTGGCCTGTAGCTCAGCCGCCACCTAGGGAAACCTACCAAACCTGTGCATTTCGGAAAACTAGAGACCTAGGGGAATCCAAGATGGGGTGACTTGTGTGGCTCGGACCAGGTTCTGTTACCCAGAATCCTTTGCAAACCTCAAAATTTGGCTAAAAAAACACATGTTCCTCACATTTCTGTGGCAGAAAGTTCTGGAATCTGAGAGGAGCCACAAATTTCCTTCCACCCAGCGTTCCCCCACGTCTCCCGATAAAAATGATACCTCACTTGTGTGGGTAGGCCTAGCACCCGCGACAGGAAACGCCCCAAAGCGCAACGTGGACACAGCCACATTTTTGAAGGAAAACAGAGGTGTTTTTTGCAAAGTGCCTACCTGTAGATTTTGGCCTGTAGCTCAGCCGCCACCTAGGGAAACCTACCAAACCTGTGCATTTCTGAAAACTAGAGACCTAGGGGAATCCAAGATGGGGTGACTTGTGTGGCTCGGACCAGGTTCTGTTACCCAGAATCCTTTGCAAACCTCAAAATTTGGTTAAAAAAACACATGTTCCTCACATTTCTGTGGCAGAAAGTTCTGGAATCTGAGAGGAGCCACAAATTTCCTTCCACCCAGCGTTCCCCCACGTCTCCCGATAAAAATGATACTTCACTTGTGTGGGTAGGCCTAGCGCCCGCGACAGGAAACGCCCCAAAGCGCAACGTGGACACAGCCAAATTTTTGAAGGAAAACAGAGGTGTTTTTTTGCAAAGTGCCTACCTGTAGATTTTGGCCTGTAGCTCAGCCGCCACCTAGGGAAACCTACCAAACCTGTGCATTTCTGAAAACTAGAGACCTAGGGGAATCCAAGATGGGGTGACTTGTGTGGCTCGGACCAGGTTCTGTTACCCAGAATCCTTTGCAAACCTCAAAATTTGGCTAAAAAAAACACATGTTCCTCACATTTCTGTGGCAGAAAGTTCTGGAATCTGAGAGGAGCCACAAATTTCCTTCCACCCAGCGTTCCCCCACGTCTCCCGATAAAAATGATACCTCAATTGTGTGGGTAGGCCTAGCGCCCGCGACAGGAAACGCCCCAAAGCGCAACGTGGACACAGCCAAATTTTTGAAGGAAAACAGAGGTGTTTTTTGCAAAGTGCCTACCTTTAGATTTTGGCCTGTAGCTCAGCCGCCACCTAGGGAAACCTACCAAACCTGTGCATTTCTGAAAACTAGAGACCTAGGGGAAATCAAGATTGTGGTGACTTGTGTGGCTCGGACCAGGTTCTGTTACCCAGAATCCTTTGCAAACCTCAAAATTTGTCTAAAAAAACACATGTTCCTCACATTTCTGTGGCAGAAAGTTCTGGAATCTGAGAGGAGCCACAAATGTCCTTCCACCCAGCGTTCCCCCACGTCTCCCGATAAAAATGATACCTCACTTGTGTGGGTAGGCCTAGCGCCCGCGACAGGAAACGCCCCAAAGCGCAACGTGGACACAGCCAAATTTTTGAAGGAAAACAGAGGTGTTTTTTGCAAAGTGCCTACCTGTAGATTTTGGCCTGTAGCTCAGCCGCCACCTACGGAAACCTACCAAACCTGTGCATTTCTGAAAACTAGAGGCCTAGGGGAATCCAAGATGGGGTGACTTGTGTGGCTCGGACCAGGTTCTGTTACCTAGAATCCTTTGCAAACCTCAAAATTTGTCTAAAAAAACACATGTTCCTCACATTTCTGTGGCAGAAAGTACTAGAATCTGAGAGGAGCCACAAATTTCCTTCCACCCAGCGTTCCCCCACGTCTCCCGATAAAAATGATACCTCACTTGTGTGGGTAGGCCTAGCGCCCGCAACAGGAAATGCCCCAAAGCACAACGTGGACACAGCCAAATATTTGAAGGAAAACAGAAGAGTTTTTTGCAAAGTGCCTACCTGTAGATTTTGGCCTGTAGCTCAGCCGCCACCTAGGGAAACCTACCAAACCTGTGCATTTCTGAAAACTAGAGACCTCGGGGAATCCAAGATGGGGTGACTTGTGTGGCTCGGACCAGGTTCTGTTACCCAGAATCCTTTGCAAACCTCAAAATTTGGCTAAAAAAACACATGTTCCTCACATTTCTGTGGCAGAAAGTTCTGGAATTTGAGAGGAGCCACAAATTTCCTTCCACCCAGCGTTCCCCCACGTCTCCCGATAAAAATGATACCTCACTTGTGTGGGTAGGCCTAGCGCCCGCGACAGGAAACGCCCCAAAGCGCAACGTGGACACAGCCACATTTTTTAAGGAAAACAGAGGTGTTTTTTGCAAAGTGCCTACCTGTAGATTTTGGCCTGTAGCTCAGCGGCCACCTAGGGAAACCTACCAAACCTGTGCATTTCTGAAAACTAGAGACCTTGGGGAATCCAAGATGGGGTGACTTGTGTGGCTCGGACCAGGTTCTGTTACCCAGAATCCTTTGCAAACCTCAAAATTTGGCTAAAAAAAACACATGTTCCTCACATTTCTGTGGCAGAAAGTTCTGGAATCTGAGAGGAGCCACAAATTTCCTTCCACCCAGCGTTCCCCCACGTCTCCCGATAAAAATGATACCTCACTTGTGTGGGTAGGCCTAGCGCCCGCGACAGGAAACGCCCCAAAGCGCAACGTGGACACAGCCAAATTTTTGAAGGAAAACAGAGGTGTTTTTTGCAAAGTGCCTACCTGTAGATTTTGGCCTGTAGCTCAGCCGCCACCTACGGAAACCTACCAAACCTGTGCATTTCTGAAAACTAGAGACCTAGGGAAATCAAAGATGGGGTGACTTGTGTGGCTCGGACCAGGTTCTGTTACCCAGAATCCTTTGCAAACCTCAAAATTTGGCTAAAAAAACACATGTTCCTCACATTTCTGTGGCAGAAAGTTTTGGAATCTGAGAGGAGCCACAAATTTCCTTCCACCCAGCGTTCCCCCACGTCTCCCAATAAAAATGATACCTCACTTGTGTGGGTAGGCCTAGCGCCCGCGACAGGAAACGCCCCAAAGTGCAACGTGGACACAGCCAAATTTTTGAAGGAAAACAGAGGTGTTTTTTGCAAAGTGCCTACCTGTAGATTTTGGCCTGTAGCTCAGCCGCCACCTACGGAAACCTACCAAACCTGTGCATTTCTGAAAACTAGAGACCTAGGGTAATCCAAGATGGGGTGACTTGTGTGCCTCGGACCAGGTTCTGTTACCCAGAATCCTTTGCAAACCTCAAAATTTGGCTAAAAAAACACATGTTCCTCACATTTCTGTGGCAGAAAGTTCTGGAATCTGAGAGGAGCCACAAATTTCCTTCCACCCAGCGTTCCCCCACGTCTCCCGATAAAAATGATACCTCACTTGTGTGGGTAGGCCTAGCACCCGCGACAGGAAACGCCCCAAAGCGCAACGTGGACACAGCCAAATTTTTGAAGGAAAACAGAGGTGTTTTTTGCAAAGTGCCTACCTGTAGATTTTGGCCTGTAGCTCAGCCGCCACCTAGGGAAACCTACCAAACCTGTGCATTTCTGAAAACTAGAGACCTAGGGGAATCCAAGATGGGGTGACTTGTGTGGCTCGGACTAGGTTCTGTTACCCAGAATCCTTTGCAAACCTCAAAATTTGTCTAAAAAAACACATGTTCCTCACATTTCTGTGGCAGAAAGTTCTGGAATCTGAGAGGAGCCACAAATTTCCTTCCACCCAGCGTTCCCCCAATCCTCCCGATAAAAATGATACCTCACTTGTGTGGGTAGGCCTAGCGCCCGCGACAGGAAACGCCCCAAAGCGCAACGTGGACACAGCCAAATTTTTGAAGGAAAACAGAGGTGTTTTTTGCAAAGTGCCTACCTGTAGATTTTGGCCTGTAGCTCAGCCGCCACCTAGTGAAACCTACCAAACCTGTGCATTTCTGGAAACTAGAGGCCTAGGGGAATCCAAGATGGGGTGACTTGTGTGGCTCGGACCAGGTTCTGTTACCTAGAATCCTTTGCAAACCTCAACATTTGGCTAAAAAAACACATATTCCTCACATTTCTGTGGCAGAAAGTTCTGGAATCTGAGAGGAGCCACAAATTTCCTTCCACCCAGCGTTCCCCCACGTCTCCCGATAAAAATGATACCTCACTTGTGTGGGTAGGCCTAGCGCCCGTGACAGGAAATGCCCCAAAGCACAACGTGGACACAGCCAAATATTTGAAGGAAAACAGAGGAGTTTTTTGCAAAGTGCCTACATGTAGATTTTCGCCTGTAGCTCAGCCGCCACCTAGGGAAACCTACCAAACCTGTGCATTTCTGAAAACAAGAGACCTCAGGGAATCCAAGATGGGGTGACTTGTGTGGCTCGGACCAGGTTCTGTTACCCAGAATCCTTTGCAAACCTCAAAATTTGGCTAAAAAAACACATGTTCCTCACATTTCTGTGGCAGAAAGTTCTGGAATCTGAGAGGAGCCACAAATTTCCTTCCACCCAGCGTTCCCCCACGTCTCCCGATAAAAATGATACCTCACTTGTGTGGGTAGGCCTAGCGCCCGCGACAGGAAACGCCCCAAAGCGCAACGTGGACACAGCCAAATTGTTGAAGGAAAACAGAGGTGTTTTTTGCAAAGTGCCTACCTGTAGATTTTGGCCTGTAGCTCAGCCGCCACCTAGGGAAACCTACCAAACCTGTGCATTTCTGAAAACTAGAGACCTAGGGGAATCCAAGATGGGGTGACTTGTGTGGCTCGGACCAGGTTCTGTTACCCAGAATCCTTTGCAAACCTCAAAATTTGTCTAAAAAAACACATGTTCCTCACATTTCTGTGGCAGAAAGTTCTGGAATCTGAGAGGAGCCACAAATTTCCTTCCACCCAGCGTTCCCCCACGTCTCCCAATAAAAATGATACCTCACTTGTTTGGGTAGGCCTAGCGCCCGCGACAGGAAACGCCCCAAAGCGCAACGTGGACACAGCCACATTTTTGAAGGAAAACAGAGGTGTTTTTTGCAAAGTGCCTACCTGTAGATTTTGGCCTGTAGCTCAGCCGCCACCTAGGGAAACCTACCAAACCTGTGCATTTCTGAAAACTAGAGACCTAGGGGAATCCAAGATGGGGTGACTTGTGTGGCTCGGACCAGGTTCTGTTACCCAGAATCCTTTGCAAACCTCAAAATTTGGCTAAAAAAACACATGTTCCTCACATTTCTGTGGCAGAAAGTTCTGGAATCTGAGAGGAGCCACAAATTTCCTTCCCCCCAGCGTTCCCCCACATCTCCCGATAAAAATGATACCTCACTTGTGTGGGTAGGCCTAGCGCCCGCGACAGGAAACGCCCCAAAGCGCAACGTGGACACAGCCAAATATTTTAAGGAAAACAGAGGTGTTTTTTGCAAAGTGCCTACCTGTAGATTTTGGCCTGTAGCTCAGCCGCCACCTAGGGAAACCTACCAAACCTGTGCATTTCGGAAAACTAGAGACCTAGGGGAATCCAAGATGGGGTGACTTGTGTGGCTCGGACCAGGTTCTGTTACCCAGAATCCTTTGCAAACCTCAAAATTTGGCTAAAAAAACACATGTTCCTCACATTTCTGTGGCAGAAAGTTCTGGAATCTGAGAGGAGCCACAAATTTCCTTCCACCCAGCGTTCCCCCACGTCTCCCGATAAAAATGATACCTCACTTGTGTGGGTAGGCCTAGCACCCGCGACAGGAAACGCCCCAAAGCGCAACGTGGACACAGCCACATTTTTGAAGGAAAACAGAGGTGTTTTTTGCAAAGTGCCTACCTGTAGATTTTGGCCTGTAGCTCAGCCGCCACCTAGGGAAACCTACCAAACCTGTGCATTTCTGAAAACTAGAGACCTAGGGGAATCCAAGATGGGGTGACTTGTGTGGCTCGGACCAGGTTCTGTTACCCAGAATCCTTTGCAAACCTCAAAATTTGGTTAAAAAAACACATGTTCCTCACATTTCTGTGGCAGAAAGTTCTGGAATCTGAGAGGAGCCACAAATTTCCTTCCACCCAGCGTTCCCCCACGTCTCCCGATAAAAATGATACTTCACTTGTGTGGGTAGGCCTAGCGCCCGCGACAGGAAACGCCCCAAAGCGCAACGTGGACACAGCCAAATTTTTGAAGGAAAACAGAGGTGTTTTTTTTGCAAAGTGCCTACCTGTAGATTTTGGCCTGTAGCTCAGCCGCCACCTAGGGAAACCTACCAAACCTGTGCATTTCTGAAAACTAGAGACCTAGGGGAATCCAAGATGGGGTGACTTGTGTGGCTCGGACCAGGTTCTGTTACCCAGAATCCTTTGCAAACCTCAAAATTTGGCTAAAAAAAACACATGTTCCTCACATTTCTGTGGCAGAAAGTTCTGGAATCTGAGAGGAGCCACAAATTTCCTTCCACCCAGCGTTCCCCCACGTCTCCCGATAAAAATGATACCTCAATTGTGTGGGTAGGCCTAGCGCCCGCGACAGGAAACGCCCCAAAGCGCAACGTGGACACAGCCAAATTTTTGAAGGAAAACAGAGGTGTTTTTTGCAAAGTGCCTACCTTTAGATTTTGGCCTGTAGCTCAGCCGCCACCTAGGGAAACCTACCAAACCTGTGCATTTCTGAAAACTAGAGACCTAGGGGAAATCAAGATTGTGGTGACTTGTGTGGCTCGGACCAGGTTCTGTTACCCAGAATCCTTTGCAAACCTCAAAATTTGTCTAAAAAAACACATGTTCCTCACATTTCTGTGGCAGAAAGTTCTGGAATCTGAGAGGAGCCACAAATGTCCTTCCACCCAGCGTTCCCCCACGTCTCCCGATAAAAATGATACCTCACTTGTGTGGGTAGGCCTAGCGCCCGCGACAGGAAACGCCCCAAAGCGCAACGTGGACACAGCCAAATTTTTGAAGGAAAACAGAGGTGTTTTTTGCAAAGTGCCTACCTGTAGATTTTGGCCTGTAGCTCAGCCGCCACCTACGGAAACCTACCAAACCTGTGCATTTCTGAAAACTAGAGACCTAGGGAAATCAAAGATGGGGTGACTTGTGTGGCTCGGACCAGGTTCTGTTACCCAGAATCCTTTGCAAACCTCAAAATTTGGCTAAAAAAACACATGTTCCTCACATTTCTGTGGCAGAAAGTTCTGGAATCTGAGAGGAGCCACAAATTTCCTTCCACCCAGCGTTCCCCCACGTCTCCCAATAAAAATGATACCTCACTTGTGTGGGTAGGCCTAGCGCCCGCGACAGGAAACGCCCCAAAGCGCAACGTGGACACAGCCAAATTTTTGAAGGAAAACAGAGGTGTTTTTTGCAAAGTGCCTACCTGTAGATTTTGGCCTGTAGCTCAGCCGCCACCTAGTGAAACCTACCAAACCTGTGCATTTCTGAAAACTAGAGGCCTAGGGGAATCCAAGATGGGGTGACTTGTGTGGCTCGGACCAGGTTCTGTTACCTAGAATCCTTTGCAAACCTCAAAATTTGGCTAAAAAAACACATATTCCTCACATTTCTGTGGCAGAAAGTTCTGGAATCTGAGAGGAGCCACAAATTTCCTTCCACCCAGCGTTCCCCCACGTCTCCCGATAAAAATGATACCTCACTTGTGTGGGTAGGCCTAGCGCCCGCGACAGGAAACGCCCCAAAGCGCAACGTGGACACAGCCAAATATTTTAAGGAAAACAGAGGTGTTTTTTGCAAAGTGCCTACCTGTAGATTTTGGCCTGTAGCTCAGCCGCCACCTAGGGAAACCTACCAAACCTGTGCATTTCGGAAAACTAGAGACCTAGGGGAATCCAAGATGGGGTGACTTGTGTGGCTCGGACCAGGTTCTGTTACCCAGAATCCTTTGCAAACCTCAAAATTTGGCTAAAAAAACACATGTTCCTCACATTTCTGTGGCAGAAAGTTCTGGAATCTGAGAGGAGCCACAAATTTCCTTCCACCCAGCGTTCCCCCACGTCTCCCGATAAAAATGATACCTCACTTGTGTGGGTAGGCCTAGCACCCGCGACAGGAAACGCCCCAAAGCGCAACGTGGACACAGCCACATTTTTGAAGGAAAACAGAGGTGTTTTTTGCAAAGTGCCTACCTGTAGATTTTGGCCTGTAGCTCAGCCGCCACCTAGGGAAACCTACCAAACCTGTGCATTTCTGAAAACTAGAGACCTAGGGGAATCCAAGATGGGGTGACTTGTGTGGCTCGGACCAGGTTCTGTTACCCAGAATCCTTTGCAAACCTCAAAATTTGGTTAAAAAAACACATGTTCCTCACATTTCTGTGGCAGAAAGTTCTGGAATCTGAGAGGAGCCACAAATTTCCTTCCACCCAGCGTTCCCCCACGTCTCCCGATAAAAATGATACTTCACTTGTGTGGGTAGGCCTAGCGCCCGCGACAGGAAACGCCCCAAAGCGCAACGTGGACACAGCCAAATTTTTGAAGGAAAACAGAGGTGTTTTTTTGCAAAGTGCCTACCTGTAGATTTTGGCCTGTAGCTCAGCCGCCACCTAGGGAAACCTACCAAACCTGTGCATTTCGGAAAACTAGAGACCTAGGGGAATCCAAGATGGGGTGACTTGTGTGGCTCGGACCAGGTTCTGTTACCCAGAATCCTTTGCAAACCTCAAAATTTGTCTAAAAAAACACATGTTCCTCACATTTCTGTGGCAGAAAGTTCTGGAATCTGAGAGGAGCCACAAATTTCCTTCCACCCAGCGTTCCCCCACGTCTCCCAATAAAAATGATACCTCACTTGTTTGGGTAGGCCTAGCGCCCGCGACAGGAAACGCCCCAAAGCGCAACGTGGACACAGCCACATTTTTGAAGGAAAACAGAGGTGTTTTTTGCAAAGTGCCTACCTGTAGATTTTGGCCTGTAGCTCAGCCGCCACCTAGGGAAACCTACCAAACCTGTGCATTTCTGAAAACTAGAGACCTAGGGGAATCCAAGATGGGGTGACTTGTGTGGCTCGGACCAGGTTCTGTTACCCAGAATCCTTTGCAAACCTCAAAATTTGGCTAAAAAAACACATGTTCCTCACATTTCTGTGGCAGAAAGTTCTGGAATCTGAGAGGAGCCACAAATTTCCTTCCCCCCAGCGTTCCCCCACGTCTCCCGATAAAAATGATACCTCACTTGTGTGGGTAGGCCTAGCGCCCGCGACAGGAAACGCCCCAAAGCGCAACGTGGACACAGCCAAATATTTTAAGGAAAACAGAGGTGTTTTTTGCAAAGTGCCTACCTGTAGATTTTGGCCTGTAGCTCAGCCGCCACCTAGGGAAACCTACCAAACCTGTGCATTTCGGAAAACTAGAGACCTAGGGGAATCCAAGATGGGGTGACTTGTGTGGCTCGGACCAGGTTCTGTTACCCAGAATCCTTTGCAAACCTCAAAATTTGGCTAAAAAAACACATGTTCCTCACATTTCTGTGGCAGAAAGTTCTGGAATCTGAGAGGAGCCACAAATTTCCTTCCACCCAGCGTTCCCCCACGTCTCCCGATAAAAATGATACCTCACTTGTGTGGGTAGGCCTAGCACCCGCGACAGGAAACGCCCCAAAGCGCAACGTGGACACAGCCACATTTTTGAAGGAAAACAGAGGTGTTTTTTGCAAAGTGCCTACCTGTAGATTTTGGCCTGTAGCTCAGCCGCCACCTAGGGAAACCTACCAAACCTGTGCATTTCTGAAAACTAGAGACCTAGGGGAATCCAAGATGGGGTGACTTGTGTGGCTCGGACCAGGTTCTGTTACCCAGAATCCTTTGCAAACCTCAAAATTTGGTTAAAAAAACACATGTTCCTCACATTTCTGTGGCAGAAAGTTCTGGAATCTGAGAGGAGCCACAAATTTCCTTCCACCCAGCGTTCCCCCACGTCTCCCGATAAAAATGATACTTCACTTGTGTGGGTAGGCCTAGCGCCCGCGACAGGAAACGCCCCAAAGCGCAACGTGGACACAGCCAAATTTTTGAAGGAAAACAGAGGTGTTTTTTTGCAAAGTGCCTACCTGTAGATTTTGGCCTGTAGCTCAGCCGCCACCTAGGGAAACCTACCAAACCTGTGCATTTCTGAAAACTAGAGACCTAGGGGAATCCAAGATGGGGTGACTTGTGTGGCTCGGACCAGGTTCTGTTACCCAGAATCCTTTGCAAACCTCAAAATTTGGCTAAAAAAAACACATGTTCCTCACATTTCTGTGGCAGAAAGTTCTGGAATCTGAGAGGAGCCACAAATTTCCTTCCACCCAGCGTTCCCCCACGTCTCCCGATAAAAATGATACCTCAATTGTGTGGGTAGGCCTAGCGCCCGCGACAGGAAACGCCCCAAAGCGCAACGTGGACACAGCCAAATTTTTGAAGGAAAACAGAGGTGTTTTTTGCAAAGTGCCTACCTTTAGATTTTGGCCTGTAGCTCAGCCGCCACCTAGGGAAACCTACCAAACCTGTGCATTTCTGAAAACTAGAGACCTAGGGGAAATCAAGATTGTGGTGACTTGTGTGGCTCGGACCAGGTTCTGTTACCCAGAATCCTTTGCAAACCTCAAAATTTGTCTAAAAAAACACATGTTCCTCACATTTCTGTGGCAGAAAGTTCTGGAATCTGAGAGGAGCCACAAATGTCCTTCCACCCAGCGTTCCCCCACGTCTCCCGATAAAAATGATACCTCACTTGTGTGGGTAGGCCTAGCGCCCGCGACAGGAAACGCCCCAAAGCGCAACGTGGACACAGCCAAATTTTTGAAGGAAAACAGAGGTGTTTTTTGCAAAGTGCCTACCTGTAGATTTTGGCCTGTAGCTCAGCCGCCACCTACGGAAACCTACCAAACCTGTGCATTTCTGAAAACTAGAGACCTAGGGAAATCAAAGATGGGGTGACTTGTGTGGCTCGGACCAGGTTCTGTTACCCAGAATCCTTTGCAAACCTCAAAATTTGGCTAAAAAAACACATGTTCCTCACATTTCTGTGGCAGAAAGTTCTGGAATCTGAGAGGAGCCACAAATTTCCTTCCACCCAGCGTTCCCCCACGTCTCCCAATAAAAATGATACCTCACTTGTGTGGGTAGGCCTAGCGCCCGCGACAGGAAACGCCCCAAAGCGCAACGTGGACACAGCCACATTTTTGAAGGAAAACAGAGGTGTTTTTTGCAAAGTGCCTACCTGTAGATTTTGGCCTGTAGCTCAGCCGCCACCTAGTGAAACCTACCAAACCTGTGCATTTCTGAAAACTAGAGGCCTAGGGGAATCCAAGATGGGGTGACTTGTGTGGCTCGGACCAGGTTCTGTTACCTAGAATCCTTTGCAAACCTCAAAATTTGGCTAAAAAAACACATATTCCTCACATTTCTGTGGCAGAAAGTTCTGGAATCTGAGAGGAGCCACAAATTTCCTTCCACCCAGCGTTCCCCCACGTCTCCCGATAAAAATGATACCTCACTTGTGTGGGTAGGCCTAGCGCCCGCGACAGGAAACGCCCCAAAGCGCAACGTGGACACAGCCAAATATTTTAAGGAAAACAGAGGTGTTTTTTGCAAAGTGCCTACCTGTAGATTTTGGCCTGTAGCTCAGCCGCCACCTAGGGAAACCTACCAAACCTGTGCATTTCGGAAAACTAGAGACCTAGGGGAATCCAAGATGGGGTGACTTGTGTGGCTCGGACCAGGTTCTGTTACCCAGAATCCTTTGCAAACCTCAAAATTTGGCTAAAAAAACACATGTTCCTCACATTTCTGTGGCAGAAAGTTCTGGAATCTGAGAGGAGCCACAAATTTCCTTCCACCCAGCGTTCCCCCACGTCTCCCGATAAAAATGATACCTCACTTGTGTGGGTAGGCCTAGCACCCGCGACAGGAAACGCCCCAAAGCGCAACATGGACACAGCCACATTTTTGAAGGAAAACAGAGGTGTTTTTTGCAAAGTGCCTACCTGTAGATTTTGGCCTGTAGCTCAGCCGCCACCTAGGGAAACCTACCAAACCTGTGCATTTCTGAAAACTAGAGACCTAGGGGAATCCAAGATGGGGTGACTTGTGTGGCTCGGACCAGGTTCTGTTACCCAGAATCCTTTGCAAACCTCAAAATTTGGTTAAAAAAACACATGTTCCTCACATTTCTGTGGCAGAAAGTTCTGGAATCTGAGAGGAGCCACAAATTTCCTTCCACCCAGCGTTCCCCCACGTCTCCCGATAAAAATGATACTTCACTTGTGTGGGTAGGCCTAGCGCCCGCGACAGGAAACGCCCCAAAGCGCAACGTGGACACAGCCAAATTTTTGAAGGAAAACAGAGGTGTTTTTTTGCAAAGTGCCTTCCTGTAGATTTTGGCCTGTAGCTCAGCCGCCACCTAGGGAAACCTACCAAACCTGTGCATTTCTGAAAACTAGAGACCTAGGGGAATCCAAGATGGGGTGACTTGTGTGGCTCGGACCAGGTTCTGTTACCCAGAATCCTTTGCAAACCTCAAAATTTGGCTAAAAAAAACACATGTTCCTCACATTTCTGTGGCAGAAAGTTCTGGAATCTGAGAGGAGCCACAAATTTCCTTCCACCCAGCGTTCCCCCACGTCTCCCGATAAAAATGATACCTCAATTGTGTGGGTAGGCCTAGCGCCCGCGACAGGAAACGCCCCAAAGCGCAACGTGGACACAGCCAAATTTTTGAAGGAAAACAGAGGTGTTTTTTGCAAAGTGCCTACCTTTAGATTTTGGCCTGTAGCTCAGCCGCCACCTAGGGAAACCTACCAAACCTGTGCATTTCTGAAAACTAGAGACCTAGGGGAAATCAAGATTGTGGTGACTTGTGTGGCTCGGACCAGGTTCTGTTACCCAGAATCCTTTGCAAACCTCAAAATTTGTCTAAAAAAACACATGTTCCTCACATTTCTGTGGCAGAAAGTTCTGGAATCTGAGAGGAGCCACAAATGTCCTTCCACCCAGCGTTCCCCCACGTCTCCCGATAAAAATGATACCTCACTTGTGTGGGTAGGCCTAGCGCCCGCGACAGGAAACGCCCCAAAGCGCAACGTGGACACAGCCAAATTTTTGAAGGAAAACAGAGGTGTTTTTTGCAAAGTGCCTACCTGTAGATTTTGGCCTGTAGCTCAGCCGCCACCTACGGAAACCTACCAAACCTGTGCATTTCTGAAAACTAGAGACCTAGGGAAATCAAAGATGGGGTGACTTGTGTGGCTCGGACCAGGTTCTGTTACCCAGAATCCTTTGCAAACCTCAAAATTTGGCTAAAAAAACACATGTTCCTCACATTTCTGTGGCAGAAAGTTCTGGAATCTGAATCTGAGAGGAGCCACAAATTTCCTTCCACCCAGCGTTCCCCCACGTCTCCCAATAAAAATGATACCTCACTTGTGTGGGTAGGCCTAGCGCCCGCGACAGGAAACGCCCCAAAGCGCAACGTGGACACAGCCAAATTTTTGAAGGAAAACAGAGGTGTTTTTTGCAAAGTGCCTACCTGTAGATTTTGGCCTGTAGCTCAGCCGCCACCTAGTGAAACCTACCAAACCTGTGCATTTCTGAAAACTAGAGGCCTAGGGGAATCCAAGATGGGGTGACTTGTGTGGCTCGGACCAGGTTCTGTTACCTAGAATCCTTTGCAAACCTCAAAATTTGGCTAAAAAAACACATATTCCTCACATTTCTGTGGCAGAAAGTTCTGGAATCTGAGAGGAGCCACAAATTTCCTTCCACCCAGCGTTCCCCCACGTCTCCCGATAAAAATGATACCTCACTTGTGTGGGTAGGCCTAGCGCCCGCGACAGGAAATGCCCCAAAGCACAACGTGGACACAGCCAAATATTTGAAGGAAAACAGAGGAGTTTTTTGCAAAGTGCCTACATGTAGATTGTCGCCTGTAGCTCAGCCGCCACCTAGGGAAACCTACCAAACCTGTGCATTTCTGAAAACAAGAGACCTCAGGGAATCCAAGATGGGGTGACTTGTGTGGCTCGGACCAGGTTCTGTTACCCAGAATCCTTTGCAAACCTCAAAATTTGGCTAAAAAAACACATATTCCTCACATTTCTGTGGCAGAAAGTTCTGGAATCTGAGAGGAGCCACAAATTTCCTTCCACCCAGCGTTCCCCCACGTCTCCCGATAAAAATGATACCTCACTTGTGTGGGTAGGCCTAGCGCCCGCGACAGGAAACGCCCCAAAGCGCAACGTGGACACAGCCAAATTTTTGAAGGAAAACAGAGGTGTTTTTTGCAAAGTGCCTACCTGTAGATTTTGGCCTGTAGCTCAGCCGCCACCTACGGAAACCTACCAAACCTGCGCATTTCTGAAAACTAGAGACCTAGGGAAATCAAAGATGGGGTGACTTGTGTGGCTCGGACCAGGTTCTGTTAACCAGAATCCTTTGCAAACCTCAAAATTTGGCTAAAAAAACACATATTCCTCACATTTCTGTGGCAGAAAGTTCTGGAATCTGAGAGGAGCCACAAATTTCCTTCCACCCAGCGTTCCCCCACGTCTCCCGATAAAAATGATACCTCACTTGTGTGGGTAGGCCTAGCGCCCGCGACAGGAAACGCCCCAAAGCGCAACGTGGACACAGCCAAATTTTTGAAGGAAAACAGAGGTGTTTTTTGCAAAGTGCCTACCTGTAGATTTTGGCCTGTAGCTCAGCCGCCACCTACGGAAACCTACCAAACCTGCGCATTTCTGAAAACTAGAGACCTAGGGAAATCAAAGATGGGGTGACTTGTGTGGCTCGGACCAGGTTCTGTTAACCAGAATCCTTTGCAAACCTCAAAATTTGTCTAAAAAAACACATGTTCCTCACATTTCTGTGGCAGAAAGTTCTGGAATCTGAGAGGAGCCACAAATTTCCTTCCACCCAGTGTTCCCCCACGTCTCCCAATAAAAATGATACCTCACTTGTGTGGGTAGGCCTAGCGCCCGCGACAGGAAATGCCCCAAAGCACAACGTGGACACAGCCAAATATTTGAAGGAAAACAGAGGAGTTTTTTGCAAAGTGCCTACATGTAGATTTTCGCCTGTAGCTCAGCCGCCACCTAGGGAAACCTACCAAACCTGTGCATTTCTGAAAACAAGAGACCTCAGGGAATCCAAGATGGGGTGACTTGTGTGGCTCGGACCAGGTTCTGTTACCCAGAATCCTTTGCAAACCTCAAAATTTGGCTAAAAAAACACATGTTCCTCACATTTCTGTGGCAGAAAGTTCTGGAATCTGAGAGGAGCCACAAATTTCCTTCCACCCAGCGTTCCCCCACGTCTCCCGATAAAAATGATACCTCACTTGTGTGGGTAGGCCTAGCGCCCGCGACAGGAAACGCCCCAAAGCGCAACGTGGACACAGCCAAATTGTTGAAGGAAAACAGAGGTGTTTTTTGCAAAGTGCCTACCTGTAGATTTTGGCCTGTAGCTCAGCCGCCACCTAGGGAAACCTACCAAACCTGTGCATTTCTGAAAACTAGAGACCTAGGGGAATCCAAGATGGGGTGACTTGTGTGGCTCGGACCAGGTTCTGTTACCCAGAATCCTTTGCAAACCTCAAAATTTGTCTAAAAAAACACATGTTCCTCACATTTCTGTGGCAGAAAGTTCTGGAATCTGAGAGGAGCCACAAATTTCCTTCCACCCAGCGTTCCCCCACGTCTCCCAATAAAAATGATACCTCACTTGTTTGGGTAGGCCTAGCGCCCGCGACAGGAAACGCCCCAAAGCGCAACGTGGACACAGCCACATTTTTGAAGGAAAACAGAGGTGTTTTTTGCAAAGTGCCTACCTGTAGATTTTGGCCTGTAGCTCAGCCGCCACCTAGGGAAACCTACCAAACCTGTGCATTTCTGAAAACTAGAGACCTAGGGGAATCCAAGATGGGGTGACTTGTGTGGCTCGGACCAGGTTCTGTTACCCAGAATCCTTTGCAAACCTCAAAATTTGGCTAAAAAAACACATGTTCCTCACATTTCTGTGGCAGAAAGTTCTGGAATCTGAGAGGAGCCACAAATTTCCTTCCCCCCAGCGTTCCCCCACGTCTCCCGATAAAAATGATACCTCACTTGTGTGGGTAGGCCTAGCGCCCGCGACAGGAAACGCCCCAAAGCGCAACGTGGACACAGCCAAATATTTTAAGGAAAACAGAGGTGTTTTTTGCAAAGTGCCTACCTGTAGATTTTGGCCTGTAGCTCAGCCGCCACCTAGGGAAACCTACCAAACCTGTGCATTTCGGAAAACTAGAGACCTAGGGGAATCCAAGATGGGGTGACTTGTGTGGCTCGGACCAGGTTCTGTTACCCAGAATCCTTTGCAAACCTCAAAATTTGGTTAGAAAAACACATGTTCCTCACATTTCTGTGGCAGAAAGTTCTGGAATCTGAGAGGAGCCACAAATTTCCTTCCACCCAGCGTTCCCCCACGTCTCCCGATAAAAATGATACTTCACTTGTGTGGGTAGGCCTAGCGCCCGCGACAGGAAACGCCCCAAAGCGCAACGTGGACACAGCCAAATTTTTGAAGGAAAACAGAGGTGTTTTTTTGCAAAGTGCCTACCTGTAGATTTTGGCCTGTAGCTCAGCCGCCACCTACGGAAACCTACCAAACCTGTGCATTTCTGAAAACTAGAGACCTAGGGAAATCAAAGATGGGGTGACTTGTGTGGCTCGGACCAGGTTCTGTTACCCAGAATCCTTTGCAAACCTCAAAATTTGGCTAAAAAAACACATGTTCCTCACATTTCTGTGGCAGAAAGTTCTGGAATCTGAGAGGAGCCACAAATTTCCTTCCACCCAGCGTTCCCCCACGTCTCCCAATAAAAATGATACCTCACTTGTGTGGGTAGGCCTAGCGCCCGCGACAGGAAATGCCCCAAAGCGCAACGTGGACACAGCCAAATTTTTGATGGAAAACAGAGGTGTTTTTTGCAAAGTGCCTACCTGTAGATTTTGGCCTGTAGCTCAGCCGCCACCTACGGAAACCTACCAAACCTGTGCATTTCTGAAAACTAGAGACCTAGGGTAATCCAAGATGGGGTGACTTGTGTGGCTCGGACCAGGTTCTGTTACCCAGAATCCTTTGCAAACCTCAAAATTTGTCTAAAAAAACACATGTTCCTCACATTTCTGTGGCAGAAAGTTCTGGAATCTGAGAGGAGCCACAAATTTCCTTCCACCCAGCGTTCCCCCACGTCTCCCGATAAAAATGATACCTCACTTGTGTGGGTAGGCCTAGCGCCCGCGACAGGAAACGCCCCAAAGCGCAACGTGGACACAGCCAAATTTTTGAAGGAAAACAGAGGTGTTTTTTGCAAAGTGCCTACCTGTAGATTTTGGCCTGTAGCTCAGCCGCCACCTAGGGAAACCTACCAAACCTGTGCATTTCTGAAAACTAGTGACCTAGGGGAATCCAAGATGGGGTGACTTGTGTGGCTCGGACCAGGTTCTGTTACCCAGAATCCTTTGCAAACCTCAAAATTTGGCTAAAAAAACACATATTCCGCACATTTCTGTGGCAGAAAGTTCTGGAATCTGAGAGGAGCCACAAATTTCCTTCCACCCAGCGTTCCCCCACGTCTCCCGATAAAAATGATACCTCACTTGTGTGGGTAGGCCTAGCGCCCGCAACAGGAAATGCCCCAAAGCACAACGTGGACACAGCCAAATATTTGAAGGAAAACAGAGGAGTTTTTTGCAAAGTGCCTACATGTAGATTTTCGCCTGTAGCTCAGCCGCCACCTAGGGAAACCTACCAAACCTGTGCATTTCTGAAAACAAGAGACCTCGGGGAATCCAAGATGGGGTGACTTGTGTGGCTCGGACCAGGTTCTGTTACCCAGAATCCTTTGCAAACCTCAAAATTTGGCTAAAAAAACACATGTTCCTCACATTTCTGTGGCAGAAAGTTCTGGAATCTGAGAGGAGCCACAAATTTCCTTCCACCCAGCGTTCCCCCACGTCTCCCGATAAAAATGATACCTCACTTGTGTGGGTAGGCCTAGCGCCCGCGACAGGAAACGCCCCAAAGCGCAACGTGGACACAGCCAATTTTTTGAAGGAAAACAGAGGAGTTTTTTGCAAAGTGCCTACCTGTAGATTTTGGCCTGTAGCTCAGCCGCCACCTAGGGAAACCTACCAAACCTGTGCATTTCTGAAAACTAGAGACCTAGGGGAATCCAAGATGGGGTGACTTGTGTGGCTCGGACCAGGTTCTGTTACCCAGAATCCTTTGCAAACCTCAAAATTTGTCTAAAAAAACACATGTTCCTCACATTTCTGTGGCAGAAAGTTCTGGAATCTGAGAGGAGCCACAAATTTCCTTCCACCCAGCGTTCCCCCACGTCTCCCGATAAAAATGATACCTCACTTGTGTGGGTAGGCCTAGCGCCCGCGACAGGAAACGCCCCAAAGCGCAACGTGGACACAGCCAAATTTTTGAAGGAAAACAGAGGTGTTTTTTGCAAAGTGCCTACCTGTAGATTTTGGCCTGTAGCTCAGCCGCCACCTAGGGAAACCTACCAAACCTGTGCATTTCTGAAAACTAGAGACCTAGGGGAATCCAAGATGGGGTGACTTGTGTGGCTCGGACCAGGTTCTGTTACCCAGAATCCTTTGCAAACCTCAAAATTTGGCTAAAAAAACACATGTTCCTCACATTTCTGTGGCAGAAAGTTCTGGAATCTGAGAGGAGCCACAAATTTCCTTCCACCCAGCGTTCCCCCACGTCTCCCGATAAAAATGATACCTCACTTGTGTGGGTAGGCCTAGCGCCCGCGACAGGAAACGCCCCAAAGCGCAACGTGGACACAGCCAAATATTTTAAGGAAAACAGAGGTGTTTTTTGCAAAGTGCCTAGCTGTAGATTTTGGCCTGTAGCTCAGCCGCCACCTAGGGATATCTACCAAACCTGTGCATTTCGGAAAACTAGAGACCTAGGGGAATCCAAGATGGGGTGACTTGTGTGGCTCGGACCAGGTTCTGTTACCCAGAATCCTTTGCAAACCTCAAAATTTGGCTAAAAAAACACATGTTCCTCACATTTCTGTGGCAGAAAGTTCTGGAATCTGAGAGGAGCCACAAATTTCCTTCCACCCAGCGTTCCCCCACGTCTCCCGATAAAAATGATACCTCACTTGTGTGGGTAGGCCTAGCACCCGCGACAGGAAACGCCCCAAAGCGCAACGTGGACACAGCCAAATTTTTGAAGGAAAACAGAGGTGTTTTTTGCAAAGTGCCTACCTGTAGATTTTGGCCTGTAGCTCAGCCGCCACCTAGGGAAACCTACCAAACCTGTGCATTTCTGAAAACTAGAGACCTAGGGGAATCCAAGATGGGGTGACTTGTGTGGCTCGGACCAGGTTCTGTTACCCAGAATCCTTTGCAAACCTCAAAATTTGGCTAAAAAAAAACACATGTTCCTCACATTTCTGTGGCAGAAAGTTCTGGAATCTGAGAGGAGCCACAAATTTCCTTCCACCCAGCGTTCCCCCACGTCTCCCGATAAAAATGATACCTCAATTGTGTGGGTAGGCCTAGCGCCCGCGACAGGAAACGCCCCAAAGCGCAACGTGGACACAGCCAAATTTTTGAAGGAAAACAGAGGTGTTTTTTGCAAAGTGCCTACCTTTAGATTTTGGCCTGTAGCTCAGCCGCCACCTAGGGAAACCTACCAAACCTGTGCATTTCTGAAAACTAGAGACCTAGGGGAATTCAAGATGGGGTGACTTGTGTGGCTCGGACCAGGTTCTGTTACCCAGAATCCTTTGCAAACCTCAAAATTTGGCTAAAAAAACACATGTTCCTCACATTTCTGTGGCAGAAAGTTCTGGAATCTGAGAGGAGCCACAAATGTCCTTCCACCCAGCGTTCCCCCACGTCTCCCGATAAAAATGATACCTCACTTGTGTGGGTAGGCCTAGCGCCCGCGACAGGAAACGCCCCAAAGCGCAACGTGGACACAGCCAAATTTTTGAAGGAAAACAGAGGTGTTTTTTGCAAAGTGCCTACCTGTAGATTTTGGCCTGTAGCTCAGCCGCCACCTACGGAAACCTACCAAACCTGTGCCTTTCTGAAAACTAGAGACCTAGGGAAATCAAAGATGGGGTGACTTGTGTGGCTCGGACCAGGTTCTGTTACCCAGAATCCTTTGCAAACCTCAAAATTTGGCTAAAAAAACACATGTTCCTCACATTTCTGTGGCAGAAAGTTCTGGAATCTGAGAGGAGCCACAAATTTCCTTCCACCCAGCGTTCCCCCACGTCTCCAAATAAAAATGATACCTCACTTGTGTGGGTAGGCATAGCGCCCGCGACAGGAAACGCCCCAAAGCGCAACGTGGACACAGCCAAATTTTTGATGGAAAACAGAGGTGTTTTTTGCAAAGTGCCTACCTGTAGATTTTGGCCTGTAGCTCAGCCGCCACCTACGGAAACCTACCAAACCTGTGCATTTCTGAAAACTAGAGACCTAGGGTAATCCAAGATGGGGTGACTTGTGTGGCTCGGACCAGGTTCTGTTACCCAGAATCCTTTGCAAACCTCAAAATTTGTCTAAAAAAACACATGTTCCTCACATTTCTGTGGCAGAAAGTTCTGGAATCTGAGAGGAGCCACAAATTTCCTTCCACCCAGCGTTCCCCCACGTCTCCCGATAAAAATGATACCTCACTTGTGTGGGTAGGCCTAGCGCCCGCGACAGGAAACGCCCCAAAGCGCAACGTGGACACAGCCAAATTTTTGAAGGAAAACAGAGGTGTTTTTTGCAAAGTGCCTACCTGTAGATTTTGGCCTGTAGCTCAGCCGCCACCTAGTGAAACCTACCAAACCTGTGCATTTCTGAAAACTAGAGGCCTAGGGGAATCCAAGATGGGGTGACTTGTGTGGCTCGGACCAGGTTCTGTTACCTAGAATCCTTTGCAAACCTCAAAATTTGGCTAAAAAAACACATATTCCTCACATTTCTGTGGCAGAAAGTTCTGGAATCTGAGAGGAGCCACAAATTTCCTTCCACCCAGCGTTCCCCCACGTCTCCCGATAAAAATGATACCTCACTTGTGTGGGTAGGCCTAGCGCCCGCGACAGGAAATGCCCCAAAGCACAACGTGGACACAGCCAAATATTTGAAGGAAAACAGAGGAGTTTTTTGCAAAGTGCCTACATGTAGATTTTCGCCTGTAGCTCAGCCGCCACCTAGGGAAACCTACCAAACCTGTGCATTTCTGAAAACAAGAGACCTCAGGGAATCCAAGATGGGGTGACTTGTGTGGCTCGGACCAGGTTCTGTTACCCAGAATCCTTTGCAAACCTGAAAATTTGGCTAAAAAAACACATGTTCCTCACATTTCTGTGGCAGAAAGTTCTGGAATCTGAGAGGAGCCACAAATTTCCTTCCACCCAGCGTTCCCCCACGTCTCCCGATAAAAATGATACCTCACTTGTGTGGGTAGGCCTAGCGCCCGCGACAGGAAACGCCCCAAAGCGCAACGTGGACACAGCCAAATTGTTGAAGGAAAACAGAGGTGTTTTTTGCAAAGTGCCTACCTGTAGATTTTGGCCTGTAGCTCAGCCGCCACCTAGGGAAACCTACCAAACCTGTGCATTTCTGAAAACTAGAGACCTAGGGGAATCCAAGATGGGGTGACTTGTGTGGCTCGGACCAGGTTCTGTTACCCAGAATCCTTTGCAAACCTCAAAATTTGTCTAAAAAAACACATGTTCCTCACATTTCTGTGGCAGAAAGTTCTGGAATCTGAGAGGAGCCACAAATTTCCTTCCACCCAGCGTTCCCCCACGTCTCCCAATAAAAATGATACCTCACTTGTTTGGGTAGGCCTAGCGCCCGCGACAGGAAACGCCCCAAAGCGCAACGTGGACACAGCCACATTTTTGAAGGAAAACAGAGGTGTTTTTTGCAAAGTGCCTACCTGTAGATTTTGGCCTGTAGCTCAGCCGCCACCTAGGGAAACCTACCAAAACTGTGCATTTCTGAAAACTAGAGACCTAGGGGAATCCAAGATGGGGTGACTTGTGTGGCTCGGACCAGGTTCTGTTACCCAGAATCCTTTGCAAACCTCAAAATTTGGCTAAAAAAACACATGTTCCTCACATTTCTGTGGCAGAAAGTTCTGGAATCTGAGAGGAGCCACAAATTTCCTTCCCCCCAGCGTTCCCCCACGTCTCCCGATGAAAATGATACCTCACTTGTGTGGGTAGGCCTAGCGCCCGCGACAGGAAACGCCCCAAAGCGCAACGTGGACACAGCCAAATATTTTAAGGAAAACAGAGGTGTTTTTTGCAAAGTGCCTACCTGTAGATTTTGGCCTGTAGCTCAGCCGCCACCTAGGGAAACCTACCAAACCTGTGCATTTCGGAAAACTAGAGACCTAGGGGAATCCAAGATGGGGTGACTTGTGTGGCTCGGACCAGGTTCTGTTACCCAGAATCCTTTGCAAACCTCAAAATTTGGCTAAAAAAACACATGTTCCTCACATTTCTGTGGCAGAAAGTTCTGGAATCTGAGAGGAGCCACAAATTTCCTTCCACCCAGCGTTCCCCCACGTCTCCCGATAAAAATGATACCTCACTTGTGTGGGTAGGCCTAGCACCCGCGACAGGAAACGCCCCAAAGCGCAACGTGGACAAAGCCACATTTTTGAAGGAAAACAGAGGTGTTTTTTGCAAAGTGCCTACCTGTAGATTTTGGCCTGTAGCTCAGCCGCCACCTAGGGAAACCTACCAAACCTGTGCATTTCTGAAAACTAGAGACCTAGGGGAATCCAAGATGGGGTGACTTGTGTGGCTCGGACCAGGTTCTGTTACCCAGAATCCTTTGCAAACCTCAAAATTTGGTTAAAAAAACACATGTTCCTCACATTTCTGTGGCAGAAAGTTCTGGAATCTGAGAGGAGCCCCAAATTTCCTTCCACCCAGCGTTCCCCCACGTCTCCCGATAAAAATGATACTTCACTTGTGTGGGTAGGCCTAGCGCCCGCGACAGGAAACGCCCCAAAGCGCAACGTGGACACAGCCAAATTTTTGAAGGAAAACAGAGGTGTTTTTTTGCAAAGTGCCTACCTGTAGATTTTGGCCTGTAGCTCAGCCGCCACCTAGGGAAACCTACCAAACCTGTGCATTTCTGAAAACTAGAGACCTAGGGGAATCCAAGATGGGGTGACTTGTGTGGCTCGGACCAGGTTCTGTTACCCAGAATCCTTTGCAAACCTCAAAATTTGGCTAAAAAAAACACATGTTCCTCACATTTCTGTGGCAGAAAGTTCTGGAATCTGAGAGGAGCCACAAATTTCCTTCCACCCAGCGTTCCCCCACGTCTCCCGATAAAAATGATACCTCAATTGTGTGGGTAGGCCTAGCGCCCGCGACAGGAAACGCCCCAAAGCGCAACGTGGACACAGCCAAATTTTTGAAGGAAAACAGAGGTGTTTTTTGCAAAGTGCCTACCTTTAGATTTTGGCCTGTAGCTCAGCCGCCACCTAGGGAAACCTACCAAACCTGTGCATTTCTGAAAACTAGAGACCTAGGGGAAATCAAGATTGTGGTGACTTGTGTGGCTCGGACCAGGTTCTGTTACCCAGAATCCTTTGCAAACCTCAAAATGTTTCTAAAAAAACACATGTTCCTCACATTTCTGTGGCAGAAAGTTCTGGAATCTGAGAGGAGCCACAAATGTCCTTCCACCCAGCGTTCCGCCACGTCTCCCGATAAAAATGATACCTCACTTGTGTGGGTAGGCCTAGCGCCCGCGACAGGAAACGCCCCAAAGCGCAACGTGGACACAGCCAAATTTTTGAAGGAAAACAGAGGTGTTTTTTGCAAAGTGCCTACCTGTAGATTTTGGCCTGTAGCTCAGCCGCCACCTACGGAAACCTACCAAACCTGTGCATTTCTGAAAACTAGAGACCTAGGGAAATCAAAGATGGGGTGACTTGTGTGGCTCGGACCAGGTTCTGTTACCCAGAATCCTTTGCAAACCTCAAAATTTGGCTAAAAAAACACATATTCCGCACATTTCTGTGGCAGAAAGTTCTGGAATCTGAGAGGAGCCACAAATTTCCTTCCACCCAGCGTTCCCCCACGTCTCCCGATAAAAATGATACCTCACTTGTGTGGGTAGGCCTAGCGCCCGCGACAGGAAACGCCCCAAAGCGCAACGTGGACACAGCCACATTTTTGAAGGAAAACAGAGGTGTTTTTTGCAAAGTGCCTACCTGTAGATTTTGGCCTGTAGCTCAGCCGCCACCTAGGGAAACCTACCAAACCTGTGCATTTCGGAAAACTAGAGACCTAGGGGAATCCAAGATGGGGTGACTTGTGTGGCTCGGACCAGGTTCTGTTACCCAGAATCCTTTGCAAACCTCAAAATTTGGCTAAAAAAACACATGTTCCTCACATTTCTGTGGCAGAAAGTTCTGGAATCTGAGAGGAGCCACAAATTTCCTTCCACCCAGCGTTCCCCCACGTCTCCCGATAAAAATGATACCTCACTTGTGTGGGTAGGCCTAGCACCCGCGACAGGAAACGCCCCAAAGCGCAACGTGGACAAAGCCACATTTTTGAAGTAAAACAGAGGTGTTTTTTGCAAAGTGAATACCTGTAGATTTTGGCCTGTAGCTCAGCCGCCACCTAGGGAAACCTACCAAACCTGTGCATTTCTGAAAACTAGAGACCTAGGGGAATCCAAGATGGGGTGACTTGTGTGGCTCGGACCAGGTTCTGTTACCCAGAATCCTTTGCAAACCTCAAAATTTGGTTAAAAAAACACATGTTCCTCACATTTCTGTGGCAGAAAGTTCTGGAATCTGAGAGGAGCCCCAAATTTCCTTCCACCCAGCGTTCCCCCACGTCTCCCGATAAAAATGATACTTCACTTGTGTGGGTAGGCCTAGCGCCCGCGACAGGAAACGCCCCAAAGCGCAACGTGGACACAGCCAAATTTTTGAAGGAAAACAGAGGTGTTTTTTTGCAAAGTGCCTACCTGTAGATTTTGGCCTGTAGCTCAGCCGCCACCTAGGGAAACCTACCAAACCTGTGCATTTCTGAAAACTAGAGACCTAGGGGAATCCAAGATGGGGTGACTTGTGTGGCTCGGACCAGGTTCTGTTACCCAGAATCCTTTGCAAACCTCAAAATTTGGCTAAAAAAAACACATGTTCCTCACATTTCTGTGGCAGAAAGTTCTGGAATCTGAGAGGAGCCACAAATTTCCTTCCACCCAGCGTTCCCCCACGTCTCCCGATAAAAATGATACCTCAATTGTGTGGGTAGGCCTAGCGCCCGCGACAGGAAACGCCCCAAAGCGCAACGTGGACACAGCCAAATTTTTGAAGGAAAACAGAGGTGTTTTTTGCAAAGTGCCTACCTTTAGATTTTGGCCTGTAGCTCAGCCGCCACCTAGGGAAACCTACCAAACCTGTGCATTTCTGAAAACTAGAGACCTAGGGGAAATCAAGATTGTGGTGACTTGTGTGGCTCGGACCAGGTTCTGTTACCCAGAATCCTTTGCAAACCTCAAAATGTTTCTAAAAAAACACATGTTCCTCACATTTCTGTGGCAGAAAGTTCTGGAATCTGAGAGGAGCCACAAATGTCCTTCCACCCAGCGTTCCGCCACGTCTCCCGATAAAAATGATACCTCACTTGTGTGGGTAGGCCTAGCGCCCGCGACAGGAAACGCCCCAAAGCGCAACGTGGACACAGCCAAATTTTTGAAGGAAAACAGAGGTGTTTTTTGCAAAGTGCCTACCTGTAGATTTTGGCCTGTAGCTCAGCCGCCACCTACGGAAACCTACCAAACCTGTGCATTTCTGAAAACTAGAGACCTAGGGAAATCAAAGATGGGGTGACTTGTGTGGCTCGGACCAGGTTCTGTTACCCAGAATCCTTTGCAAACCTCAAAATTTGGCTAAAAAAACACATGTTCCTCACATTTCTGTGGCAGAAAGTTCTGGAATCTGAGAGGAGCCACAAATTTCCTTCCACCCAGCGTTCCCCCACGTCTCCCAATAAAAATGATACCTCACTTGTGTGGGTAGGCCTAGCGCCCGCGACAGGAAACGCCCCAAAGCGCAACGTGGACACAGCCAAATTTTTGATGGAAAACAGAGGTGTCTTTTGCAAAGTGCCTACCTGTAGATTTTGGCCTGTAGCTCAGCCGCCACCTACGGAAACCTACCAAACCTGTGCATTTCTGAAAACTAGAGACCTAGGGTAATCCAAGATGGGGTGACTTGTGTGGCTCGGACCAGGTTCTGTTACCCAGAATCCTTTGCAAACCTCAAAATTTGTCTAAAAAAACACATGTTCCTCACATTTCTGTGGCAGAAAGTTCTGGAATCTGAGAGGAGCCACAAATTTCCTTCCACCCAGCGTTCCCCCACGTCTCCCGATAAAAATGATACCTCACTTGTGTGGGTAGGCCTAGCGCCCGCGACAGGAAACGCCCCAAAGCGCAACGTGGACACAGCCAAATTTTTGAAGGAAAACAGAGGTGTTTTTTGCAAAGTGCCTACCTGTAGATTTTGGCCTGTAGCTCAGCCGCCACCTAGGGAAACCTACCAAACCTGTGCATTTCTGAAAACTAGTGACCTAGGGGAATCCAAGATGGGGTGACTTGTGTGGCTCGGACCAGGTTCTGTTACCCAGAATCCTTTGCAAACCTCAAAATTTGGCTAAAAAAACACATATTCCGCACATTTCTGTGGCAGAAAGTTCTGGAATCTGAGAGGAGCCACAAATTTCCTTCCACCCAGCGTTCCCCCACGTCTCCCGATAAAAATGATACCTCACTTGTGTGGGTAGGCCTAGCGCCCGCGACAGGAAACGCCCCAAAGCGCAACGTGGACACAGCCAAATTTTTGAAGGAAAACAGAGGTGTTTTTTGCAAAGTGCCTACCTGTAGATTTTGGCCTGTAGCTCAGCCGCCACCTAGGGAAACCTACCAAACCTGTGCATTTCTGAAAACTAGAGACCTAGGGGAATCCAAGATGGGGTGACTTGTGTGGCTCGGACCAGGTTCTGTTACCCAGAATCCTTTGCAAACCTCAAAATTTGGCTAAAAAAACACATGTTCCTCACATTTCTGTGGCAGAAAGTTCTGGAATCTGAGAGGAGCCACAAATTTCCTTCCACCCAGCGTTCCCCCACGTCTCCCGATAAAAATGATACCTCACTTGTGTGGGTAGGCCTAGCGCCCGCGACAGGAAACGCCCCAAAGCGCAACGTGGACACAGCCAAATATTTTAAGGAAAACAGAGGTGTTTTTTGCAAAGTGCCTAGCTGTAGATTTTGGCCTGTAGCTCAGCCGCCACCTAGGGATACCTACCAAACCTGTGCATTTCGGAAAACTAGAGACCTAGGGGAATCCAAGATGGGGTGACTTGTGTGGCTCGGACCAGGTTCTGTTACCCAGAATCCTTTGCAAACCTCAAAATTTGGCTAAAAAAACACATGTTCCTCACATTTCTGTGGCAGAAAGTTCTGGAATCTGAGAGGAGCCACAAATTTCCTTCCACCCAGCGTTCCCCCACGTCTCCCGATAAAAATGATACCTCACTTGTGTGGGTAGGCCTAGCACCCGCGACAGGAAACGCCTCAAAGCGCAACGTGGACACAGCCAAATTTTTGAAGGAAAACAGAGGTGTTTTTTGCAAAGTGCCTACCTGTAGATTTTGGCCTGTAGCTCAGCCGCCACCTAGGGAAACCTACCAAACCTGTGCATTTCTGAAAACTAGAGACCTAGGGGAATCCAAGATGGGGTGACTTGTGTGGCTCGGACCAGGTTCTGTTACCCAGAATCCTTTGCAAACCTCAAAATTTGGCTAAAAAAAACACATGTTCCTCACATTTCTGTGGCAGAAAGTTCTGGAATCTGAGAGGAGCCACAAATTTCCTTCCACCCAGCGTTCCCCCACGTCTCCCGATAAAAATGATACCTCAATTGTGTGGGTAGGCCTAGCGCCCGCGACAGGAAACGCCCCAAAGCGCAACGTGGACACAGCCAAATTTTTGAAGGAAAACAGAGGTGTTTTTTGCAAAGTGCCTACCTGTAGATTTTGGCCTGTAGCTCAGCCGCCACCTACGGAAACCTACCAAACCTGTGCCTTTCTGAAAACTAGAGACCTAGGGAAATCAAAGATGGGGTGACTTGTGTGGCTCGGACCAGGTTCTGTTACCCAGAATCCTTTGCAAACCTCAAAATTTGGCTAAAAAAACACATGTTCCTCACATTTCTGTGGCAGAAAGTTCTGGAATCTGAGAGGAGCCACAAATTTCCTTCCACCCAGCGTTCCCCCACGTCTCCAAATAAAAATGATACCTCACTTGTGTGGGTAGGCATAGCGCCCGCGACAGGAAACGCCCCAAAGCGCAACGTGGACACAGCCAAATTTTTGATGGAAAACAGAGGTGTTTTTTGCAAAGTGCCTACCTGTAGATTTTGGCCTGTAGCTCAGCCGCCACCTACGGAAACCTACCAAACCTGTGCATTTCTGAAAACTAGAGACCTAGGGTAATCCAAGATGGGGTGACTTGTGTGGCTCGGACCAGGTTCTGTTACCCAGAATCCTTTGCAAACCTCAAAATTTGGCTAAAAAAACACATGTTCCTCACATTTCTGTGGCAGAAAGTTCTGGAATCTGAGAGGAGCCACAAATTTCCTTCAACCCAGCGTTCCCCCACGTCTCCCAATAAAAATGATACCTCACTTGTGTGGGTAGGCCTAGCGCCCGCGACAGGTAACGCCCCAAAGCGCAACGTGGACACAGCCAAATTTTTGAAGGAAAACAGAGGTGTTTTTTGCAAAGTGCCTACCTGTGGATTTTGGCCTGTAGCTCAGCCGCCACCTAGGGAAACCTACCAAACCTGTGCATTTCTGAAAACTAGAGACCTAGGGGAATCCAAGAAGGGGTGACTTGTGTGGCTCGGACCAGGTTCTGTTACCCAGAATCCTTTGCAAACCTCAAAATTTGGCTAAAAAAACACATGTTCCTCACATTTCTGTGGCAGAAAGTTCTGGAATCTGAGAGGAGCCACGAATTTCCTTCCACCCAGCGTTCCCCCACGTCTCCCGATAAAAATGATACCTCACTTGTGTGGGTAGGCCTAGCACCCGCGACAGGAAACGCCCCAAAGCACAACGTGGACACAGCCAAATTTTTTAAGGAAAACAGAGGTGTTTTTTGCAAAGTGCCTATCTGTAGATTTTGGCCTGTAGCTCAGCCGCCACCTAGGGAAACCTACCAAACCTGTGCATTTCTGAATACTAGAGACCTAGGGGAATCCAAGATGGGGTGACTTGTGTGGCTCGGACCAGGTTCTGTTACCCAGAATCCTTTGCAAACCTCAAAATTTGGCTAAAAAAACACATGTTCCTCACATTTCTGTGGCAGAAAGTTCTGGAATCTGAGAGGAGCCACAAATTTACTTCCACCCAGCGTTCCCCCACGCCTCCCGATAAAAATGATACCTCACTTGTGTGGGTAGGCCTAGCGCCCGCGACAGGAAACGCCCCAAAGCGCAACATGGACACAGCCAAATTTTTGAAGGAAAACAGAGGTGTTTTTTGCAAAGTGCCTACCTGTAGATTTTGGCCTGTAGCTCAGCCGCCACCTAGGGAAACCTACCAAACCTGTGCATTTCTGAAAACTAGAGACCTAGGGTAATCCAAGATGGGGTGACTTGTGTGGCTCGGACCAGGTTCTGTTACCCAGAATCCTTTGCAAACCTCAAAATTTGTCTAAAAAAACACATGTTCCTCACATTTCTGTGGCAGAAAGTTCTGGAATCTGAGAGGAGCCACAAATTTCCTTCCACCCAGCGTTCCCCCACGCCTCCCGATAAAAATGATACCTCACTTGTGTGGGTAGGCCTAGCGCCCGCGACAGGAAACGCCCCAAAGCGCAACGTGGACACAGCCAACTTTTTGAAGGAAAACAGAGGTGTTTTTTGCAAAGTGCCTACCTGTAGATTTTGGCCTGTAGCTCAGCCGCCACCTAGGGAAACCTACCAAACCTGTGCATTTCTGAAAACTAGAGACCTAGGGGAATCCAAGATGGGGTGACTTGTGTGGCTCGGACCAGGTTCTGTTACCCAGAATCCTTTGCAAACCTCAAAATTTGGCTAAAAAAACACATGTTCCTCACATTTCTGTGGCAGAAAGTTCTGGAATCTGAGAGGAGCCACAAATTTCCTTCCACCCAGCGTTCCCCCACGTCTCCCGATAAAAATGATACCTCACTTGTGTGGGTAGGCCTAGCGCCCGCGACAGGAAACGCCCCAAAGCGCAACGTGGACACAGCCAAATTTTTGAAGGAAAACAGAGGTGTTTTTTGCAAAGTGCCTACCTGTAGATTTTGGCCTGTAGCTCAGCCGCCACCTAGGGAAACCTACCAAACCTGTGCATTTCTGAAAACTAGAGACCTCGCGGAATCCAAGATGGGGTGACTTGTGTGGCTCGGACCAGGTTCTGTTACCCAGAATCCTTTGCAAACCTCAAAATTTGGCTAAAAAAACACATGTTCCTCACATTTCTGTGGCAGAAAGTTCTGGAATCTGAGAGAAGCCACAAATTTCCTTCCACCCAGCGTTCCCCCACGTCTCCCGATAAAAATGATACCTCACTTGTGTGGGTAGGCCTAGCGCCCGCGACAGGAAACGCCCCAAAGCGCAACGTGGACACAGCCAAATTTTTGAAGGAAAACAGAGGTGTTTTTTGCAAAGTGCCTACCTTTAGATTTTGGGCTGTAGCTCAGCCGCCACCTAGGGAAACCTACCAAACCTGTGCATTTCTGAAAACTAGAGACCTAGGGGAATCCAAGATGGGGTGACTTGTGTGGCTCGGACCAGGTTCTGTTACCCAGAATCCTTTCCAAACCTCAAAATTTGGCTAAAAAAACACAAGTTCCTCACATTTCTGTGGCAGAAAGTTCTGGAATCTGAGAGGAGCCACAAATTTCCTTCCACCCAGCGTTCCCCCACGTCTCCCGATAAAAATGATACCTCACTTGTGTGGGTAGGCCTAGCGCCCGCGACAGGAAACGCCCCAAAGCGCATCGTGGACACATCCAAATTTTTTAAGGAAAACAGAGGTGATTTTTGCAAAGTGCCTACCTGTAGATTTTGGCCTGTAGCTCAGCCGCCACCTAGGGAAACCTACCAAACCTGTGCATTTCTGAAAACTAAAGACCTAGGGGAATCCAAGATGGGGTGACTTGTGTGGCTCGGACCAGGTTCTGTTACCCAGAATCCTTTGCAAACCTCAAAATTTGGCTAACAAAACACATGTTCCTCACATTTCTGTGGCAGAAAGTTCTGGAATCTGAGAGGAGCCACAAATTTCCTACCACCCAGCTTTCCCCCACGTCTCCCGATACAAATGATACCTCACTTGTGTGGGTAGGCCTAGCGCCCGCGACAGGAAACGCCCCAAAGCGCAATGTGGACACAGCCAAATTTTTGAAGGAAAACAGAGGTGTTTTTTGCAAAGTGCCTACCTGTAGATTTTGGCCTGTAGCTCAGCCGCCACCTAGGGAAACCTATCAAACCTGTGCATTTCTGAAAACTAGAGACCTAGGGGAATCCAAGATGGGGTGACTTGTGTGGCTCGGACCAGGTTCTGTTACCCAGAATCCTTTGCAAACCTCAAAATTTGGCTAAAAAAACACATGTTCCTCACATTTCTGTGGCAGAAAGTTCTGGAATCTGAGAGGAGCCACAAATTTCCTTCCACCCAGCGTTCCCCCAATCCTCCCGATAAAAATGATACCTCACTTGTGTGGGTAGGCCTAGCGCCCGCGACAGGAAACGCCCCAAAGCGCAACGTGGACACAGCCAAATTTTTGAAGGAAAACAGAGGTGTTTTTTGCAAAGTGCCTACCTGTAGATTTTGGCCTGTAGCTCAGCCGCCACCTAGGGAAACCTACCAAACCTGTGCATTTCTGAAAACTAGAGACCTAGGGGAATCCAAGAAGGGGTGACTTGTGTGGCTCGGACCAGGTTCTGTTACCCAGAATCCTTTGCAAACCTCAAAATTTGGCTAAAAAAACACATGTTCCTCACATTTCTGTGGCAGAAAGTTCTGGAATCTGAGAGGAGCCACGAATTTCCTTCCACCCAGCGTTCCCCCACGTCTCCCGATAAAAATGATACCTCACTTGTGTGGGTAGGCCTAGCACCCGCGACAGGAAACGCCCCAAAGCACAACGTGGACACAGCCAAATTTTTTAAGGAAAACAGAGGTGTTTTTTGCAAAGTGCCTATCTGTAGATTTTGGCCTGTAGCTCAGCCGCCACCTAGGGAAACCTACCAAACCTGTGCATTTCTGAATACTAGAGACCTAGGGGAATCCAAGATGGGGTGACTTGTGTGGCTCGGACCAGGTTCTGTTACCCAGAATCCTTTGCAAACCTCAAAATTTGGCTAAAAAAACACATGTTCCTCACATTTCTGTGGCAGAAAGTTCTGGAATCTGAGAGGAGCCACAAATTTACTTCCACCCAGCGTTCCCCCACGCCTCCCGATAAAAATGATACCTCACTTGTGTGGGTAGGCCTAGCGCCCGCGACAGGAAACGCCCCAAAGCGCAACATGGACACAGCCAAATTTTTTAAGGAAAACAGAGGTGTTTTTTGCAAAGTGCCTACCTGTAGATTTTGGCCTGTAGCTCAGCCGCCACCTAGGGAAACCTACCAAACCTGTGCATTTCTGAAAACTAGAGACCTAGCGTAATCCAAGATGGGGTGACTTGTGTGGCTCGGACCAGGTTCTGTTACCCAGAATCCTTTGCAAACCTCAAAATTTGTCTAAAAAAACACATGTTCCTCACATTTCTGTGGCAGAAAGTTCTGGAATCTGAGAGGAGCCACAAATTTCCTTCCACCCAGCGTTCCCCCACGCCTCCCGATAAAAATGATACCTCACTTGTGTGGGTAGGCCTAGCGCCCGCGACAGGAAACGCCCCAAAGCGCAACGTGGACACAGCCAACTTTTTGAAGGAAAACAGAGGTGTTTTTTGCAAAGTGCCTACCTGTAGATTTTGGCCTGTAGCTCAGCCGCCACCTAGGGAAACCTACCAAACTTGTGCATTTCTGAAAACTAGAGACCTAGGGGAATCCAAGATGGGGTGACTTGTGTGGCTCGGACCAGGTTCTGTTACCCAGAATCCTTTGCAAACCTCAAAATTTGGCTAAAAAAACACATGTTCCTCACATTTCTGTGGCAGAAAGTTCTGGAATCTGAGAGGAGCCACAAATTTCCTTCCACCCAGCGTTCCCCCACGTCTCCCGATAAAAATGATACCTCACTTGTGTGGGTAGGCCTAGCGCCCGCGACAGGAAACGCCCCAAAGCGCAACGTGGACACAGCCAAATTTTTGAAGGAAAACAGAGGTGTTTTTTGCAAAGTGCCTACCTGTAGATTTTGGCCTGTAGCTCAGCCGCCACCTAGGGAAACCTACCAAACCTGTGCATTTCTGAAAACTAGAGACCTCGCGGAATCCAAGATGGGGTGACTTGTGTGGCTCGGACCAGGTTCTGTTACCCAGAATCCTTTGCAAACCTCAAAATTTGGCTAAAAAAACACATGTTCCTCACATTTCTGTGGCAGAAAGTTCTGGAATCTGAGAGAAGCCACAAATTTCCTTCCACCCAGCGTTCCCCCACGTCTCCCGATAAAAATGATACCTCACTTGTGTGGGTAGGCCTAGCGCCCGCGACAGGAAACGCCCCAAAGCGCAACGTGGACACAGCCAAATTTTTGAAGGAAAACAGAGGTGTTTTTTGCAAAGTGCCTACCTTTAGATTTTGGGCTGTAGCTCAGCCGCCACCTAGGGAAACCTACCAAACCTGTGCATTTCTGAAAACTAGAGACCTAGGGGAATCCAAGATGGGGTGACTTGTGTGGCTCGGACCAGGTTCTGTTACCCAGAATCCTTTCCAAACCTCAAAATTTGGCTAAAAAAACACAAGTTCCTCACATTTCTGTGGCAGAAAGTTCTGGAATCTGAGAGGAGCCACAAATTTCCTTCCACCCAGCGTTCCCCCACGTCTCCCGATAAAAATGATACCTCACTTGTGTGGGTAGGCCTAGCGCCCGCGACAGGAAACGCCCCAAAGCGCATCGTGGACACATCCAAATTTTTTAAGGAAAACAGAGGTGATTTTTGCAAAGTGCCTACCTGTAGATTTTGGCCTGTAGCTCAGCCGCCACCTAGGGAAACCTACCAAACCTGTGCATTTCTGAAAACTAAAGACCTAGGGGAATCCAAGATGGGGTGACTTGTGTGGCTCGGACCAGGTTCTGTTACCCAGAATCCTTTGCAAACCTCAAAATTTGGCTAACAAAACACATGTTCCTCACATTTCTGTGGCAGAAAGTTCTGGAATCTGAGAGGAGCCACAAATTTCCTACCACCCAGCTTTCCCCCACGTCTCCCGATACAAATGATACCTCACTTGTGTGGGTAGGCCTAGCGCCCGCGACAGGAAACGCCCCAAAGCGCAATGTGGACACAGCCAAATTTTTGAAGGAAAACAGAGGTGTTTTTTGCAAAGTGCCTACCTGTAGATTTTGGCCTGTAGCTCAGCCGCCACCTAGGGAAACCTACCAAACCTGTGCATTTCTGAAAACTAGAGACCTAGGGGAATCCAAGATGGGGTGACTTGTGTGGCTCGGACCAGGTTCTGTTACCCAGAATCCTTTGCAAACCTCAAAATTTGGCTAAAAAAAACACATGTTCCTCACATTTCTGTGGCAGAAAGTTCTGGAATCTGAGAGGAGCCACAAATTTCCTTCCACCCAGCGTTCCCCCACGCCTCCCGATAAAAATGATACCTCACTTGTGTGGGTAGGCCTAGCGCCCGCGACAGGAAACGCCCCAAAGCACAACGTGGACACAGCCAACTTTTTGAAGGAAAACAGCGGTGTTTTTTGCAAAGTGCCTACCTGTAGATTTTGGCCTGTAGCTCAGCCGCCACCTAGGGAAACCTATCAAACCTGTGCATTTCTGAAAACTAGAGACCTAGGGGAATCCAAGATGGGGTGACTTGTGTGGCTCGGACCAGGTTCTGTTACCCAGAATCCTTTGCAAACCTCAAAATTTGGCTAAAAAAACACATGTTCCTCACATTTCTGTGGCAGAAAGTTCTGGAAGCTGAGAGGAGCCACAAATTTCCTTCCACCCAGCGTTCCCCCACGTCTCCCGATAAAAATGATACCTCACTTGTGTGGGTAGGCCTAGCGCCCGCGACAGGAAACGCCCCAAAGCGCAACGTGGACACAGCCACATTTTTGAAGGAAAACAGAGGTGTTTTTTGCAAAGTGCCTACCTGTAGATTTTGGCCTGTAGCTCAGCCGCCACCTAGGGAAACCTATCAAACCTGTGCATTTCTGAAAACTAGAGACCTAGGGGAATCCAAGATGGGGTGACTTGTGTGGCTCGGACCAGGTTCTGTTACCCAGAATCCTTTGCAAACCTCAAAATTTGGCTAAAAAAACACATGTTCCTCACATTTCTGTGGCAGAAAGTTCTGGAATCTGAGAGGAGCCACAAATTTACTTCCACCCAGCGTTCCCCCACGCCTCCCGATAAAAATGATACCTCACTTGTGTGGGTAGGCCTAGCGCCCGTGACAGGAAACGTCCCAAAGCGCAACATGGACACAGCCAAATTTTTGAAGGAAAACAGAGGTGTTTTTTGCAAAGTGCCTACCTGTAGATTTTGGCCTGTAGCTCAGCCGCCACCTAGGGAAACCTACCAAACCTGTGCATTTCTGAAAACTAGAGACCTAGGGGAATCCAAGATGGGGTGACTTGTGTGGCTCGGACCAGGTTCTGTTACCCAGAATCCTTTGCAAACCTCAAAATTTGGCTAAAAAAACACATGTTCCTCACATTTCTGTGGCAGAAAGTTCTGGAATCTGAGAGGAGCCACAAATTTCCTTCCACCCAGCGTTCCCCCACGTCTCCCGATAAAAATGATACCTCACTTGTGTGGGTAGGCCTAGCGCCCGCGACAGGAAACGCCCCAAAGCGCAACGTGGACACAGCCAAATTTTTGAAGGAAAACAGAGGTGTTTTTTGCAAAGTGCCTACCTGTAGATTTTGGCCTGTAGCTCAGCCGCCACCTAGGGAAACCTACCAAACCTGTGCGTTTCTGAAAACTAGAGACCTCGCGGAATCCAAGATGGGGTGACTTGTGTGGCTCGGACCAGGTTCTGTTACCCAGAATCCTTTGCAAACCTCAAAATTTGGCTAAAAAAACACATGTTCCTCACATTTCTGTGGCAGAAAGTTCTGGAATCTGAGAGAAGCCACAAATTTCCTTCCACCCAGCGTTCCCCCACGTTTCCCGATAAAAATGATACCTCACTTGTGTGGGTAGGCCTAGCGCCCGCGACAGGAAACGCCCCAAAGCGCAACGTGGACACAGCCAAATTTTTGAAGGACAACAGAGGTGTTTTTTGCAAAGTGCCTACCTTTAGATTTTGGGCTGTAGCTCAGCCGCCACCTAGGGAAACCTACCAATCCTGTGCATTTCTGAAAACTAGAGACCTAGGGGAATCCAAGAAGGGGTGACTTGTGTGGCTCGGACCAGGTTCTGTTACCCAGAATCCTTTCCAAACCTCAAAATTTGGCTAAAAAAACACAAGTTCCTCACATTTCTGTGGCAGAAAGTTCTGGAATCTGAGAGGAGCCACAAATTTCCTTCCACCCAGCGTTCCCCCACGTCTCCCGATAAAAATGATACCTCACTTGTGTGGGTAGGCCTAGCGCCCGCGACAGGAAACGCCCCAAAGCGCATCGTGGACACATCCAAATTTTTTAAGGAAAACAGAGGTGATTTTTGCAAAGTGCCTACCTGTAGATTTTGGCCTGTAGCTCAGCCGCCACCTAGGGAAACCTACCAAACCTGTGCATTTCTGAAAACTAAAGACCTAGGGGAATCCAAGATGGGGTGACTTGTGTGGCTCGGACCAGGTTCTGTTACCCAGAATCCTTTGCAAACCTCAAAATTTGGCTAACAAAAGACATGTTCCTCACATTTCTGTGGCAGAAAGTTCTGGAATCTGAGAGGAGCCACAAATTTCCTTCCACCCAGCGTTCCCCCACGTCTCCCGATAAAAATGATACCTCACTTGTGTGGGTAGGCCTAGCGCCCGCGACAGGAAACGCCCCAAAGCGCAACGTGGACACAGCCAAATTTTTGAAGGAAAACAGAGGTGTTTTTTGCAAAGTGCCTACCTGTAGATTTTGGCCTGTAGCTCAGCCGCCACCTAGGGAAACCTACCAAACCTGTGCATTTCTGAAAACTAGAGACCTAGGGGAATCCAAGATGGGGTGACTTGTGTGGCTCGGACCAGGTTCTGTTACCCAGAATCCTTTGCAAACCTCAAAATTTGGCTAAAAAAACACATGTTCCTCACATTTCTGTGGCAGAAAGTTCTGGAATCTGAGAGGAGCCACAAATTTCCTTCCACCCAGCGTTCCCCCACGTCTCCAAGTAAAAATGATACCTCACTTGTGTGGGTAGGCATAGCGCCCGCGACAGGAAACGCCCCAAAGCGCAACGTGGACACAGCCAAATTTTTGATGGAAAACAGAGGTGTTTTTTGCAAAGTGCCTACCTGTAGATTTTGGCCTGTAGCTCAGCTGCCACCTACGGAAACCTACCAAACCTGTGCATTTCTGAATACTAGAGACCTAGGGGAATCCAAGATGGGGTGACTTGTGTGGCTCGGACCAGGTTCTGTTACCCAGAATCCTTTGCAAACCTCAAAATTTGGCTAAAAAAACACATGTTCCTCACATTTCTGTGGCAGAAAGTTCTGGAATCTGAGAGGAGCCACAAATTTACTTCCACCCAGCGTTCCCCCACGCCTCCCGATAAAAATGATACCTCACTTGTGTGGGTAGGCCTAGCGCCCGCGACAGGAAACGCCCCAAAGCGCAACATGGACACAGCCAAATTTTTGAAGGAAAACAGAGGTGTTTTTTGCAAAGTGCCTACCTGTAGATTTTGGCCTGTAGCTCAGCCGCCACCTAGGGAAACCTACCAAACCTGTGAATTTCTGAAAACTAGAGACCTAGGGGAATCCAAGATGGGGTGACTTGTGTGGCTCGGACCAGGTTCTGTTACCCAGAATCCTTTGCAAACCTCAAAATTTGGCTAAAAAAACACATGTTCCTCACATTTCTGTGGCAGAAAGTTCTGGAATCTGAGAGGAGCCACAAATTTCCTTCCACCCAGCGTTCCCCCACGCCTCCCGATAAAAATGATACCTCACTTGTGTGGGTAGGCCTAGCGCCCGCGACAGGAAACGCCCCAAAGCGCAACGTGGACACAGCCAACTTTTTGAAGGAAAACAGAGGTGTTTTTTGCAAAGTGCCTACCTGTAGATTTTGGCCTGTAGCTCAGCCGCCACCTAGGGAAACCTACCAAACCTGTGCATTTCTGAAAACTAGAGACCTAGGGGAATCCAAGATGGGGTGACTTGTGTGGCTCGGACCAGGTTCTGTTACCCAGAATCCTTTGCAAACCTCAAAATTTGGCTAAAAAAACACATGTTCCTCACATTTCTGTGGCAGAAAGTTCTGGAATCTGAGAGAAGCCACAAATTTCCTTCCACCCAGCGTTCCCCCACGTCTCCCGATAAAAATGATACCTCACTTGTGTGGGTAGGCCTAGCGCCCGCGACAGGAAACGCCCCAAAGCGCAACGTGGACACAGCCAAATTTTTGAAGGAAAACAGAGGTGTTTTTTGCAAAGTGCCTACCTTTAGATTTTGGGCTGTAGCTCAGCCGCCACCTAGGGAAACCTTCCAAACCTGTGCATTTCTGAAAACTAGAGACCTAGGGGAATCCAAGATGGGGTGACTTGTGTGGCTCGGACCAGGTTCTGTTACCCAGAATCCTTTCCAAACCTCAAAATTTGGCTAAAAAAACACAAGTTCCTCACATTTCTGTGGCAGAAAGTTCTGGAATCTGAGAGGAGCCACAAATTTCCTTCCACCCAGCGTTCCCCCACGTCTCCCGATAAAAATGATACCTCACTTGTGTGGGTAGGCCTAGCGCCCGCGACAGGAAACGCCCCAAAGCGCATCGTGGACACATCCAAATTTTTTAAGGAAAACAGAGGTGATTTTTGCAAAGTGCCTACCTGTAGATTTTGGCCTGTAGCTCAGCCGCCACCTAGGGAAACCTACCAAACCTGTGCATTTCTGAAAACTAAAGACCTAGGGGAATCCAAGATGGGGTGACTTGTGTGGCTCGGACCAGGTTCTGTTACCCAGAATCCTTTGCAAACCTCAAAATTTGGCTAACAAAACACATGTTCCTCACATTTCTGTGGCAGAAAGTTCTGGAATCTGAGAGGAGCCACAAATTTCCTACCACCCAGCTTTCCCCCACGTCTCCCGATACAAATGATACCTCACTTGTGTGGGTAGGCCTAGCGCCCGTGACAGGAAACGCCCCAAAGCGCAATGTGGACACAGCCAAATTTTTGAAGGAAAACAGAGGTGTTTTTTGCAAAGTGCCTACCTGTAGATTTTGGCCTGTAGCTCAGCCGCCACCTAGGGAAACCTACCAAACCTGTGCATTTCTGAAAACTAGAGACCTAGGGGAATCCAAGATGGGGTGACTTGTGTGGCTCGGACCAGGTTCTGTTACCCAGAATCCTTTGCAAACCTCAAAATTTGGCTAAAAAAACACATGTTCCTCACATTTCTGTGGCAGAAAGTTCTGGAATCTGAGAGGAGCCACAAATTTCCTTCCACCCAGCGTTCCCCCACGCCTCCCGATAAAAATGATACCTCACTTGTGTGGGTAGGCCTAGCGCCCGCGACAGGAAACGCCCCAAAGCACAACGTGGACACAGCCAACTTTTTGAAGGAAAACAGAGGTGTTTTTTGCAAAGTGCCTACCTGTAGATTTTGGCCTGTAGCTCAGCCGCCACCTAGGGAAACCTATCAAACCTGTGCATTTCTGAAAACTAGAGACCTAGGGGAATCCAAGATGGGGTGACTTGTGTGGCTCGGACCAGGTTCTGTTACCCAGAATCCTTTGCAAACCTCAAAATTTGGCTAAAAAAACACATGTTCCTCACATTTCTGTGGCAGAAAGTTCTGGAAGCTGAGAGGAGCCACAAATTTCCTTCCACCCAGCGTTCCCCCACGTCTCCCGATAAAAATGATACCTCACTTGTGTGGGTAGGCCTAGCGCCCGCGACAGGAAACGCCCCAAAGCGCAACGTGGACACAGCCACATTTTTGAAGGAAAACAGAGGTGTTTTTTGCAAAGTGCCTACCTGTAGATTTTGGCCTGTAGCTCAGCCGCCACCTAGTGAAACCTATCAAACCTGTGCATTTCTGAAAACTAGAGACCTAGGGGAATCCAAGATGGGGGTGACTTGTGTGGCTCGGACCAGGTTCTGTTACCCAGAATCCTTTGCAAACCTCAAAATTTGGCTAAAAAAACACATGTTCCTCACATTTCTGTGGCAGAAAGTTCTGGAATCTGAGAGGAGCCACAAATTTCCTTCCACCCAGCGTTCCCCCACGCCTCCCGATAAAAATGATACCTCACTTGTGTGGGTAGGCCTAGCGCCCGCGACAGGAAACGCCCCAAAGCGCAACGTGGACACAGCCAAATTTTTGAAGGAAAACAGAGGTGTTTTTTGCAAAGTGCCTACCTGTAGATTTTGGCCTGTAGCTCAGCCGCCACCTAGGGAAACCTACCAAACCTGTGCATTTCTGAAAACTAGAGACCTCGCGGAATCCAAGATGGGGTGACTTGTGTGGCTCGGACCAGGTTCTGTTACCCAGAATCCTTTGCAAACCTCAAAATTTGGCTAAAAAAACACATGTTCCTCACATTTCTGTGGCAGAAAGTTCTGGAATCTGAGAGAAGCAACAAATTTCCTTCCACCCAGCGTTCCCCCACGTCTCCCGATAAAAATGATACCTCACTTGTGTGGGTAGGCCTAGCGCCCGCGACAGGAAACGCCCCAAAGCGCAACGTGGACACAGCCAAATTTTTGAAGGAAAACAGAGGTGTTTTTTGCAAAGTGCCTACCTTTAGATTTTGGGCTGTAGCTCAGCCGCCACCTAGGGAAACCTACCAAACCTGTGCATTTCTGAAAACTAGAGACCTAGGGGAATCCAAGATGGGGTGACTTGTGTGGCTCGGACCAGGTTCTGTTACCCAGAATCCTTTCCAAACCTCAAAATTTGGCTAAAAAAACACAAGTTCCTCACATTTCTGTGGCAGAAAGTTCTGGAATCTGAGAGGAGCCACAAATTTCCTTCCACCCAGCGTTCCCCCACGTCTCCCGATAAAAATGATACCTCACTTGTGTGGGTAGGCCTAGCGCCCGCGACAGGAAACGCCCCAAAGCGCATCGTGGACACATCCAAATTTTTTAAGGAAAACAGAGGTGATTTTTGCAAAGTGCCTACCTGTAGATTTTGGCCTGTAGCTCAGCCGCCACCTAGGGAAACCTACCAAACCTGTGCATTTCTGAAAACTAAAGACCTAGGGGAATCCAAGATGGGGTGACTTGTGTGGCTCGGACCAGGTTCTGTTACCCAGAATCCTTTGCAAACCTCAAAATTTGGCTAACAAAACACATGTTCCTCACATTTCTGTGGCAGAAAGTTCTGGAATCTGAGAGGAGCCACAAATTTCCTTCCACCCAGCGTTCCCCCACGTCTCCCGATAAAAATGATACCTCACTTGTGTGGGTAGGCCTAGCGCCCGCGACAGGAAACGCCCCAAAGCGCAACGTGGACACAGCCAAATTTTTGAAGGAAAACAGAGGTGTTTTTTGCAAAGTGCCTACCTGTAGATTTTGGCCTGTAGCTCAGCCGCCACCTAGGGAAACCTACCAAACCTGTGCATTTCTGAAAACTAGAGACCTCGCGGAATCCAAGATGGGGTGACTTGTGTGGCTCGGACCAGGTTCTGTTACCCAGAATCCTTTGCAAACCTCAAAATTTGGCTAAAAAAAACACATGTTCCTCACATTTCTGTGGCAGAAAGTTCTGGAATCTGAGAGAAGCCACAAATTTCCTTCCACCCAGCGTTCCCCCACGTCTCCCGATAAAAATGATACCTCACTTGTGTGGGTAGGCCTAACGCCCGCGACAGGAAACGCCCCAAAGCGCAACGTGGACACAGCCAAATTTTTGAAGGAAAACAGAGGTGTTTTTTGCAAAGTGCCCTACCTTTAGATTTTGGGCTGTAGCTCAGCCGCCACCTAGGGAAACCTACCAAACCTGTGCATTTCTGAAAACTAGAGACCTAGGGGAATCCAAGATGGGGTGACTTGTGTGGCTCGGACCAGGTTCTGTTACCCAGAATCCTTTCCAAACCTCAAAATTTGGCTAAAAAAAACACAAGTTCCTCACATTTCTGTGGCAGAAAGTTCTGGAATCTGAGAGGAGCCACAAATTTCCTTCCACCCAGCGTTCCCCCACGTCTCCCGATAAAAATGATACCTCACTTGTGTGGGTAGGCCTAGCGCCCCGCGACAGGAAACGCCCCAAAGCGCATCGTGGACACATCCAAATTTTTTAAGGAAAACAGAGGTGATTTTTGCAAAGTGCCTACCTGTAGATTTTGGCCTGTAGCTCAGCCGCCACCTAGGGAAACCTACCAAACCTGTGCATTTCTGAAAACTAAAGACCTAGGGGAATCCAAGATGGGGTGACTTGTGTGGCTCGGACCAGGTTCTGTTACCCAGAATCCTTTGTAAACCTCAAAATTTGGCTAACAAAACACATGTTCCTCACATTTCTGTGGCAGAAAGTTCTGGAATCTGAGAGGAGCCACAAATTTCCTACCACCCAGCTTTCCCCCACGTCTCCCGATACAAATGATACCTCACTTGTGTGGGTAGGCCTAGCGCCCGCGACAGGAAACGCCCCAAAGCGCAATGTGGACACAGCCAAATTTTTGAAGGAAAACAGAGGTGTTTTTTGCAAAGTGCCTACCTGTAGATTTTGGCCTGTAGCTCAGCCGCCACCTAGGGAAACCTACCAAACCTGTGCATTTCTGAAAACTAGAGACCTAGGGGAATCCAAGATGGGGTGACTTGTGTGGCTCGGACCAGGTTCTGTTACCCAGAATCCATTGCAAACCTCAAAATTTGGCTAAAAAAACACATGTTCCTCACATTTCTGTGGCAGAAAGTTCTGGAATCTGAGAGGAGCCACAAATTTCCTTCCACCCAGCGTTCCCCCACGCCTCCCGATAAAAATGATACCTCACTTGTGTGGGTAGGCCTAGCGCCCGCGACAGGAAACGCCCCAAAGCACAACGTGGACACAGCCAACTTTTTGAAGGAAAACAGAGGTGTTTTTTTGCAAAGTGCCTACCTGTAGATTTTGGCCTGTAGCTCAGCCGCCACCTAGGGAAACCTATCAAACCTGTGCATTTCTGAAAACTAGAGACCTAGGGGAATCCAAGATGGGGTGACTTGTGTGGCTCGGACCAGGTTCTGTTACCCAGAATCCTTTGCAAACCTCAAAATTTGGCTAAAAAAACACATGTTCCTCACATTTCTGTGGCAGAAAGTTCTGGAATCTGAGAGGAGCCACAAATTTCCTTCCACCCAGCGTTCCCCCACGTCTCCCGATAAAAATGATACCTCACTTGTGTGGGTAGGCCTAGCGCCCGCGACAGGAAACGCCCCAAAGCGCAACGTGGACACAGCCACATTTTTGAAGGAAAACAGAGGTGTTTTTTGCAAAGTGCCTACCTGTAGATTTTGGCCTGTAGCTCAGCCGCCACCTAGGGAAACCTATCAAACCTGTGCATTTCTGAAAACTAGAGACCTAGGGGAATCCAAGATGGGGTGACTTGTGTGGCTCGGACCAGGTTCTGTACCCAGAATCCTTTGCAAACCTCAAAATTTGGCTAAAAAAACACATGTTCCTCACATTTCTGTGGCAGAAAGTTCTGGAATCTGAGAGGAGCCAGAAATTTACTTCCACCAAGCGTTCCCCCACGCCTCCCGATAAAAATGATACCTCACTTGTGTGGGTAGGCCTAGCGCCCGTGACAGGAAACGCCCCAAAGCGCAACATGGACACAGCCAAATTTTTTAAGGAAAACAGAGGTGTTTTTTGCAAAGTGCCTACCTGTAGATTTTGGCCTGTAGCTCAGCCGCCACCTAGGGAAACCTACCAAACCTGTGCATTTCTGAAAACTAGAGACCTAGGGGAATCCAAGATGGGGTGACTTGTGTGGCTCGGACCAGGTTCTGTTACCCAGAATCCTTTGCAAACCTCAAAATTTGGCTAAAAAAACACATGTTCCTCACATTTCTGTGGCAGAAAGTTCTGGAATCTGAGAGGAGCCACAAATTTCCTTCCACCCAGCGTTCCCCCACGTCTCCCGATAAAAATGATACCTCACTTGTGTGGGTAGGCCTAGCGCCCGCGACAGGAAACGCCCCAAAGCGCAACGTGGACACAGCCAAATTTTTGAAGGAAAACAGAGGTGTTTTTTGCAAAGTGCCTACCTGTAGATTTTGGCCTGTAGCTCAGCCGCCACCTAGGGAAACCTACCAAACCTGTGCGTTTCTGAAAACTAGAGACCTCGCGGAATCCAAGATGGGGTGACTTGTGTGGCTCGGACCAGGTTCTGTTACCCAGAATCCTTTGCAAACCTCAAAATTTGGCTAAAAAAACACATGTTCCTCACATTTCTGTGGCAGAAAGTTCTGGAATCTGAGAGGAGCCACAAATTTCCTACCACCCAGCTTTCCCCCACGTCTCCCGATACAAATGATACCTCACTTGTGTGGGTAGGCCTAGCGCCCGCGACAGGAAACGCCCCAAAGCGCAATGTGGACACAGCCAAATTTTTGAAGGAAAACAGAGGTGTTTTTTGCAAAGTGCCTACCTGTAGATTTTGGCCTGTAGCTCAGCCGCCACCTAGGGAAACCTACCAAACCTGTGCATTTCTGAAAACTAGAGACCTAGGGGAATCCAAGATGGGGTGACTTGTGTGGCTCGGACCAGGTTCTGTTACCCAGAATCCATTGCAAACCTCAAAATTTGGCTAAAAAAACACATGTTCCTCACATTTCTGTGGCAGAAAGTTCTGGAATCTGAGAGGAGCCACAAATTTCCTTCCACCCAGCGTTCCCCCACGCCTCCCGATAAAAATGATACCTCACTTGTGTGGGTAGGCCTAGCGCCCGCGACAGGAAACGCCCCAAAGCACAACGTGGACACAGCCAACTTTTTGAAGGAAAACAGAGGTGTTTTTTGCAAAGTGCCTACCTGTAGATTTTGGCCTGTAGCTCAGCCGCCACCTAGGGAAACCTATCAAACCTGTGCATTTCTGAAAACTAGAGACCTAGGGGAATCCAAGATGGGGTGACTTGTGTGGCTCGGACCAGGTTCTGTTACCCAGAATCCTTTGCAAACCTCAAAATTTGGCTAAAAAAACACATGTTCCTCACATTTCTGTGGCAGAAAGTTCTGGAATCTGAGAGGAGCCACAAATTTCCTTCCACCCAGCGTTCCCCCACGTCTCCCGATAAAAATGATACCTCACTTGTGTGGGTAGGCCTAGCGCCCGCGACAGGAAACGCCCCAAAGCGCAACGTGGACACAGCCACATTTTTGAAGGAAAACAGAGGTGTTTTTTGCAAAGTGCCTACCTGTAGATTTTGGCCTGTAGCTCAGCCGCCACCTAGGGAAACCTATCAAACCTGTGCATTTCTGAAAACTAGAGACCTAGGGGAATCCAAGATGGGGTGACTTGTGTGGCTCGGACCAGGTTCTGTTACCCAGAATCCTTTGCAAACCTCAAAATTTGGCTAAAAAAACACATGTTCCTCACATTTCTGTGGCAGAAAGTTCTGGAATCTGAGAGGAGCCAGAAATTTACTTCCACCAAGCGTTCCCCCACGCCTCCCGATAAAAATGATACCTCACTTGTGTGGGTAGGCCTAGCGCCCGTGACAGGAAACGCCCCAAAGCGCAACATGGACACAGCCAAATTTTTTAAGGAAAACAGAGGTGATTTTTGCAAAGTGCCTACCTGTAGATTTTGGCCTGTAGCTCAGCCGCCACCTAGGGAAACCTACCAAACCTGTGCATTTCTGAAAACTAGAGACCTAGGGGAATCCAAGATGGGGTGACTTGTGTGGCTCGGACCAGGTTCTGTTACCCAGAATCCTTTGCAAACCTCAAAATTTGGCTAAAAAAACACATGTTCCTCACATTTCTGTGGCAGAAAGTTCTGGAATCTGAGAGGAGCCACAAATTTCCTTCCACCCAGCGTTCCCCCACGTCTCCCGATAAAAATGATACCTCACTTGTGTGGGTAGGCCTAGCGCCCGCGACAGGAAACGCCCCAAAGCGCAACGTGGACACAGCCAAATTTTTGAAGGAAAACAGAGGTGTTTTTTGCAAAGTGCCTACCTGTAGATTTTGGCCTGTAGCTCTGCCGCCACCTAGGGAAACCTACCAAACCTGTGCATTTCTGAAAACTAGAGACCTCGCGGAATCCAAGATGGGGTGACTTGTGTGGCTCGGACCAGGTTCTGTTACCCAGAATCCTTTGCAAACCTCAAAATTTGGCTAAAAAAACACATGTTCCTCACATTTCTGTGGCAGAAAGTTCTGGAATCTGAGAGAAGCCACAAATTTCCTTCCACCCAGCGTTCCCCCACGTCTCCCGATAAAAATGATACCTCACTTGTGTGGGTAGGCCTAGCGCCCGCGACAGGAAACGCCCCAAAGCGCAACGTGGACACAGCCAAATTTTTGAAGGAAAACAGAGGTGTTTTTTGCAAAGTGCCTACCTTTAGATTTTGGGCTGTAGCTCAGCCGCCACCTAGGGAAACCTACCAAACCTGTGCATTTCTGAAAACTAGAGACCTAGGGGAATCCAAGATGGGGTGACTTGTGTGGCTCGGACCAGGTTCTGTTACCCAGAATCCTTTCCAAACCTCAAAATTTGGCTAAAAAAACACAAGTTCCTCACATTTCTGTGGCAGAAAGTTCTGGAATCTGAGAGGAGCCACAAATTTCCTTCCACCCAGCGTTTCCCCACGTCTCCCGATAAAAATGATACCTCACTTGTGTGGGTAGGCCTAGCGCCCGCGACAGGAAACGCCCCAAAGCGCATCGTGGACACATCCAAATTTTTTAAGGAAAACAGAGGTGATTTTTGCAAAGTGCCTACCTGTAGATTTTGGCCTGTAGCTCAGCCGCCACCTAGGGAAACCTACCAAAGCTGTGCATTTCTGAAAACTAAAGACCTAGGGGAATCCAAGATGGGGTGACTTGTGTGGCTCGGACCAGGTTCTGTTACCCAGAATCCTTTGCAAACCTCAAAATTTGGCTAACAAAACACATGTTCCTCACATTTCTGTGGCAGAAAGTTCTGGAATCTGAGAGGAGCCACAAATTTCCTACCACCCAGCTTTCCCCCACGTCTCCCGATACAAATGATACCTCACTTGTGTGGGTAGGCCTAGCGCCCGCGACAGGAAACGCCCCAAAGCGCAATGTGGACACAGCCAAATTTTTGAAGGAAAACAGAGGTGTTTTTTGCAAAGTGCCTACCTGTAGATTTTGGCCTGTAGCTCAGCCGCCACCTAGGGAAACCTACCAAACCTGTGCATTTCTGAAAACTAGAGACCTACGGGAATCCAAGATGGGGTGACTTGTGTGGCTCGGACCAGGTTCTGTTACCCAGAATCCTTTGCAAACCTCAAAATTTGGCTAAAAAAACACATGTTCCTCACATTTCTGTGGCAGAAAGTTCTGGAATCTGAGAGGAGCCACAAATTTCCTTCCACCCAGCGTTCCCCCACGCCTCCCGATAAAAATGATACCTCACTTGTGTGGGTAGGCCTAGCGCCCGCGACAGGAAACGCCCCAAAGTACAACGTGGACACAGCCAACTTTTTGAAGGAAAACAGAGGTGTTTTTTGCAAAGTGCCTACCTGTAGATTTTGGCCTGTAGCTCAGCCGCCACCTAGGGAAACCTATCAAACCTGTGCATTTCTGAAAACTAGAGACCTAGGGGAATCCAAGATGGGGTGACTTGTGTGGCTCGGACCAGGTTCTGTTACCCAGAATCCTTTGCAAACCTCAAAATTTGGCTAAAAAAACACATGTTCCTCACATTTCTGTGGCAGAAAGTTCTGGAAGCTGAGAGGAGCCACAAATTTCCTTCCACCCAGCGTTCCCCCACGTCTCCCGATAAAAATGATACCTCACTTGTGTGGGTAGGCCTAGCGCCCGCGACAGGAAACGCCCCAAAGCGCAACGTAGACACAGCCAAATTTTTGAAGGAAAACAGAGGTGTTTTTTGCAAAGTGCCTACCTGTAGATTTTGGCCTGTAGCTCAGCCGCCACCTAGGGAAACCTATCAAACCTGTGCATTTCTGAAAACTAGAGACCTAGGGGAATCCAAGATGGGGTGACTTGTGTGGCTCGGACCAGGTTCTGTTACCCAGAATCCTTTGCAAACCTCAAAATTTGGCTAAAAAAACACATGTTCCTCACATTTCTGTGGCAGAAAGTTCTGGAATCTGAGAGGAGCCACAAATTTCCTTCCACCCAGCGTTCCCCCACGCCTCCCGATAAAAATGATACCTCACTTGTGTGGGTAGGCCTAGCGCCCGCGACAGGAAACGCCCCAAAGCGCAACGTGGACACAGCCAACTTTTTGAAGGAAAACAGAGGTGTTTTTTGCAAAGTGCCTACCTGTAGATTTTGGCCTGTAGCTCAGCCGCCACCTAGGGAAACCTACCAAACCTGTGCATTTCTGAAAACTAGAGACCTAGGGGAATCCAAGATGGGGTGACTTGTGTGGCTCGGACCAGGTTCTGTTACCCAGAATCCTTTGCAAACCTCAAAATTTGGCTAAAAAAACACATGTTCCTCACATTTCTGTGGCAGAAAGTTCTGGAATCTGAGAGGAGCCACAAATTTCCTTCCACCCAGCGTTCCCCCACGTCTCCCGATAAAAATGATACCTCACTTGTGTGGGTAGGCCTAGCGCCCGTGACAGGAAACGCCCCAAAGCGCAACGTGGACACAGCCAAATTTTTGAAGGAAAACAGAGGTGTTTTTTGCAAAGTGCCTACCTTTAGATTTTGGCCTGTAGCTCAGCCGCCACCTAGGGAAACCTACCAAACCTGTGCATTTCTGAAAACTAAAGACCTAGGGGAATCCAAGATGGGGTGACTTGTGTGGCTCGGACCAGGTTCTGTTACCCAGAATCCTTTCCAAACCTCAAAATTTGGCTAAAAAAACACAAGTTCCTCACATTTCTGTGGCAGAAAGTTCTGGAATCTGAGAGGAGCCACAAATTTCCTTCCACCCAGCGTTTCCCCACGTCTCCCGATAAAAATGATACCTCACTTGTGTGGGTAGGCCTAGCGCCCGCGACAGGAAACGCCCCAAAGCGCATCGTGGACACATCCAAATTTTTAAAGGAAAACAGAGGTGATTTTTGCAAAGTGCCTACCTGTAGATTTTGGCCTGTAGCTCAGCCGCCACCTAGGGAAACCTACCAAACCTGTGCATTTCTGAAAACTAAAGACCTAGGGGAATCCAAGATGGGGTGACTTGTGTGGCTCGGACCAGGTTCTGTTACCCAGAATCCTTTGCAAACCTCAAAATTTGGCTAACAAAACACATGTTCCTCACATTTCTGTGGCAGAAAGTTCTGGAATCTGAGAGGAGCCACAAATTTCCTACCACCCAGCTTTCCCCCACGTCTCCCGATACAAATGATACCTCACTTGTGTGGGTAGGCCTAGCGCCCGCGACAGGAAACGCCCCAAAGCGCAATGTGGACACAGCCAAATTTTTGAAGGAAAACAGAGGTGTTTTTTGCAAAGTGCCTACCTGTAGATTTTGGCCTGTAGCTCAGCCGCCACCTAGGGAAACCTACCAAACCTGTGCATTTCTGAAAACTAGAGACCTACGGGAATCCAAGATGGGGTGACTTGTGTGGCTCGGACCAGGTTCTGTTACCCAGAATCCTTTGCAAACCTCAAAATTTGGCTAAAAAAACACATGTTCCTCACATTTCTGTGGCAGAAAGTTCTGGAATCTGAGAGGAGCCACAAATTTCCTTCCACCCAGCGTTCCCCCACGCCTCCCGATAAAAATGATACCTCACTTGTGTGGGTAGGCCTAGCGCCCGCGACAGGAAACGCCCCAAAGTACAACGTGGACACAGCCAACTTTTTGAAGGAAAACAGAGGTGTTTTTTGCAAAGTGCCTACCTGTAGATTTTGGCCTGTAGCTCAGCCGCCACCTAGGGAAACCTATCAAACCTGTGCATTTCTGAAAACTAGAGACCTAGGGGAATCCAAGATGGGGTGACTTGTGTGGCTCGGACCAGGTTCTGTTACCCAGAATCCTTTGCAAACCTCAAAATTTGGCTAAAAAAACACATGTTCCTCACATTTCTGTGGCAGAAAGTTCTGGAAGCTGAGAGGAGCCACAAATTTCCTTCCACCCAGCGTTCCCCCACGTCTCCCGATAAAAATGATACCTCACTTGTGTGGGTAGGCCTAGCGCCCGCGACAGGAAACGCCCCAAAGCGCAACGTGGACACAGCCAAATTTTTGAAGGAAAACAGAGGTGTTTTTTGCAAAGTGCCTACCTGTAGATTTTGGCCTGTAGCTCAGCCGCCACCTAGGGAAACCTATCAAACCTGTGCATTTCTGAAAACTAGAGACCTAGGGGAATCCAAGATGGGGTGACTTGTGTGGCTCGGACCAGGTTCTGTTACCCAGAATCCTTTGCAAACCTCAAAATTTGGCTAAAAAAACACATGTTCCTCACATTTCTGTGGCAGAAAGTTCTGGAATCTGAGAGGAGCCACAAATTTCCTTCCACCCAGCGTTCCCCCACGCCTCCCGATAAAAATGATACCTCACTTGTGTGGGTAGGCCTAGCGCCCGCGACAGGAAACGCCCCAAAGCGCAACGTGGACACAGCCAACTTTTTGAAGGAAAACAGAGGTGTTTTTTGCAAAGTGCCTACCTGTAGATTTTGGCCTGTAGCTCAGCCGCCACCTAGGGAAACCCACCAAACCTGTGCATTTCTGAAAACTAGAGACCTAGGGGAATCCAAGATGGGGTGACTTGTGTGGCTCGGACCAGGTTCTGTTACCCAGAATCCTTTGCAAACCTCAAAATTTGGCTAAAAAAACACATGTTCCTCACATTTCTGTGGCAGAAAGTTCTGGAATCTGAGAGGAGCCACAAATTTCCTTCCACCCAGCGTTCCCCCACGTCTCCCGATAAAAATGATACCTCACTTGTGTGGGTAGGCCTAGCGCCCGTGACAGGAAACGCCCCAAAGCGCAACGTGGACACAGCCAAATTTTTGAAGGAAAACAGAGGTGTTTTTTGCAAAGTGCCTACCTTTAGATTTTGGCCTGTAGCTCAGCCGCCACCTAGGGAAACCTACCAAACCTGTGCATTTCTGAAAACTAAAGACCTAGGGGAATCCAAGATGGGGTGACTTGTGTGGCTCGGACCAGGTTCTGTTACCCAGAATCCTTTGCAAACCTCAAAATTTGGCTAACAAAACACATGTTCCTCACATTTCTGTGGCAGAAAGTTCTGGAATCTGAGAGGAGCCACAAATTTCCTACCACCCAGCTTTCCCCCACGTCTCCCGATACAAATGATACCTCACTTGTGTGGGTAGGCCTAGCGCCCGCGACAGGAAACGCCCCAAAGCGCAACGTGGACACAGCCAAATTTTTGAAGGAAAACAGAGGTGTTTTTTGCAAAGTGCCTACCTGTAGATTTTGGCCTGTAGCTCAGCCGCCACCTAGGGAAACCTACCAAACCTGTGCATTTCTGAAAACTAGAGACCTAGGGGAATCCAAGATGGGGTGACTTGTGTGGCTCGGACTCGGTTCTGTTACCCAGAATCCTTTGCAAACCTCAAAATTTGGCTAAAAAAACACATGTTCCTCACATTTCTGTGGCAGAAAGTTCTGGAATCTGAGAGGAGCCACAAATTTCCTTCCACCCAGCGTTCCCCCACGTCTCCCAATAAAAATGATACCTCACTTGTGTGGGTAGGCCTAGCGCCCGCGACAGGAAACGCCCCAAAGCGCAACGTGGACACAGCCAAATTTTTGAAGGAAAACAGAGGTGTTTTTTGCAAAGTGCCTACCTGTGGATTTTGGCCTGTAGCTCAGCCGCCACCTAGGGAAACCTACCAAACCTGTGCATTTCTGAAAAATAGAGACCTAGGGGAATCCAAGATGGGGTGACTTGTGTGGCTCGGACCAGGTTCTGTTACCCAGAATCCTTTGCAAACCTCAAAATTTGGCTAAAAAAACACATGTTCCTCACATTTCTGTGGCAGAAAGTTCTGGAATCTGAGAGGAGCCACAAATTTCCTTCCACCCAGCGTTCCCCCAATCCTCCCGATAAAAATGATACCTCACTTGTGTGGGTAGGCCTAGCGCCCGCGACAGGAAACGCCCCAAAGCGCAACGTGGACACAGCCAAATTTTTGAAGGAAAACAGAGGTGTTTTTTGCAAAGTGCCTACCTGTAGATTTTGGCCTGTAGCTCAGCCGCCACCTAGGGAAACCTACCAAACCTGTGCATTTCTGAAAACTAGAGACCTAGGGGAATCCAAGAAGGGGTGACTTGTGTGGCTCGGACCAGGTTCTGTTACCCAGAATCCTTTGCAAACCTCAAAATTTGGCTAAAAAAACACATGTTCCTCACATTTCTGTGGCAGAAAGTTCTGGAATCTGAGAGGAGCCACGAATTTCCTTCCACCCAGCGTTCCCCCACGTCTCCCGATAAAAATGATACCTCACTTGTGTGGGTAGGCCTAGCCCCCGCGACAGGAAACGCCCCAAAGCGCAACGTGGACACAGCCAAATTTTTGAAGGAAAACAGAGGTGTTTTTTGCAAAGTGCCTATCTGTAGATTTTGGCCTGTAGCTCAGCCGCCACCTAGGGAAACCTACCAAACCTGTGCATTTCTGAATACTAGAGACCTAGGGGAATCCAAGATGGGGTGACTTGTGTGGCTCGGACCAGGTTCTGTTACCCAGAATCCTTTGCAAACCTCAAAATTTGGCTAAAAAAACACATGTTCCTCACATTTCTGTGGCAGAAAGTTCTGGAATCTGAGAGGAGCCACAAATTTACTTCCACCCAGCGTTCCCCCACGCCTCCCGATAAAAATGATACCTCACTTGTGTGGGTAGGCCTAGCGCCCGCGACAGGAAACGCCCCAAAGCGCAACATGGACACAGCCAAATTTTTGAAGGAAAACAGAGGTGTTTTTTGCAAAGTGCCTACCTGTAGATTTTGGCCTGTAGCTCAGCCGCCACCTAGGGAAACCTACCAAACCTGTGCATTTCTGAAAACTAGAGACCTAGGGGAATCCAAGATGGGGTGACTTGTGTGGCTCGGACCAGGTTCTGTTACCCAGAATCCTTTGCAAACCTCAAAATTTGGCTAAAAAAACACATGTTCCTCACATTTCTGTGGCAGAAAGTTCTGGAATCTGAGAGGAGCCACAAATTTCCTTCCACCCAGCGTTCCCCCACGCCTCCCGATAAAAATGATACCTCACTTGAGTGGGTAGGCCTAGCGCCCGCGACAGGAAACGCCCCAAAGCGCAACGTGGACACAGCCAACTTTTTGAAGGAAAACAGAGGTGTTTTTTGCAAAGTGCCTACCTGTAGATTTTGGCCTGTAGCTCAGCCGCCACCTAGGGAAACCTACCAAACCTGTGCATTTCTGAAAACTAGAGACCTAGGGGAATCCAAGATGGGGTGACTTGTGTGGCTCGGACCAGGTTCTGTTACCCAGAATCCTTTGCAAACCTCAAAATTTGGCTAAAAAAACACATGTTCCTCACATTTCTGTGGCAGAAAGTTCTGGAATCTGAGAGGAGCCACAAATTTCCTTCCACCCAGCGTTCCCCCACGTCTCCCGATAAAAATGATACCTCACTTGTTTGGGTAGGCCTAGCGCCCGCGACAGGAAACGCCCCAAAGCGCAACGTGGACACAGCCAAATTTTTGAAGGAAAACAGAGGTGTTTTTTGCAAAGTGCCTACCTGTAGATTTTGGCCTGTAGCTCAGCCGCCACCTAGGGAAACCTACCAAACCTGTGCATTTCTGAAAACTAGAGACCTCGCGGAATCCAAGATGGGGTGACTTGTGTGGCTCGGACCAGGTTCTGTTACCCAGAATCCTTTGCAAACCTCAAAATTTGGCTGAAAAAACACATGTTCCTCACATTTCTGTGGCAGAAAGTTCTGGAATCTGAGAGAAGCCACAAATTTCCTTCCACCCAGCGTTCCCCCACGTCTCCCGATAAAAATGATACCTCACTTGTGTGGGTAGGCCTAGCGCCCGCGACAGGAAACGCCCCAAAGCGCAACGTGGACACAGCCAAATTTTTGAAGGAAAACAGAGGTGTTTTTTGCAAAGTGCCTACCTTTAGATTTTGGGCTGTAGCTCAGCCGCCACCTAGGGAAACCTTCCAAACCTGTGCATTTCTGAAAACTAGAGACCTAGGGGAATCCAAGATGGGGTGACTTGTGTGGCTCGGACCAGGTTCTGTTACCCAGAATCCTTTCCAAACCTCAAAATTTGGCTAAAAAAACACAAGTTCCTCACATTTCTGTGGCAGAAAGTTCTGGAATCTGAGAGGAGCCACAAATTTCCTTCCACCCAGCGTTCCCCCACGTCTCCCGATAAAAATGATACCTCACTTGTGTGGGTAGGCCTAGCGCCCGCGACAGGAAACTCCCCAAAGCGCATCGTGGACACATCCAAATTTTTTAAGGAAAACAGAGGTGATTTTTGCAAAGTGCCTACCTGTAGATTTTGGCCTGTAGCTCAGCCGCCACCTAGGGAAACCTACCAAACCTGTGCATTTCAGAAAACTAGAGACCTAAGGGAATCCAAGATGGGGTGACTTGTGTGGCTCGGACCAGGTTCTGTTACCCAGAATCCTTTGCAAACCTCAAAATTTGGCTAAAAAAACACATGTTCCTCACATTTCTGTGGCAGAAAGTTCTGGAATCTGAGAGGAGCCACAAATTTCCTTCCACCCAGCGTTCCCCCACGCCTCCCGATAAAAATGATACCTCACTTGTGTGGGTAGGCCTAGCGCCCGCGACAGGAAACGCCCCAAAGCACAACGTGGACACAGCCAACTTTTTGAAGGAAAACAGAGGTGTTTTTTGCAAAGTGCCTACCTGTAGATTTTGGCCTGTAGCTCAGCCGCCACCTAGGGAAACCTATCAAACCTGTGCATTTCTGAAAACTAGAGACCTAGGGGAATCCAAGATGGGGTGACTTGTGTGGCTCGGACCAGGTTCTGTTACCCAGAATCCTTTGCAAACCTCAAAATTTGGCTAAAAAAACACATGTTCCTCACATTTCTGTGGCAGAAAGTTCTGGAAGCTGAGAGGAGCCACAAATTTCCTTCCACCCAGCGTTCCCCCACGTCTCCCGATAAAAATGATACCTCACTTGTGTGGGTAGGCCTAGCGCCCGCGACAGGAAACGCCCCAAAGCGCAACGTGGACACAGCCACATTTTTGAAGGAAAACAGAGGTGTTTTTTGCAAAGTGCCTACCTGTAGATTTTCGCCTGTAGCTCAGCCGCCACCTAGGGAAACCTATCAAACCTGTGCATTTCTGAAAACTAGAGACCTAGGGGAATCCAAGATGGGGTGACTTGTGTGGCTCGGACCAGGTTCTGTTACCCAGAATCCTTTGCAAACCTCAAAATTTGGCTAAAAAAACACATGTTCCTCACATTTCTGTGGCAGAAAGTTCTGGAATCTGAGAGGAGCCACAAATTTACTTCCACCCAGCTTTCCCCCACGCCTCCCGATAAAAACGATACCTCACTTGTGTGGGTAGGCCTAGCGCCCGTGACAGGAAACGCCCCAAAGCGCAACATGGACACAGCCAAATTTTTGAAGGAAAACAGAGGTGTTTTTTGCAAAGTGCCTACCTGTAGATTTTGGCCTGTAGCTCAGCCGCCACCTAGGGAAACCTACCAAACCTGTGCATTTCTGAAAACTAGAGACCTAGGGGAATCCAAGATGGGGTGACTTGTGTGGCTCGGACCAGGTTCTGTTACCCAGAATCCTTTGCAAACCTCAAAATTTGGCTAAAAAAACACATGTTCCTCACATTTCTGTGGCAGAAAGTTCTGGAATCTGAGAGGAGCCACAAATTTCCTTCCACCCAGCGTTCCCCCACGTCTCCCGATAAAAATGATACCTCACTTGTGTGGGTAGGCCTAGCGCCCGCGACAGGAAACGCCCCAAAGCGCAACGTGGACACAGCCAAATTTTTGAAGGAAAACAGAGGTGTTTTTTGCAAAGTGCCTACCTGTAGATTTTGGCCTGTAGCTCAGCCGCCACCTAGGGAAACCTACCAAACCTGTGCATTTCTGAAAACTAGAGACCTCGCGGAATCCAAGATGGGGTGACTTGTGTGGCTCGGACCAGGTTCTGTTACCCAGAATCCTTTGCAAACCTCAAAATTTGGCTAAAAAAACACATGTTCCTCACATTTCTGTGGCAGAAAGTTCTGGAATCTGAGAGAAGCCACAAATTTCCTTCCACCCAGCGTTCCCCCACGTCTCCCGATAAAAATGATACCTCACTTGTGTGGGTAGGCCTAGCGCCCGCGACAGGAAACGCCCCAAAGCGCAACGTGGACACAGCCAAATTTTTGAAGGAAAACAGAGGTGTTTTTTGCAAAGTGCCTACCTTTAGATTTTGGGCTGTAGCTCAGCCGCCACCTAGGGAAACCTACCAAACCTGTGCATTTCTGAAAACTAGAGACCTAGGGGAATCCAAGATGGGGTGACTTGTGTGGCTCGGACCAGGTTCTGTTACCCAGAATCCTTTCCAAACCTCAAAATTTGGCTAAAAAAACACAAGTTCCTCACATTTCTGTGGCAGAAAGTTCTGGAATCTGAGAGGAGCCACAAATTTCCTTCCACCCAGCGTTCCCCCACGTCTCCCGATAAAAATGATACCTCACTTGTGTGGGTAGGCCTAGCGCCCGCGACAGGAAACGCCCCAAAGCGCATCGTGGACACATCCAAATTTTTTAAGGAAAACAGAGGTGATTTTTGCAAAGTGCCTACCTGTAGATTTTGGCCTGTAGCTCAGCCGCCACCTAGGGAAACCTACCAAACCTGTGCATTTCTGAAAACTAAAGACCTAGGGGAATCCAAGATGGGGTGACTTGTGTGGCTCGGACCAGGTTCTGTTACCCAGAATCCTTTGCAAACCTCAAAATTTGGCTAACAAAACACATGTTCCTCACATTTCTGTGGCAGAAAGTTCTGGAATCTGAGAGGAGCCACAAATTTCCTTCCACCCAGCGTTCCCCCACGTCTCCCGATAAAAATGATACCTCACTTGTGTGGGTAGGCCTAGCGCCCGCGACAGGAAACGCCCCAAAGCGCAACGTGGACACAGCCAAATTTTTGAAGGAAAACAGAGGTGTTTTTTGCAAAGTGCCTACCTGTAGATTTTGGCCTGTAGCTCAGCCGCCACCTAGGGAAACCTACCAAACCTGTGCATTTCTGAAAACTAGAGACCTCGCGGAATCCAAGATGGGGTGACTTGTGTGGCTCGGACCAGGTTCTGTTACCCAGAATCCTTTGCAAACCTCAAAATTTGGCAAAAAAAACACATGTTCCTCACATTTCTGTGGCAGAAAGTTCTGGAATCTGAGAGAAGCCACAAATTTCCTTCAACCCAGCGTTCCCCCACGTCTCCCGATAAAAATGATACCTCACTTGTGTGGGTAGGCCTAGCGCCCGCGACAGGAAACGCCCCAAAGCGCAACGTGGACACAGCCAAATTTTTGAAGGAAAACAGAGGTGTTTTTTGCAAAGTGCCTACCTTTAGATTTTGGGCTGTAGCTCAGCCGCCACCTAGGGAAACCTACCAAACCTGTGCATTTCTGAAAACTAGAGACCTAGGGGAATCCAAGATGGGGTGACTTGTGTGGCTCGGACCAGGTTCTGTTACCCAGAATCCTTTCCAAACCTCAAAATTTGGCTAAAAAAACACAAGTTCCTCACATTTCTGTGGCAGAAAGTTCTGGAATCTGAGAGGAGCCACAAATTTCCTTCCACCCAGCGTTCCCCCACGTCTCCCGATAAAAATGATACCTCACTTGTGTGGGTAGGCCTAGCGCCCGCGACAGGAAACGCCCCAAAGCGCATCGTGGACACATCCAAATTTTTTAAGGAAAACAGAGGTGATTTTTGCAAAGTGCCTACCTGTAGATTTTGGCCTGTAGCTCAGCCGCCACCTAGGGAAACCTACCAAACCTGTGCATTTCTGAAAACTAAAGACCTAGGGGAATCCAAGATGGGGTGACTTGTGTGGCTCGGACCAGGTTCTGTTACCCAGAATCCTTTGCAAACCTCAAAATTTGGCTAACAAAACACATGTTCCTCACATTTCTGTGGCAGAAAGTTCTGGAATCTGAGAGGAGCCACAAATTTCCTACCACCCAGCTTTCCCCCACGTCTCCCGATACAAATGATACCTCACTTGTGTGGGTAGGCCTAGCGCCCGCGACAGGAAACGCCCCAAAGCGCAATGTGGACACAGCCAAATTTTTGAAGGAAAACAGAGGTGTTTTTTGCAAAGTGCCTACCTGTAGATTTTGGCCTGTAGCTCAGCCGCCACCTAGGGAAACCTACCAAACCTGTGCATTTCTGAAAACTAGAGACCTAGGGGAATCCAAGATGGGGTGACTTGTGTGGCTCGGACCAGGTTCTGTTACCCAGAATCCTTTGCAAACCTCAAAATTTGGCTAAAAAACACATGTTCCTCACATTTCTGTGGCAGAAAGTTCTGGAATCTGAGAGGAGCCACAAATTTCCTTCCACCCAGCGTTCCCCCACGTCTCCCGATAAAAATGATACCTCACTTGTGTGGGTAGGCCTAGCGCCCGTGACAGGAAACGCCCCAAAGCGCAACGTGGACACAGCCAAATTTTTTAAGGAAAACAGAGGTGTTTTTTGCAAAGTGCCTACCTTTAGATTTTGGCCTGTAGCTCAGCCGCCACCTAGGGAAACCTACCAAACCTGTGCATTTCTGAAAACTAAAGACCTAGGGGAATCCAAGATGGGGTGACTTGTGTGGCTCGGACCAGGTTCTGTTACCCAGAATCCTTTGCAAACCTCAAAATTTGGCTAACAAAACACATGTTCCTCACATTTCTGTGGCAGAAAGTTCTGGAATCTGAGAGGAGCCACAAATTTCCTTCCACCCAGCGTTCCCCCACGTCTCCCAATAAAAATGATACCTCACTTGTGTGGGTAGGCCTAGCGCCCGCGACAGGAAACGCCCCAAAGCGCAACGTGGACACAGCTAAATTTTTGAAGGAAAACAGAGGTGTTTTTTGCAAAGTGCCTACCTGTGGATTTTGGCCTGTAGCTCAGCCGCCACCTAGGGAAACCTACCAAACCTGTGCATTTCTGAAAACTAGAGACCTAGGGGAATCCAAGATGGGGTGACTTGTGTGGCTCGGACCAGGTTCTGTTACCCAGAATCCTTTGCAAACCTCAAAATTTGGCTAAAAAAACACATGTTCCTCACATTTCTGTGGCAGAAAGTTCTGGAATCTGAGAGGAGCCACAAATTTCCTTCCACCCAGCGTTCCCCCAATCCTCCCGATAAAAATGATACCTCGCTTGTGTGGGTAGGCCTAGCGCCCGCGACAGGAAACGCCCCAAAGCGCAACGTGGACACAGCCAAATTTTTGAAGGAAAACAGAGGTGTTTTTTGCAAAGTGCCTACCTGTAGATTTTGGCCTGTAGCTCAGCCGCCACCTAGGGAAACCTACCAAACCTGTGCATTTCTGAAAACTAGAGACCTAGGGGAATCCAAGAAGGGGTGACTTGTGTGGCTCGGACCAGGTTCTGTTACCCAGAATCCTTTGCAAACCTCAAAATTTGGCTAAAAAAACACATGTTCCTCACATTTCTGTGGCAGAAAGTTCTGGAATCTGAGAGGAGCCACGAATTTCCTTCCACCCAGCGTTCCCCCACGTCTCCCGATAAAAATGATACCTGACTTGTGTGGGTAGGCCTAGCCCCCGCGACAGGAAACGCCCCAAAGCGCAACGTGGACACAGCCAAATTTTTGAAGGAAAACAGAGGTGTTTTTTGCAAAGTGCCTATCTGTAGATTTTGGCCTGTAGCTCAGCCGCCACCTAGGGAAACCTACCAAACCTGTGCATTTCTGAATACTAGAGACCTAGGGGAATCCAAGATGGGGTGACTTGTGTGGCTCGGACCAGGTTCTGTTACCCAGAATCCTTTGCAAACCTCAAAATTTGGCTAAAAAAACACATGTTCCTCACATTTCTGTGGCAGAAAGTTCTGGAATCTGAGAGGAGCCACAAATTTACTTCCACCCAGCGTTCTCCCACGCCTCCCGATAAAAATGATACCTCACTTGTGTGGGTAGGCCTAGCGCCCGCGACAGGAAACGCCCCAAAGCGCAACATGGACACAGCCAAATTTTTGAAGGAAAACAGAGGTGTTTTTTGCAAAGTGCCTACCTGTAGATTTTGGCCTGTAGCTCAGCCGCCACCTAGGGAAACCTACCAAACCTGTGCATTTCTGAAAACTAGAGACCTAGGGGAATCCAAGATGGGGTGACTTGTGTGGCTCGGACCAGGTTCTGTTACCCAGAATCCTTTGCAAACCTCAACATTTGGCTAAAAAAACACATGTTCCTCACATTTCTGTGGCAGAAAGTTCTGGAATCTGAGAGGAGCCACAAATTTCCTTCCACCCAGCGTTCCCCCACGCCTCCCGATAAAAATGATACCTCACTTGTGTGGGTAGGCCTAGCGCCCGCGACAGGAAATGCCCCAAAGCGCAACGTGGACACAGCCAACTTTTTGAAGGAAAACAGAGGTGTTTTTTGCAAAGTGCCTACCTGTAGATTTTGGCCTGTAGCTCAGCCGCCACCTAGGGAAACCTACCAAACCTGTGCATTTCTGAAAACTAGAGACCTAGGGGAATCCAAGATGGGGTGACTTGTGTGGCTCGGACCAGGTTCTGATACCCAGAATCCTTTGCAAACCTCAAAATTTGGCTAAAAAAACACATGTTCCTCACATTTCTGTGGCAGAAAGTTCTGGAATCTGAGAGAAGCCACAAATTTCCTTCCACCCAGCGTTCCCCCACGTCTCCCGATAAAAATGATACCTCACTTGTGTGGGTAGGCCTAGCGCCCACGACAGGAAACGCCCCAAAGCGCAACGTGGACACAGCCAAATTTTTGAAGGAAAACAGAGGTGTTTTTTGCAAAGTGCCTACCTTTAGATTTTGGGCTGTAGCTCAGCCGCCACCTAGGGAAACCTTCCAAACCTGTGCATTTCTGAAAACTAGAGACCTAGGGGAATCCAAGATGGGGTGACTTGTGTGGCTCGGACCAGGTTCTGTTACCCAGAATCCTTTCCAAACCTCAAAATTTGGCTAAAAAAACACAAGTTCCTCACATTTCTGTGGCAGAAAGTTCTGGAATCTGAGAGGAGCCACAAATTTCCTTCCACCCAGCGTTCCCCCACGTCTCCCGATAAAAATGATACCTCACTTGTGTGGGTAGGCCTAGCGCCCGCGACAGGAAACGCCCCAAAGCGCATCGTGGACACATCCAAATTTTTTAAGGAAAACAGAGGTGATTTTTGCAAAGTGCCTACCTGTAGATTTTGGCCTGTAGCTCAGCCGCCACCTAGGGAAACCTACCAAACCTGTGCATTTCTGAAAACTAAAGACCTAGGGGAATCCAAGATGGGGTGACTTGTGTGGCTCGGACCAGGTTCTGTTACCCAGAATCCTTTGCAAACCTCAAAATTTGGCTAACAAAACACATGTTCCTCACATTTCTGTGGCAGAAAGTTCTGGAATCTGAGAGGAGCCACAAATTTCCTACCACCCAGCTTTCCCCCACGTCTCCCGATACAAATGATACCTCACTTGTGTGGGTAGGCCTAGCGCCCGTGACAGGAAACGCCCCAAAGCGCAATGTGGACACAGCCAAATTTTTGAAGGAAAACAGAGGTGTTTTTTGCAAAGTGCCTACCTGTAGATTTTGGCCTGTAGCTCAGCCGCCACCTAGGGAAACCTACCAAACCTGTGCATTTCAGAAAACTAGAGACCTAGGGGAATCCAAGATGGGGTGACTTGTGTGGCTCGGACCAGGTTCTGTTACCCAGAATCCTTTGCAAACCTCAAAATTTGGCTAAAAAAACACATGTTCCTCACATTTCTGTGGCAGAAAGTTCTGGAATCTGAGAGGAGCCACAAATTTCCTTCCACCCAGCGTTCCCCCACGCCTCCCGATAAAAATGATACCTCACTTGTGTGGGTAGGCCTAGCGCCCGCGACAGGAAACGCCCCAAAGCACAACGTGGACACAGCCAACTTTTTGAAGGAAAACAGAGGTGTTTTTTGCAAAGTGCCTACCTGTAGATTTTGGCCTGTAGCTCAGCCGCCACCTAGGGAAACCTATCAAACCTGTGCATTTCTGAAAACTAGAGACCTAGGGGAATCCAAGATGGGGTGACTTGTGTGGTTCGGACCAGGTTCTGTTACCCAGAATCCTTTGCAAACCTCAAAATTTGGCTAAAAAAACACATGTTCCTCACATTTCTGTGGCAGAAAGTTCTGGAAGCTGAGAGGAGCCACAAATTTCCTTCCACCCAGCGTTCCCCCACGTCTCCCGATAAAAATGATACCTCACTTGTGTGGGTAGGCCTAGCGCCCGCGACAGGAAACGCCCCAAAGCGCAACGTGGACACAGCCACATTTTTGAAGGAAAACAGAGGTGTTTTTTGCAAAGTGCCTACCTGTAGATTTTGGCCTGTAGCTCAGCCGCCACCTAGGGAAACCTATCAAAGCTGTGCATTTCTGAAAACTAGAGACCTAGGGGAATCCAAGATGGGGTGACTTGTGTGGCTCGGACCAGGTTCTGTTACCCAGAATCCTTTGCAAACCTCAAAATTTGGCTAAAAAAACACATGTTCCTCACATTTCTGTGGCAGAAAGTTCTGGAATCTGAGAGGAGCCACAAATTTACTTCCACCCAGCGTTCCCCCACGCCTCCCGATAAAAATGATACCTCACTTGTGTGGGTAGGCCTAGCGCCCGTGACAGGAAACGCCCCAAAGCGCAACATGGACACAGCCAAATTTTTGAAGGAAAACAGAGGTGTTTTTTGCAAAGTGCCTACCTGTAGATTTTGGCCTGTAGCTCAGCCGCCACCTAGGGAAACCTACCAAACCTGTGCATTTCTGAAAACTAGAGACCTAGGGGAATCCAAGATGGGGTGACTTGTGTGGCTCGGACCAGGTTCTGTTACCCAGAATCCTTTGCAAACCTCAAAATTTGGCTAAAAAAACACATGTTCCTCACATTTCTGTGGCAGAAAGTTCTGGAATCTGAGAGGAGCCACAAATTTCCTTCCACCCAGCGTTCCCCCACGTCTCCCGATAAAAATGATACCTCACTTGTGTGGGTAGGCCTAGCGCCCGCGACAGGAAACGCCCCAAAGCGCAACGTGGACACAGCCAAATTTTTGAAGGAAAACAGAGGTGTTTTTTGCAAAGTGCCTACCTGTAGATTTTGGCCTGTAGCTCAGCCGCCACCTAGGGAAACCTACCAAACCTGTGCATTTCTGAAAACTAGAGACCTCGCGGAATCCAAGATGGGGTGACTTGTGTGGCTCGGACCAGGTTCTGTTACCCAGAATCCTTTGCAAACCTCAAAATTTGGCTAAAAAAACACATGTTCCTCACATTTCTGTGGCAGAAAGTTCTGGAATCTGAGAGAAGCCACAAATTTCCTTCCACCCAGCGTTCCCCCACGTCTCCCGATAAAAATGATACCTCACTTGTGTGGGTAGGCCTAGCGCCCGCGACAGGAAACGCCCCAAAGCGCAACGTGGACACAGCCAAATTTTTGAAGGAAAACAGAGGTGTTTTTTGCAAAGTGCCTACCTTTAGATTTTGGGCTGTAGCTCAGCCGCCACCTAGGGAAACCTACCAAACCTGTGCATTTCTGAAAACTAGAGACCTAGGGGAATCCAAGATGGGGTGACTTGTGTGGCTCGGACCAGGTTCTGTTACCCAGAATCCTTTCCAAACCTCAAAATTTGGCTAAAAAAACACAAGTTCCTCACATTTCTGTGGCAGAAAGTTCTGGAATCTGAGAGGAGCCACAAATTTCCTTCCACCCAGCGTTCCCCCACGTCTCCCGATAAAAATGATACCTCACTTGTGTGGGTAGGCCTAGCGCCCGCGACAGGAAACGCCCCAAAGCGCATCGTGGACACATCCAAATTTTTTAAGGAAAACAGAGGTGATTTTTGCAAAGTGCCTACCTGTAGATTTTGGCCTGTAGCTCAGCCGCCACCTAGGGAAACCTACCAAACCTGTGCATTTCTGAAAACTAAAGACCTAGAGGAATCCAAGATGGGGTGACTTGTGTGGCTCGGACCAGGTTCTGTTACCCAGAATCCTTTGTAAACCTCAAAATTTGGCTAACAAAACACATGTTCCTCACATTTCTGTGGCAGAAAGTTCTGGAATCTGAGAGGAGCCACAAATTTCCTACCACCCAGCTTTCCCCCACGTCTCCCGATACAAATGATACCTCACTTGTGTGGGTAGGCCTAGCGCCCGCGACAGGAAACGCCCCAAAGCGCAATGTGGACACAGCCAAATTTTTGAAGGAAAACAGAGGTGTTTTTTGCAAAGTGCCTACCTGTAGATTTTGGCCTGTAGCTCAGCCGCCACCTAGGGAAACCTACCAAACCTGTGCATTTCTGAAAACTAGAGACCTAGGGGAATCCAAGATGGGGTGACTTGTGTGGCTCGGACCAGGTTCTGTTACCCAGAATCCTTTGCAAACCTCAAAATTTGGCTAAAAAAACACATGTTCCTCACATTTCTGTGGCAGAAAGTTCTGGAATCTGAGAGGAGCCACAAATTTCCTTCCACCCAGCGTTCCCCCACGCCTCCCGATAAAAATGATACCTCACTTGTGTGGGTAGGCCTAGCGCCCGCGACAGGAAACGCCCCAAAGCCCAACGTGGACACAGCCAACTTTTTGAAGGAAAACAGAGGTGTTTTTTGCAAAGTGCCTACCTGTAGATTTTGGCCTGTAGCTCAGCCGCCACCTAGGGAAACCTATCAAACCTGTGCATTTCTGAAAACTAGAGACCTAGGGGAATCCAAGATGGGGTGACTTGTGTGGCTCGGACCAGGTTCTGTTACCCAGAATCCTTTGCAAACCTCAAAATTTGGCTAAAAAAACACATGTTCCTCACATTTCTGTGGCAGAAAGTTCTGGAAGCTGAGAGGAGCCACAAATTTCCTTCCACCCAGCGTTCCCCCACGTCTCCCGATAAAAATGATACCTCACTTGTGTGGGTAGGCCTAGCGCCCGCAACAGGAAACGCCCCAAAGCGCAACTTGGACACAGCCACATTTTTGAAGGAAAACAGAGGTGTTTTTTGCAAAGTGCCTACCTGTAGATTTTGGCCTGTAGCTCAGCCGCCACCTAGGGAAACCTATCAAACCTGTGCATTTCTGAAAACTAGAGACCTAGGGGAATCCAAGATGGGGTGACTTGTGTGGCTCGGACCAGGTTCTGTTACCCAGAATCCTTTGCAAACCTCAAAATTTGGCTAAAAAAACACATGTTCCTCACATTTCTGTGGCAGAAAGTTCTGGAATCTGAGAGGAGCCACAAATTTACTTCCACCCAGCGTTCCCCCACGCCTCCCGATAAAAATTATACCTCACTTGTGTGGGTAGGCCTAGCGCCCGTGACAGGAAACGCCCCAAAGCGCAACATGGACACAGCCAAATTTTTGAAGGAAAACAGAGGTGTTTTTTGCAAAGTGCCTACCTGTAGATTTTGGCCTGTAGCTCAGCCGCCACCTAGGGAAACCTACCAAACCTGTGCATTTCTGAAAACTAGAGACCTAGGGGAATCCAAGATGGGGTGACTTGTGTGGCTCGGACCAGGTTCTGTTACCCAGAATCCTTTGCAAACCTCAAAATTTGGCTAAGAAAACACATGTTCCTCACATTTCTGTGGCAGAAAGTTCTGGAATCTGAGAGGAGCCACAAATTTCCTTCCACCCAGCGTTCCCCCACGTCTCCCGATAAAAATGATACCTCACTTGTGTGGGTAGGCCTAGCGCCCGCGACAGGAAACGCCCCAAAGCGCAACGTGGACACAGCCAAATTTTTGAAGGAAAACAGAGGTGTTTTTTGCAAAGTGCCTACCTGTAGATTTTGGCCTGTAGCTCAGCCGCCACCTAGGGAAACCTACCAAACCTGTGCATTTCTGAAAACTAGAGACCTCGCGGAATCCAAGATGGGGTGACTTGTGTGGCTCGGACCAGGTTCTGTTACCCAGAATCCTTTGCAAACCTCAAAATTTGGCTAAAAAAACACATGTTCCTCACATTTCTGTGGCAGAAAGTTCTGGAATCTGAGAGAAGCCACAAATTTCCTTCCACCCAGCGTTCCCCCACGTCTCCCGATAAAAATGATACCTCACTTGTGTGGGTAGGCCTAGCGCCCGCGACAGGAAACGCCCCAAAGCGCAACGTGGACACAGCCACATTTTTGAAGGAAAACAGAGGTGTTTTTTGCAAAGTGCCTACCTTTAGATTTTGGGCTGTAGCTCAGCCGCCACCTAGGGAAACCTACCAAACCTGTGCATTTCTGAAAACTAGAGACCTAGGGGAATCCAAGATGGGGTGACTTGTGTGGCTCGGACCAGGTTCTGTTTCCCAGAATCCTTTCCAAACCTCAAAATTTGGCTAAAAAAACACAAGTTCCTCACATTTCTGTGGCAGAAAGTTCTGGAATCTGAGAGGAGCCACAAATTTCCTTCCACCCAGCGTTCCCCCACGTCTCCCGATAAAAATGATACCTCACTTGTGTGGGTAGGCCTAGCGCCCGCGACAGGAAACGCCCCAAAGCGCATCGTGGACACATCCAAATTTTTTAAGGAAAACAGAGGTGATTTTTGCAAAGTGCCTACCTGTAGATTTTGGCCTGTAGCTCAGCCGCCACCTAGGGAAACCTACCAAACCTGTGCATTTCTGAAAACTAAAGACCTAGGGGAATCCAAGATGGGGTGACTTGTGTGGCTCGGACCAGGTTCTGTTACCCAGAATCCTTTGCAAACCTCAAAATTTGGCTAACAAAACACATGTTCCTCACATTTCTGTGGCAGAAAGTTCTGGAATCTGAGAGGAGCCACAAATTTCCTTCCACCCAGCGTTCCCCCACGTCTCCCGATAAAAATGATACCTCACTTGTGTGGGTAGGCCTAGCGCCCGCGACAGGAAACGCCCCAAAGCGCAACGTGGACACAGACAAATTTTTGAAGGAAAACAGAGGTGTTTTTTGCAAAGTGCCTACCTGTAGATTTTGGCCTGTAGCTCAGCCGCCACCTAGGGAAACCTACCAAACCTGTGCATTTCTGAAAACTAGAGACCTCGCGGAATCCAAGATGGGGTGACTTGTGTGGCTCGGACCAGGTTCTGTTACCCAGAATCCTTTGCAAACCTCAAAATTTGGCTAAAAAAACACATGTTCCTCACATTTCTGTGGCAGAAAGTTCTGGAATCTGAGAGAAGCCACAAATTTCCTTCCACCCAGCGTTCCCCCACGTCTCCCGATAAAAATGATACCTCACTTGTGTGGGTAGGCCTAGCGCCCGCGACAGGAAACGCCCCAAAGCGCAACATGGACACAGCCAAATTTTTGAAGGAAAACAGAGGTGTTTTTTGCAAAGTGCCTACCTTTAGATTTTGGGCTGTAGCTCAGCCGCCACCTAGGGAAACCTACCAAACCTGTGCATTTCTGAAAACTAGAGACCTAGGGGAATCCAAGATGGGGTGACTTGTGTGGCTCGGACCAGGTTCTGTTACCCAGAATCCTTTCCAAACCTCAAAATTTGGCTAAAAAAACACAAGTTCCTCACATTTCTGTGGCAGAAAGTTCTGGAATCTGAGAGGAGCCACAAATTTCCTTCCACCCAGCGTTCCCCCACGTCTCCCGATAAAAATGATACCTCACTTGTGTGGGTAGGCCTAGCGCCCGCGACAGGAAACGCCCCAAAGCGCATCGTGGACACATCCAAATTTTTTAAGGAAAACAGAGGTGATTTTTGCAAAGTGCCTACCTGTAGATTTTGGCCTGTAGCTCAGCCGCCACCTAGGGAAACCTACCAAACCTGTGCATTTCTGAAAACTAAAGACCTAGGGGAATCCAAGATGGGGTGACTTGTGTGGCTCGGACCAGGTTCTGTTACCCAGAATCCTTTGCAAACCTCAAAATTTGGCTAACAAAACACATGTTCCTCACATTTCTGTGGCAGAAAGTTCTGGAATCTGAGAGGAGCCACAAATTTCCTTCCACCCAGCGTTCCCCCACGTCTCCCGATAAAAATGATACCTCACTTGTGTGGGTAGGCCTAGCGCCCGCGACAGGAAACGCCCCAAAGCGCAACGTGGACACAGACAAATTTTTGAAGGAAAACAGAGGTGTTTTTTGCAAAGTGCCTACCTGTAGATTTTGGCCTGTAGCTCAGCCGCCACCTAGGGAAACCTACCAAACCTGTGCATTTCTGAAAACTAGAGACCTCGCGGAATCCAAGATGGGGTGACTTGTGTGGCTCGGACCAGGTTCTGTTACCCAGAATCCTTTGCAAACCTCAAAATTTGGCTAAAAAAACACATGTTCCTCACATTTCTGTGGCAGAAAGTTCTGGAATCTGAGAGAAGCCACAAATTTCCTTCCACCCAGCGTTCCCCCACGTCTCCCGATAAAAATGATACCTCACTTGTGTGGGTAGGCCTAGCGCCCGCGACAGGAAACGCCCCAAAGCGCAACGTGGACACAGCCAAATTTTTGAAGGAAAACAGAGGTGTTTTTTGCAAAGTGCCTACCTTTAGATTTTGGGCTGTAGCTCAGCCGCCACCTAGGGAAACCTACCAAACCTGTGCATTTCTGAAAACTAGAGACCTAGGGGAATCCAAGATGGGGTGACTTGTGTGGCTCGGACCAGGTTCTGTTACCCAGAATCCTTTCCAAACCTCAAAATTTGGCTAAAAAAACACAAGTTCCTCACATTTCTGTGGCAGAAAGTTCTGGAATCTGAGAGGAGCCACAAATTTCCTTCCACCCAGCGTTCCCCCACGTCTCCCGATAAAAATGATACCTCACTTGTGTGGGTAGGCCTAGCGCCCGCGACAGGAAACGCCCCAAAGCGCATCGTGGACACATCCAAATTTTTTAAGGAAAACAGAGGTGATTTTTGCAAAGTGCCTACCTGTAGATTTTGGCCTGTAGCTCAGCCGCCACCTAGGGAAACCTACCAAACCTGTGCATTTCTGAAAACTAAAGACCTAGGGGAATCCAAGATGGGGTGACTTGTGTGGCTCGGACCAGGTTCTGTTACCCAGAATCCTTTGTAAACCTCAAAATTTGGCTAACAAAACACATGTTCCTCACATTTCTGTGGCAGAAAGTTCTGGAATCTGAGAGGAGCCACAAATTTCCTACCACCCAGCTTTCCCCCACGTCTCCCGATACAAATGATACCTCACTTGTGTGGGTAGGCCTAGCGCCCGCGACAGGAAACGCCCCAAAGCGCAATGTGGACACAGCCAAATTTTTGAAGGAAAACAGAGGTGTTTTTTGCTAAGTGCCTACCTGTAGATTTTGGCCTGTGGAGCTCAGCCGCCACCTAGGGAAACCTACCAAACCTGTGCATTTCTGAAAACTAGAGACCTAGGGGAATCCAAGATGGGGTGACTTGTGTGGCTCGGACCAGGTTCTGTTACCCAGAATCCTTTGCAAACCTCAAAATTTGGCTAAAAAAACACATGTTCCTCACATTTCTGTGGCAGAAAGTTCTGGAATCTGAGAGGAGCCACAAATTTCCTTCCACCCAGCGTTCCCCCACGCCTCCCGATAAAAATGATACCTCACTTGTGTGGGTAGGCCTAGCGCCCGCGACAGGAAACGCCCCAAAGCACAACGTGGACACAGCCAACTTTTTGAAGGAAAACAGAGGTGTTTTTTGCAAAGTGCCTACCTGTAGATTTTGGCCTGTAGCTCAGCCGCCACCTAGGGAAACCTATCAAACCTGTGCATTTCTGAAAACTAGAGACCTAGGGGAATCCAAGATGGGGTGACTTGTGTGGCTCGGACCAGGTTCTGTTACCCAGAATCCTTTGCAAACCTCAAAATTTGGCTAAAAAAACACATGTTCCTCACATTTCTGTGGCAGAAAGTTCTGGAAGCTGAGAGGAGCCACAAATTTCCTTCCACCCAGCGTTCCCCCACGTCTCCCGATAAAAATGATACCTCACTTGTGTGGGTAGGCCTAGCGCCCGCGACAGGAAACGCCCCAAAGCGCAACGTGGACACAGCCACATTTTTGAAGGAAAACAGAGGTGTTTTTTGCAAAGTGCCTACCTGTAGATTTTGGCCTGTAGCTCAGCCGCCACCTAGGGAAACCCATCAAACCTGTGCATTTCTGAAAACTAGAGACCTAGGGGAATCCAAGATGGGGTGACTTGTGTGGCTCGGACCAGGTTCTGTTACCCAGAATCCTTTGCAAACCTCAAAATTTGGCTAAAAAAACACATGTTCCTCACATTTCTGTGGCAGAAAGTTCTGGAATCTGAGAGGAGCCACAAATTTACTTCCACCCAGCGTTCCCCCACGCCTCCCGATAAAAATGATACCTCACTTGTGTGGGTAGGCCTAGCGCCCGTGACAGGAAACGCCCCAAAGCGCAACATGGACACAGCCAAATTTTTGAAGGAAAACAGAGGTGTTTTTTGCAAAGTGCCTACCTGTAGATTTTGGCCTGTAGCTCAGCCGCCACCTAGGGAAACCTACCAAACCTGTGCATTTCTGAAAACTAGAGACCTAGGGGAATCCAAGATGGGGTGACTTGTGTGGCTCGGACCAGGTTCTGTTACCCAGAATCCTTTGCAAACCTCAGAATTTGGCTAAAAAAACACATGTTCCTCACATTTCTGTGGCAGAAAGTTCTGGAATCTGAGAGGAGCCACAAATTTCCTTCCACCCAGCGTTCCCCCACGTCTCCCGATAAAAATGATACCTCACTTCTGTGGGTAGGCCTAGCGCCCGCGACAGGAAACGCCCCAAAGCGCAACGTGGACACAGCCAAATTTTTGAAGGAAAACAGAGGTGTTTTTTGCAAAGTGCCTACCTGTAGATTTTGGCCTGTAGCTCAGCCGCCACCTAGGGAAACCTACCAAACCTGTGCATTTCTGAAAACTAGAGACCACGCGGAATCCAAGATGGGGTGACTTGTGTGGCTCGGACCAGGTTCTGTTACCCAGAATCCTTTGCAAACCTCAAAATTTGGCTAAAAAAACACATGTTCCTCACATTTCTGTGGCAGAAAGTTCTGGAATCTGAGAGAAGCCACAAATTTCCTTCCACCCAGCGTTCCCCCACGTCTCCCGATAAAAATGATACCTCACTTGTGTGGGTAGGCCTAGCGCCCGCGACAGGAAACACCCCAAAGCGCAACGTGGACACAGCCAAATTTTTGAAGGAAAACAGAGGTGTTTTTTGCAAAGTGCCTACCTGTAGATTTTGGGCTGTAGCTCAGCCGCCACCTAGGGAAACCTACCAAACCTGTGCATTTCTGAAAACTAGAGACCTAGGGGAATCCAAGATGGGGTGACTTGTGTGGCTCGGACCAGGTTCTGTTACCCAGAATCCTTTCCAAACCTCAAAATTTGGCTAAAAAAACACAAGTTCCTCACATTTCTGTGGCAGAAAGTTCTGGAATCTGAGAGGAGCCACAAATTTCCTTCCACCCAGCGTTTCCCCACGTCTCCCGATAAAAATGATACCTCACTTGTGTGGGTAGGCCTAGCGCCCGCGACAGGAAACGCCCCAAAGCGCATCGTGGACACATCCAAATTTTTTAAGGAAAACAGAGGTGATTTTTGCAAAGTGCCTACCTGTAGATTTTGGCCTGTAGCTCAGCCGCCACCTAGGGAAACCTACCAAACCTGTGCATTTCTGAAAACTAAAGACCTAGGGGAATCCAAGATGGGGTGACTTGTGTGGCTCGGACCAGGTTCTGTTACCCAGAATCCTTTGCAAACCTCAAAATTTGGCTAACAAAACACATGTTCCTCACATTTCTGTGGCAGAAAGTTCTGGAATCTGAGAGGAGCCACAAATTTCCTACCACCCAGCTTTCCCCCACGTCTCCCGATACAAATGATACCTCACTTGTGTGGGTAGGCCTAGCGCCCGCGACAGGAAACGCCCCAAAGCGCAATGTGGACACAGCCAAATTTTTGAAGGAAAACAGAGGTGTTTTTTGCAAAGTGCCTACCTGTAGATTTTGGCCTGTAGCTCAGTCGCCACCTAGGGAAACCTACCAAACCTGTGCATTTCTGAAAACTAGAGACCTACGGGAATCCAAGATGGGGTGACTTGTGTGGCTCGGACCAGGTTCTGTTACCCAGAATCCTTTGCAAACCTCAAAATTTGGCTAAAAAAACACATGTTCCTCACATTTCTGTGGCAGAAAGTTCTGGAATCTGAGAGGAGCCACAAATTTCCTTCCACCCAGCGTTCCCCCACGCCTCCCGATAAAAATGATACCTCACTTGTGTGGGTAGGCCTAGCGCCCGCGACAGGAAACGCCCCAAAGCACAACGTGGACACAGCCAACTTTTTGAAGGAAAACAGAGGTGTTTTTTGCAAAGTGCCTACCTGTAGATTTTGGCCTGTAGCTCAGCCGCCACCTAGGGAAACCTATCAAACCTGTGCATTTCTGAAAACTAGAGACCTAGGGGAATCCAAGATGGGGTGACTTGTGTGGCTCGGACCAGGTTCTGTTACCCAGAATCCTTTGCAAACCTCAAAATTTGGCTAAAAAAACACATGTTCCTCACATTTCTGTGGCAGAAAGTTCTGGAAGCTGAGAGGAGCCACAAATTTCCTTCCACCCAGCGTTCCCCCACGTCTCCCGATAAAAATGATACCTCACTTGTGTGGGTAGGCCTAGCGCCCGCGACAGGAAACACCCCAAAGCGCAACGTGGACACAGCCAAATTTTTGAAGGAAAACAGAGGTGTTTTTTGCAAAGTGCCTACCTGTAGATTTTGGCCTGTAGCTCAGCCGCCACCTAGGGAAACCTATCAAACCTGTGCATTTCTGAAAACTAGAGACCTAGGGGAATCCAAGATGGGGTGACTTGTGTGGCTCGGACCAGGTTCTGTTACCCAGAATCCTTTGCAAACCTCAAAATTTGGCTAAAAAAACACATGTTCCTCACATTTCTGTGGCAGAAAGTTCTGAAATCTGAGAGGAGCCACAAATTTCCTTCCACCCAGCGTTCCCCCACGCCTCCCGATAAAAATGATACCTCACTTGTGTGGGTAGGCCTAGCGCCCGCGACAGGAAACGCCCCAAAGCGCAACGTGGACACAGCCAACTTTTTGAAGGAAAACAGAGGTGTTTTTTGCAAAGTGCCTACCTGTAGATTTTGGCCTGTAGCTCAGCCGCCACCTAGGGAAACCTACCAAACCTGTGCATTTCTGAAAACTAGAGACCTAGGGGAATCCAAGATGGGGTGACTTGTGTGGCTCGGACCAGGTTCTGTTACCCAGAATCCTTTGCAAACCTCAAAATTTGGCTAAAAAAACACATGTTCCTCACATTTCTGTGGCAGAAAGTTCTGGAATCTGAGAGGAGCCACAAATTTCCTTCCACCCAGCGTTCCCCCACGTCTCCCGATAAAAATGATACCTCACTTGTGTGGGTAGGCCTAGCGCCCGTGACAGGAAACGCCCCAAAGAGCAACGTGGACACAGCCAAATTTTTGAAGGAAAACAGAGGTGTTTTTTGCAAAGTGCCTACCTTTAGATTTTGGCCTGTAGCTCAGCCGCCACCTAGGGAAACCTACCAAACCTGTGCATTTCTGAAAACTAAAGACCTAGGGGAATCCAAGATGGGGTGACTTGTGTGGCTCGGACCAGGTTCTGTTACCCAGAATCCTTTGCAAACCTCAAAATTTGGCTAAAAAAACACATGTTCCTCACATTTCTGTGGCAGAAAGTTCTGGAATCTGAGAGGAGCCACAAATTTCCTACCACCCAGCTTTCCCCCACGTCTCCCGATACAAATGATACCTCACTTGTGTGGGTAGGCCTAGCGCCCGCGACAGGAAACGCCCCAAAGCGCAACGTGGACACAGCCAAATTTTTGAAGGAAAACAGAGGTGTTTTTTGCAAAGTGCCTACCTGTAGATTTTGGCCTGTAGCTCAGCCGCCACCTAGGGAAACCTACCAAACCTGTGCATTTCTGAAAACTAGAGACCTAGGGGAATCCAAGATGGGGTGACTTGTGTGGCTCGGACCAGGTTCTGTTACCCAGAATCCTTTGCAAACCTCAAAATTTGGCTAAAAAAACACATGTTCCTCACATTTCTGTGGCAGAAAGTTCTGGAATCTGAGAGGAGCCACAAATTTCCTTCCACCCAGCGTTCCCCCACGCCTCCCGATAAAAATGATACCTCACTTGTGTGGGTAGGCCTAGCGCCCGCGACAGGAAACGCCCCAAAGCGCAACGTGGACAAAGCCAACTTTTTGAAGGAAAACAGAGGTGTTTTTTGCAAAGTGCCTACCTGTAGATTTTGGCCTGTAGCTCAGCCGCCACCTAGGGAAACCTACCAAACCTGTGCATTTCTGAAAACTAGAGACCTAGGGGAATCCAAGATGGGGTGACTTGTGTGGCTCGGACCAGGTTCTGTTACCCAGAATCCTTTGCAAACCTCAAAATTTGGCTAAAAAAACACATGTTCCTCACATTTCTGTGGCAGAAAGTTCTGGAATCTGAGAGGAGCCACAAATTTCCTTCCACCCAGCGTTCCCCCACGTCTCCCGATAAAAATGATACCTCACTTGTGTGGGTAGGCCTAGCGCCCGCGACAGGAAACGCCCCAAAGCGCAACGTGGACACAGCCAAATTTTTGAAGGAAAACAGAGGTGTTTTTTGCAAAGTGCCTACCTGTAGATTTTGGCCTGTAGCTCAGCCGCCACCTAGGGAAACCTACCAAACCTGTGCATTTCTGAAAACTAGAGACCTCGCGGAATCCAAGATGGGGTGACTTGTGTGGCTCGGACTAGGTTCTGTTACCCAGAATCCTTTGCAAACCTCAAAATTTGGCTAAAAAAACACATGTTCCTCACATTTCTGTGGCAGAAAGTTCTGGAATCTGAGAGAAGCCACAAATTTCCTTCCACCCAGCGTTCCCCCACGTCTCCCGATAAAAATGATACCTCACTTGTGTGGGTAGGCCTAGCGCCCGCGACAGGAAACGCCCCAAAGCGCAACGTGGACACAGCCAAATTTTTGAAGGAAAACAGAGGTGTTTTTTGCAAAGTGCCTACCTTTAGATTTTGGCCTGTAGCTCAGCCGCCACCTAGGGAAACCTACCAAACCTGTGCATTTCTGAAAACTAGAGACCTAGGGGAATCCAAGATGGGGTGACTTGTGTGGCTCGGACCAGGTTCTGTTACCCAGAATCCTTTGCAAACCTCAAAATTTGGCTAACAAAACACATGTTCCTCACATTTCTGTGGCAGAAAGTTCTGGAATCTGATAGGAGCCACAAATTTCCTACCACCCAGCTTTCCCCCACGTCTCCCGATACAAATGATACCTCACTTGTGTGGGTAGGCCTAGCGCCCGCGACAGGAAACGCCCCAAAGCGCAACGTGGACACAGACAAATTTTTGAAGGAAAACAGAGGTGTTTTTTGCAAAGTGCCTACCTGTAGATTTTGGCCTGTAGCTCAGCCGCCACCTAGGGAAACCTACCAAACCTGTGCATTTCTGAAAACTAGAGACCTAAGGGAATCAAAGATGGGGTGACTTGTGTGGCTCAGACCAGGTTCTGTTACCCAGAATCCTTTGCAAACCTCAAAATTTGGCTAAAAAAACACATGTTCTTCACATTTCTGTGGCAGAAAGTTCTGGAATCTGAGAGGAGCCACAAATTTCCTTCCACCCAGCGTTCCCCCACGCCTCCCAATAAAAATGATACCTCACTTGTGTGGGTAGGCCTAGCGCCCGCGACAGGAAACGCCCCAAAGCACAACGTGGACACAGCCAACTTTTTGAAGGAAAACAGAGGTGTTTTTTGCAAAGTGCCTACCTTTAGATTTTGGCCTGTAGCTCAGCCGCCACCTAGGGAAACCTATCAAACCTGTGCATTTCTGAAAACTAGAGACCTAGGGGAATCCAAGATGGGGTGACTTGTGTGGCTCGGACCAGGTTCTGTTACCCAGAATCCTTTGCAAACCTCAAAATTTGGCTAAAAAAACACATGTTCCCCACATTTCTGTGGCAGAAAGTTCTGGAAGCTGAGAGGAGCCACAAATTTCCTTCCACCCAGCGTTCCCCCACGCCTCCCGATAAAAATGATACCTCACTTGTGTGGGTAGGCCTAGCGCCTGCGACAGGAAACGCCCCAAAGCGCAACGTGGACACAGCCAAATTTTTGAAGGAAAACAGAGGTGTTTTTTGCAAAGTGCCTACCTGTAGATTTTGGCCTGTAGCTCAGCCGCCACCTAGGGAAACCTACCAAACCTGTGCATTTCTGAAAACTAGAGACCTAGGGGAATCCAAGATGGGGTGACTTGTGTGGCTCGGACCAGGTTCTGTTACCCAGAATCCTTTGCAAACCTCAAAATTTGGCTAAAAAAACACATGTTCCTCACATTTCTGTGGCAGAAAGTTCTGGAATCTGAGAGGAGCCACAAATTTCCTTCCACCCAGCTTTCCCCCACGTCTCCCGATACAAATGATACCTCACTTGTGTGGGTAGGCCTAGCGCCCGTGACAGGAAACGCCCCAAAGCGCAACGTGGACACAGCCAAATTTTTGAAGGAAAACAGAGGTGTTTTTTGCAAAGTGCCTACCTGTAGATTTTGGCCTTTAGCTCAGCCGCCACCTAGGGAACCCTACCAAACCTGTGCATTTTTGAAAACTAGAGACCTAGGGGAATCCAAGATGGGGTGACTTGTGTGGCTCGGACCAGGTTCTGTTACCCAGAATCCTTTGCAAACCTCAAAATTTGGCTAAAAAAACACATGTTCCTCACATTTCTGTGGCAGAAAGTTCTGGAATCTGAGAGGAGCCACAAATTTCCTTCCACCCAGCGTTCCCCCACGCCTCCCGATAAAAATGATACCTCACTTGTGTGGGTAGGCCTAGCGCCCGCGACAGGAAACGCCCCAAAGCACAACGTGGACACAGCCAACTTTTTGAAGGAAAACAGAGGTGTTTTTTGCAAAGTGCCTACCTGTAGATTTTGGCCTGTAGCTCAGCCGCCACCTAGGGAAACCTACCAAACCTGTGCATTTCTGAAAACTAGAGACCTAGGGGAATCCAAGATGGGGTGACTTGTGTGGCTCGGACCAGGTTCTGTTACCCAGAATCCTTTACAAACCTCAAAATTTGGCTAAAAAAACACATGTTCCTCACATTTCTGTGGCAGAAAGTTCTGGAAGCTGAGAGGAGCCACAAATTTCCTTCCACCCAGCGTTCCCCCACGTCTCCCGATAAAAATGATACCTCACTTGTGTGGGTAGGCCTAGCGCCCGCGACAGGAAACGCCCCAAACCGCAACGTGGACACAGCCAAATTTTTGAAGAAAAACAGAGGTGTTTTTTGCAAAGTGCCTACCTGTAGATTTTGGCCTTTAACTCAGCCGCCACCTAGGGAAACCTACCAAACCTGTGCATTTCTGAAAACTAGAGACCTAGGGGAATCCAACATGGGGTGACTTGTGTGGCTCGGACCAGGTTCTGTTACCCAGAATCCTTTGCAAACCTCAAAATTTGGCTAAAAAAACACATGTTCCTCACATTTCTGTGGCAGAAAGTTCTGGAATCTGAGAGGAGCCACAAATTTCCTTCCACCCAGCGTTCCCCCACGTCTCCCGATAAAAATGATACCTCACTTGTGTGGGTAGGCCTAGCGCCCGCGACAGGAAACGCCCCAAAGCGCAACGTGGACACAGCCAAATTTTTGAAGGAAAACAGAGGTGTTTTTTGCAAAGTGCCTACCTGTAGATTTTGGCCTGTAGCTCAGCCGCCACCTAGGGAAACCTATCAAACCTGTGCATTTCTGAAAACTAGAGACCTAGGGGAATCCAAGATGGGGTGACTTGTGTGGCTCGGACCAGGTTCTGTTACCCAGAATCCTTTGCAAACCTCAAAATTTGGCTAAAAAAACACATGTTCCTCACATTTCTGTGGCAGAAAGTTCTGGAAGCTGAGAGGAGCCACAAATTTCCTTCCACCCAGCGTTCCCCCACGTCTCCCGATAAAAATGATACCTCACTTGTGTGGGTAGGCCTAGCGCCTGCGACAGGAAACGCCCCAAAGCGCAACGTGGACACAGCCAAATTTTTGAAGGAAAACAGAGGTGTTTTTTGCAAAGTGCCTACCTGTAGATTTTGGCCTGTAGCTCAGCCGCCACCTAGGGAAACCTACCAAACCTGTGCATTTCTGAAAACTAGAGACCTAGGGGAATCCAAGATGGGGTGACTTGTGTGGCTCGGACCAGGTTCTGTTACCCAGAATCCTTTGCAAACCTCAAAATTTGGCTAAAAAAACACATGTTCCTCACATTTCTGTGGCAGAAAGTTCTGGAATCTGAGAGGAGCCACAAATTTCCTTCCACCCAGCTTTCCCCCACGTCTCCCGATACAAATGATACCTCACTTGTGTGGGTAGGCCTAGCGCCCGTGACAGGAAACGCCCCAAAGCGCAACGTGGACACAGCCAAATTTTTGAAGGAAAACAGAGGTGTTTTTTGCAAAGTGCCTACCTGTAGATTTTGGCCTTTAGCTCAGCCGCCACCTAGGGAACCCTACCAAACCTGTGCATTTTTGAAAACTAGAGACATAGGGGAATCCAAGATGGGGTGACTTGTGTGGCTCGGACCAGGTTCTGTTACCCAGAATCCTTTGCAAACCTCAAAATTTGGCTAAAAAAACACATGTTCCTCACATTTCTGTGGCAGAAAGTTCTGGAATCTGAGAGGAGCCACAAATTTCCTTCCACCCAGCGTTCCCCCACGCCTCCCGATAAAAATGATACCTCACTTGTGTGGGTAGGCCTAGCGCCCGCGACAGGAAACGCCCCAAAGCACAACGTGGACACAGCCAACTTTTTGAAGGAAAACAGAGGTGTTTTTTGCAAAGTGCCTACCTGTAGATTTTGGCCTGTAGCTCAGCCGCCACCTAGGGAAACCTACCAAACCTGTGCATTTCTGAAAACTAGAGACCTAGGGGAATCCAAGATGGGGTGACTTGTGTGGCTCGGACCAGGTTCTGTTACCCAGAATCCTTTACAAACCTCAAAATTTGGCTAAAAAAACACATGTTCCTCACATTTCTGTGGCAGAAAGTTCTGGAAGCTGAGAGGAGCCACAAATTTCCTTCCACCCAGCGTTCCCCCACGTCTCCCGATAAAAATGATACCTCACTTGTGTGGGTAGGCCTAGCGCCCGCGACAGGAAACGCCCCAAAGCGCAACGTGGACACAGCCAAATTTTTGAAGGAAAACAGAGGTGTTTTTTGCAAAGTGCCTACCTGTAGATTTTGGCCTTTAACTCAGCCGCCACCTAGGGAAACCTACCAAACCTGTGCATTTCTGAAAACTAGAGACCTAGGGGAATCCAAGATGGGGTGACTTGTGTGGCTCGGACCAGGTTCTGTTACCCAGAATCCTTTGCAAACCTCAAAATTTGGCTAAAAAAACACATGTTCCTCACATTTCTGTGGCAGAAAGTTCTGGAATCTGAGAGGAGCCACAAATTTCCTTCCACCCAGCGTTCCCCCACGCCTCCCGATAAAAATTATACCTCACTTGTGTGGGTAGGCCTAGCGCCCGCGACAGGAAACGCCCCAAAGTGCAACGTGGACACAGCCAACTTTTTGAAGGAAAACAGAGGTGTTTTTTGCAAAGTGCCTACCTGTAGATTTTGGCCTGTAGCTCAGCCGCCACCTAGGGAAACCTACCAAACCTGTGCATTTCTGAAAACTAGAGACCTAGGGGAATCCAAGATGGGGTGACTTGTGTGGCTCGGACCAGGTTCTGTTACCCCGAATCCTTTGCAAACCTCAAAATTTGGCTAAAAAAACACATGTTCCTCACATTTCTGTGGCAGAAAGTTCTGGAAGCTGAGAGGAGCCACAAATTTCCTTCCACCCAGCGTTCCCCCACGTCGCCCGATAAAAATGATACCTCACTTGTGTGGGTAGGCCTAGCGCCCGCGACAGGAAACACCCCAAAGCGCAACGTGGACACAGCCAAATTTTTGAAGGAAAACAGAGGTGTTTTTTGCAAAGTGCCTACCTGTAGATTTTGGCCTGTAGCTCAGCCGCCACCTAGGGAAACCTATCAAACCAGTGCATTTCTGAAAACTAGAGACCTAGGGGAATCCAAGATGGGGTGACTTGTGTGGCTCGGACCAGGTTCTGTTACCCAGAATGCTTTGCAAACCTCAAAATTTGGCTAAAAAAACACATGTTCCTCACATTTCTGTGGCAGAAAGTTCTGGAATCTGAGAGGAGCCACAAATTTCCTTCCACCCAGCGTTCCCCCACGCCTCCCGATAAAAATGATACCTCACTTGTGTGGGTAGGCCTAGCGCCCGCGACAGGAAACGCCCCAAAGCGCAACGTGGACACAGCCAACTTTTTGAAGGAAAACAGAGGTGTTTTTTGCAAAGTGCCTACCTGTAGATTTTGGCCTGTAGCTCAGCCGCCACCTAGGGAAACCTACCAAACCTGTGCATTTCTGAAAACTAGAGACCTAGGGGAATCCAAGATGGGGTGACTTGTGTGGCTCGGACCAGGTTCTGTTACCCAGAATCCTTTGCAAACCTCAAAATTTGGCTAAAAAAACACATGTTCCTCACATTTCTGTGGCAGAAAGTTCTGGAATCTGAGAGGAGCCACAAATTTCCTTCCACCCAGCGTTCCCCCACGTCTCCCGATAAAAATGATACCTCACTTGTGTGGGTAGGCCTAGCGCCCGCGACAGGAAACGCCCCAAAGCGCAACGTGGACACAGCCAAATTTTTGAAGGAAAACAGAGGTGTTTTTTGCAAAGTGCCTACCTGTAGATTTTGGCCTGTAGCTCAGCCGCCACCTAGGGAAACCTACCAAACCTGTGCATTTCTGAAAACTAGAGACCTCGCGGAATCCAAGATGGGGTGACTTGTGTGGCTCGGACCAGGTTCTGTTACCCAGAATCCTTTCCAAACCTCAAAATTTGGCTAAAAAAACACAAGTTCCTCACATTTCTGTGGCAGAAAGTTCTGGAATCTGAGAGGAGCCACAAATTTCCTTCCACCCAGCGTTCCCCCACGTCTCCCGATAAAAATGATACCTCACTTGTGTGGGTAGGCCTAGCGCCCGCGACAGGAAACGCCCCAAAGCGCATCGTGGACACATCCAAATTTTTTAAGGAAAACAGAGGTGTTTTTTGCAAAGTGCCTACCTGTAGATTTTGGCCTGTAGCTCAGCCGCCACCTAGGGAAACCTACCAAACCTGTGCATTTCTGAAAACTAGAGACCTAGGGGAATCCAAGATGGGGTGACTTGTGTGGCTCGGACCAGGTTCTGTTACCCAGAATCCTTTGCAAACCTCAAAATTTGGCTAAAAAAACACATGTTCCTCACATTTCTGTGGCAGAAAGTTCTGGAATCTGAGAGGAGCCACAAATTTCCTTCCACCCAGCTTTCCCCCACGTCTCCCGATAAAAATGATACCTCACTTGTGTGGGTAGGCCTAGCGCCTGTGACAGGAAACGCCCCAAAGCGCAACGTGGACACAGCCAAATTTTTGAAGGAAAACAGGGGTGTTTTTTGGAAAGTGCCTACCTGTAGATTTTGGCCTGTAGCTCAGCCGCCACCTAGGGAAACCTACCAAACCTGTGCATTTTTGAAAACTAGAGACCTAGGGGAATCCAAGATGGGGTGACTTGTGTGGCTCGGACCAGGTTCTGTTACCCAGAATCCTTTGCAAACCTCAAAATTTGGCTAAAAAAACACATGTTCCTCACATTTCTGTGGCAGAAAGTTCTGGAATCTGAGAGGAGCCACAAATTTCCTTCCACCCAGCGTTCCCCCACGCCTCCCGATAAAAATGATACCTCACTTGTGTGGGTAGGCCTAGCGCCCGCGACAGGAAACGCCCCAAAGCACAACGTGGACACAGCCAACTTTTTGAAGGAAAACAGAGGTGTTTTTTGCAAAGTGCCTACCTGTAGATTTTGGCCTGTAGCTCAGCCGCCACCTAGGGAAACCTACCAAACCTGTGCATTTCTGAAAACTAGAGACCTAGGGGAATCCAAGATGGGGTGACTTGTGTGGCTCGGACCAGGTTCTGTTACCCAGAATCCTTTGCAAACCTCAAAATTTGGCTAAAAAAACACATGTTCCTCACATTTCTGTGGCAGAAAGTTCTGGAAGCTGAGAGGAGCCACAAATTTCCTTCCACCCAGCGTTCCCCCACGTCTCCCGATAAAAATGATACCTCACTTGTGTGGGTAGGCCTAGCGCCCGCGACAGGAAACACCCCAAAGCGCAAAGTGGACACAGCCAAATTTTTGAAGGAAAACAGAGGTGCTTTTTGCAAAGTGCCTATCTGTAGATTTTGGCCTGTAGCTCAGCCGCCACCTAGGGAAACCTATCAAACCAGTGCATTTCCGAAAACTAGAGACCTAGGGGAATCCAAGATGGGGTGACTTGTGTGGCTCGGACCAGGTTCTGTTACCCAGAATGCTTTGCAAACCTCAAAATTTGGCTAAAAAAACACATGTTCCTCACATTTCTGTGGCAGAAAGTTCTGGAATCTGAGAGGAGCCACAAATTTCCTTCCACCCAGCGTTCCCCCACGCCTCCCGATAAAAATGATACCTCACTTGTGTGGGTAGGCCTAGCGCCCGCGACAGGAAACGCCCCAAAGCGCAACGTGGACACAGCCAACTTTTTGAAGGAAAACAGAGGTGTTTTTTGCAAAGTGCCTACCTGTAGATTTTGGCCTGTAGCTCAGCCGCCACCTAGGGAAACCTACCAAACCTGTGCATTTCTGAAAACTAGAGACCTAGGGGAATCCAAGATGGGGTGACTTGTGTGGCTCGGACCAGGTTCTGTTACCCAGAATCCTTTCCAAACCTCAAAATTTGGCTAAAAAAACACATGTTCCTCACATTTCTGTGGCAGAAAGTTCTGGAATCTGAGAGGAGCCACAAATTTCCTTCCACCCAGCGTTCCCCCACGTCTCCCGATAAAAATGATACCTCACTTGTGTGGGTAGGCCTAGCGCCCGCGACAGGAAACGCCCCAAAGCGCAACGTGGACACAGCCAAATTTTTGAAGGAAAACAGAGGAGTTTTTTGCAAAGTGCCTACCTGTAGATTTTGGCCTGTAGCTCAGCCGCCACCTAGGGAAACCTACCAAACCTGTGCATTTCTGAAAACTAGAGACCTCGCGGAATCCAAGATGGGGTGACTTGTGTGGCTCGGACCAGGTTCTGTTACCCAGAATCCTTTCCAAACCTCAAAATGTGGCTAAAAAAACACAAGTTCCTCACATTTCTGTGGCAGAAAGTTCTGGAATCTGAGAGGAGCCACAAATTTCCTTCCACCCAGCGTTCCCCCACGTCTCCCGATAAAAATGATACCTCACTTGTGTGGGTAGGCCTAGCGCCCGCGACAGGAAACGCCCCACAGCGCATCGTGGACACATCCAAATTTTTTAAGGAAAACAGAGGTGTTTTTTGCAAAGTGCCTACCTCTAGATTTTGGCCTGTAGCTCAGCCGCCACCTAGGGAAACCTACCAAACCTGTGCATTTCTGAAAACTAGAGACCTAGGGGAATCCAAGATGGGGTGACTTGTGTGGCTCGGACCAGGTTCTGTTACCCAGAATCCTTTGCAAACCTCAAAATTTGGCTAAAAAAACACATGTTCCTCACATTTCTGTGGCAGAAAGTTCTGGAAGCTGAGAGGAGCCACAAATTTCCTTCCACCCAGCGTTCCCCCACGTCTCCCGATAAAAATGATACCTCACTTGTGTGGGTAGGCCTAGCGCCCGCGACAGGAAACACCCCAAAGCGCAACGTGGACACAGCCAAATTTTTGAAGGAAAACAGAGGTGTTTTTTGCAAAGTGCCTACCTGTAGATTTTGGCCTGTAGCTCAGCCGCCACCTAGGGAAACCTATCAAACCAGTGCATTTCCGAAAACTAGAGACCTAGGGGAATCCAAGATGGGGTGACTTGTGTGGCTCGGACCAGGTTCTGTTACCCAGAATGCTTTGCAAACCTCAAAATTTGGCTAAAAAAAACACATGTTCCTCACATTTCTGTGGCAGAAAGTTCTGGAATCTGAGAGGAGCCACAAATTTCCTTCCACCCAGCGTTCCCCCACGCCTCCCGATAAAAATGATACCTCACTTGTGTGGGTAGGCCTAGCGCCCGCGACAGGAAACGCCCCAAAGCGCAACGTGGACACAGCCAACTTTTTGAAGGAAAACAGAGGTGTTTTTTGCAAAGTGCCTACCTGTAGATTTTGGCCTGTAGCTCAGCCGCCACCTAGGGAAACCTACCAAACCTGTGCATTTCTGAAAACTAGAGACCTAGGGGAATCCAAGATGGGGTGACTTGTGTGGCTCGGACCAGGTTCTGTTACCCAGAATCCTTTCCAAACCTCAAAATTTGGCTAAAAAAACACATGTTCCTCACATTTCTGTGGCAGAAAGTTCTGGAATCTGAGAGGAGCCACAAATTTCCTTCCACCCAGCGTTCCCCCACGTCTCCCGATAAAAATGATACCTCACTTGTGTGGGTAGGCCTAGCGCCCGCGACAGGAAACGCCCCAAAGCGCAACGTGGACACAGCCAAATTTTTGAAGGAAAACAGAGGAGTTTTTTGCAAAGTGCCTACCTGTAGATTTTGGCCTGTAGCTCAGCCGCCACCTAGGGAAACCTACCAAACCTGTGCATTTCTGAAAACTAGAGACCTCGCGGAATCCAAGATGGGGTGACTTGTGTGGCTCGGACCAGGTTCTGTTACCCAGAATCCTTTCCAAACCTCAAAATGTGGCTAAAAAAACACAAGTTCCTCACATTTCTGTGGCAGAAAGTTCTGGAATCTGAGAGGAGCCACAAATTTCCTTCCACCCAGCGTTCCCCCACGTCTCCCGATAAAAATGATACCTCACTTGTGTGGGTAGGCCTAGCGCCCGCGACAGGAAACGCCCCAAAGCGCATCGTGGACACATCCAAATTTTTTAAGGAAAACAGAGGTGTTTTTTGCAAAGTGCCTACCTCTAGATTTTGGCCTGTAGCTCAGCCGCCACCTAGGGAAACCTACCAAACCTGTGCATTTCTGAAAACTAGAGACCTAGGGGAATCCAAGATGGGGTGACTTGTGTGGCTCGGACCAGGTTCTGTTACCCAGAATCCTTTGCAAACCTCAAAATTTGGCTAAAAAAACACATGTTCCTCACATTTCTGTGGCAGAAAGTTCTGGAAGCTGAGAGGAGCCACAAATTTCCTTCCACCCAGCGTTCCCCCACGTCTCCCGATAAAAATGATACCTCACTTGTGTGGGTAGGCCTAGCGCCCGCGACAGGAAACGCCCCAAAGCGCAACGTGGACACAGCCAAATTTTTGAAGGAAAACAGGGGTGTTTTTTGCAAAGTGCCTACCTGTAGATTTTGGCCTGTAGCTCAGCCGCCACCTAGGGAAACCTACCAAACCTGTGCATTTCTGAAAACTAGAGACCTAGGGGAATCCAAGATGGGGTGACTTGTGTGGCTCGGACCAGGTTCTGTTACCCAGAATCCTTTGCAAACCTCAAAATTTGGCTAAAAAACACATGTTCCTCACATTTCTGTGGCAGAAAGTTCTGGAATCTGAGAGGAGCCACAAATTTCCTTCCACCCAGCGTTCCCCCACGTCTCCCGATAAAAATGATACCTCACTTGTGTGGGTAGGCCTAGCGCCCGTGACAGGAAACGCCCCAAAGCGCAACGTGGACAGAGCCAAATTTTTGAAGGAAAACAGAGGTGTTTTTTGCAAAGTGCCTACCTGTAGATTTTGGCCTGTAGCTCAGCCGCCACCTAGGGAAACCTACCAAACCTGTGCATTTCTGAAAACTAGAGACCTCGGGGAATCCAAGATGGGGTGACTTGTGTGGCTCGGACCAGGTTCTGTTAACCAGAATCCTTTGCAAACCTCAAAATTTGGCTAAAAAAACACATGTTCCTCACATTTCTGTGGCAGAAAGTTCTGGAATCTGAGAGAAGCCACAAATTTCCTTCCACCCAGCGTTCCCCCACGTCTCCCGATAAAAATGATACCTCACTTGTGTGGGTAGGCCTAGCGCCCGCTACAGGAAACGCCCCAAAGCGCAACGTGGACACAGCCAAATTTTTGAAGGAAAACAGAGGTGTTTTTTGCAAAGTGCCTACCTTTAGATTTTGGCCTGTAGCTCAGCCGCCACCTAGGGAAACCTACCAAACCTGTGCATTTCTGAAAACTAGAGACCTAGGGGAATCCAAGATGGGGTGACTTGTGTGGCTCGGACCAGGTTCTGTTACCCAGAATCCTTTCCAAACCTCAAAATTTGGCTAAAAAAACACAAGTTCCTCACATTTCTGTGGCAGAAAGTTCTGGAATCTGAGAGGAGCCACAAATTTCCTTCCACCCAGCGTTCCCCCACGTCTCCCGATAAAAATGATACCTCACTTGTGTGGGTAGGCCTAGCGCCCGCGACAGCAAAACGCCCCAAAGCGCATCGTGGACACATCCAAATTTTTTAAGGAAAACAGAGGTGTTTTTTGCAAAGTGCCTACCTGTAGATTTTGGCCTGTAGCTCAGCCGCCACCTAGGGAAACCTACCAAACCTGTGCATTTCTGAAAACTAAAGACCTAGGGGAATCCAAGATGGGGTGACTTGTGTGGCTCGGACCAGGTTCTGTTACCCAGAATCCTTTGCAAACCTCAAAATTTGGCTAACAAAACACATGTTCCTCACATTTCTGTGGCAGAAAGTTCTGGAATCTGAGAGGAGCCACAAATTTCCTACCACCCAGCTTTCCCCCACGTCTCCCGATACAAATGATACCTCACTTGTGTGGGTAGGCCTAGCGCCCGCGACAGGAAACGCCCCAAAGCGCAACGTGGACACAGCCAAATATTTGAAGGAAAACAGAGGTGTTTTTTGCAAAGTGCCTACCTGTAGATTTTGGCCTGTAGCTCAGCCGCCACCTAGGGAAACCTACCAAACCTGTGCATTTCTGAAAACTAGAGACCTAGGGGAATCCAAGATGGGGTGACTTGTGTGGCTCGGACCAGGTTCTGTTACCCAGAATCCTTTGCAAACCTCAAAATTTGGCTAAAAAAACACATGTTCCTCACATTTCTGTGGCAGAAAGTTCTGGAAGCTGAGAGGAGCCACAAATTTCCTTCTACCCAGCGTTCCCCCACGTCTCCCGATAAAAATGATACCTCACTTGTGTGGGTAGGCCTAGCGCCCACGACAGGAAACGCCCCAAAGCGCAACGTGGACACAGCCACATTTTTGAAGGAAAACAGAGGTGTTTTTTGCAAAGTGCCTACCTGTAGATTTTGGCCTTTAACTCAGCCGCCACCTAGGGAAACCTACCAAACCTGTGCATTTCTGAAAACTAGAGACCTAGGGGAATCCAAGATGGGGTGACTTGTGTGGCTCGGACCAGGTTCTGTTACCCAGAATCCTTTGCAAACCTCAAAATTTGGCTAAAAAAACACATGTTCCTCACATTTCTGTGGCAGAAAGTTCTGGAATCTGAGAGGAGCCACAAATTTCCTTCCACCCAGCGTTCCCCCACGCCTCCCGATAAAAATTATACCTCACTTGTGTGGGTAGGCCTAGCGCCCGCGACAGGAAACGCCCCAAAGTGCAACGTGGACACAGCCAACTTTTTGAAGGAAAACAGAGGTGTTTTTTGCAAAGTGCCTACCTGTAGATTTTGGCCTGTAGCTCAGCCGCCACCTAGGGAAACCTACCAAACCTGTGCATTTCTGAAAACTAGAGACCTAGGGGAATCCAAGATGGGGTGACTTGTGTGGCTCGGACGAGGTTCTGTTACCCAGAATCCTTTGCAAACCTCAAAATTTGGCTAAAAAAACACATGTTCCTCACATTTCTGTGGCAGAAAGTTCTGGAATCTGAGAGGAGCCACAAATTTCCTTCCACCCAGCGTTCCCCCACGTCTCCCGATAAAAATGATACCTCACTTGTGTGGGTAGGCCTAGCGCCCGCGACAGGAAACGCCCCAAAGCGCAACGTGGACACAGCCAAATTTTTGAAGGAAAACAGAGGTGTTTTTTGCAAAGTGCCTACCTGTAGATTTTGGCCTGTAGCTCAGCCGCCACCTAGGGAAACCTACCAAACCTGTGCATTTCTGAAAACTAGAGACCTCGGGGAATCCAAGATGGGGTGACTTGTGTGGCTCGGACCAGGTTCTGTTAACCAGAATCCTTTGCAAACCTCAAAATTTGGCTAAAAAAACACATGTTTCTCACATTTCTGTGGCAGAAAGTTCTGGAATCTGAGAGAAGCCACAAATTTCCTTCCACCCAGCGTTCCCCCACGTCTCCCGATAAAAATGATACCTCACTTGTGTGGGTAGGCCTAGCGCCCGCAACAGGAAACGCCCCAAAGCGCAACGTGGACACAGCCACATTTTTGAAGGAAAACAGAGGTGTTTTTTGCAAAGTGCCTACCTTTAGATTTTGGCCTGTAGCTCAGCCGCCACCTAGGGAAACCTACCAAACCTGTGCATTTCTGAAAACTAGAGACCTAGGGGAATCCAAGATGGGGTGACTTGTGTGGCTCGGACCAGGTTCTGTTACCCAGAATCCTTTCCAAACCTCAAAATTTGGCTAAAACAACACAAGTTCCTCACATTTCTGTGGCAGAAAGTTCTGGAATCTGAGAGGAGCCACAAGTTTCCTTCCATCCAGCGTTCCCCCACGTCCCCCGATAAAAATGATACCTCACTTGTGTGGGTAGGCCTAGCGCCCGCGACAGGAAACGCCCTAAAGCGCAACGTGGACACAGCCAAATTTTTGAAGGAAAACAGGGGTGTTTTTTGCAAAGTGCCTACCTGTAGATTTTGGCCTGTAGCTCAGCCGCCACCTAGAGAAACCTACCAAACCTGTGCATTTCTGAAAACTAGAGACCTAGGGGAATCCAAGATGGGGTGACTTGTGTGGCTCGGACCAGGTTCTGTTACCCAGAATCCTTTGCAAACCTCAAAATTTGGCTAAAAAAACACATGTTCCTCACATTTCTGTGGCAGAAAGTTCTGGAATCTGAGAGGAGCCACAAATTTCCTTCCACCCAGCGTTCCCCCACGTCTCCCGATAAAAATGATACCTCACTTGTGTGGGTAGGCCTAGCGCCCGCGACAGGAAACGCCCCAAAGCGCAACGTGGACACAGCCAAATTTTTGAAGGAAAACAGAGGTGTTTTTTGCAAAGTGCCTACCTTTAGATTTTGCCCTGTAGCTCAGCCGCCACCTAGGGAAACCTACCAAACCTGTGCATTTCTGAAAACTAGAGACCTAGGGGAATCCAAGATGGGGTGACTTGTGTGGATCGGACCAGGTTCTGTTACCCAGAATCCTTTCCAAACCTCAAAATTTGGCTAAAAAAACACAAGTTCCTCACATTTCTGTGGCAGAAAGTTCTGGAATCTGAGAGGAGCCACAAATTTCCTTCCACCCAGCGTTCCCCCACGTCTCCCGATAAAAATGATACCTCACTTGTGTGGGTAGGCCTATCGCCCGCGACAGGAAACGCCCCAAAGCGCATCGTGGACACATCCAAATTTTTGAAGGAAAACAGAGGTGTTTTTTGCAAAGTGCCTACCTGTAGATTTTGGCCTGTAGCTCAGCCGCCACCTAGGGAAACCTACCAAACCTGTGCATTTCTGAAAACTAAAGACCTAGGGGAATCCAAGATGGGGTGACTTGTGTGGCTCGGACCAGGTTCTGTTACCCAGAATCCTTTGAAAACCTCAAAATTTGGCTAACAAAACACATGTTCCTCACATTTCTGTGGCAGAAAGTTCTGGAATCTGAGAGGAGCCACAAATTTCCTACCACCCAGCTTTCCCCCACGTCTCCCGATAGAAATGATACCTCACTTGTGTTGGTAGGCCTAGCGCCCGTGACAGGAAACGCCCGAAAGCGCATCGTGGACACAGCCAAATTTTTGAAGGAAAACAGAGGTGTTTTTTGCAAAGTGCCTACCTGTAGATTTTGGCCTGTAGCTCAGCCGCCACCTAGGGAAACCTACCAAACCTGTGCATTTCTGAAAACTAGAGACCTAGGGGAATCCAAGATGGGGTGACTTGTGTGGCTCGGACCAGGTTCTGTTACCCAGAATCCTTTGCAAACCTCAAAATTTGGCTAAAAAAACACATGTTCCTCACATTTCTGTGGCAGAAAGTTCTGGAAGCTGAGAGGAGCCACAAATTTCCTTCCACCCAGCGTTCCCCCACGTCTCCCGATAAAAATGATACCTCACTTGTGTGGGTAGGCCTAGCGCCCGAAACAGGAAACGCCCCAAAGCGCAACGTGGACACAGCCAAATTTTTGAAGGAAAACAGAGGTGTTTTTTGCAAAGTGCCTACCTGTAGATTTTGGCCTTTAACTCAGCCGCCACCTAGGGAAACCTACCAAACCTGTGCATTTCTGAAAACTAGAGACCTCGGGGAATCCAAGATGGGGTGACTTGTGTGGCTCGGACCAGGTTCTGTTACCCAGAATCCTTTGCAAACCTCAAAATTTGGCTTAAAAAACACATGTTCCTCACATTTCTGTGGCAGAAAGTTCTGGAATCTGAGAGGAGCCACAAATTTCCTTCCACCCAGCTTTACCCCACGTCTCCCGAAAAAAATTATACCTCACTTGTGTGGGTAGGCCTAGCGCCCGCGACAGGAAACGCCCCAAAGCGCAACGTGGACACAGACAAATTTTTTAAGGAAAACAGAGGTGTTTTTTGCAAAGTGTCTACCTGTAGATTTTGGCCTGTAGCTCAGCCGCCACCTAGGGAAACCTACCAAACCTGTGCATTTCTGAAAACTAGAGACCCAGGGGAATCCAAGATGGGGTGACTTGTGTGGCTCGGTCCAGGTTCTGTTACCCAGAATCCTTTGCAAACCTCAAAATTTGACTAAAAAACACATGTTCCTCACATTTCTGTGGCAGAAAGTTCTGGAATCTGAGAGGAGCCACAAATTTCCTTCCACCCAGGGTTCCCCACATCTCCCGATAAAAATGATACCTCACTTGTGTGGGTAGTCCTAGCGCCCGCGACAGGATATGCCCCAAAACACAACGTGGACACATCACAGAAAACAGACCTGTTTTTAGCAAAGTGCCTACCTGTAGATTTTGGCCTCTAGCTCAGCCGCCACCTAGGGAAACCTACCAAACCTGTGCATTTCTGAAAACTAGAGACCTAGGGGAATCCAAGATGGGGTGACTTGTGTGGCTCGGACCAGGTTCTGTTACCCAGAATCCTTTGCAAACCTCAAAATTTGGCTAAAAAAACACATGTTCCTCACATTTCTGTGGCAGAAAGTTCTGGAATCTGAGAGGAGCCACAAATTTCCTTCCACCCAGCGTTCCCCCACGTCTCCCGAAAAAAATGATACCTCACTTGTATGGGTAGGCCTAGCGCTCGCGACAGGAAATCGCCCAAAACACAACGTGGACACATCACATTTTTTAATAGAAAACAGTGCCTACCTGTGGATTTTGGCCTCTAGCTCAGCCGGCACCTAGGGAAACCTAGCAAACCAGCACATTTTTGAAAACTAGAGACCTAGGGAAATCCAAGATGGGGTGATTTGCGGGGCTCTGACCAGGTTCTGTTACCCAGAATCCTTTGCAAACATCAACATTTGGCCAAAAAACACTTTTTCCTCTCATTTCGGTGACAGAAAGTTCTGGAATCTGAGAGGAGCCACAAATGTCCTTCCACCCAGCGTTCCCCTAAGTCTCTCCATAAAAATGGTACCTCACTTGTGTGGGTAGGCCTAGCGCCCACGAAAGGAAATGGCCCAAAACACAACGTGGACACAACATATTTTTTCACAGAAAACAGAGGTGTTTTTTGCAAAGTGCCTACCTGTGGATTTTGGCCTCTAGCTCAGCCGGCCCCAGGGGGGGGGAAATGGCCTAAAATAAATTTGACCCCCCACCCTCCCAAACCCCCCCTGCCCAGGAGCGACCCTTGCCTACGGGGTCGCTCCCCCTGCGTGACATTGGCGCCAAAAAACAAATCCCCGGTGCCTAGTGGTTTCTGCCCCCTTGGGGCAGATTGAACTAAAATCGACCAATCTGCCCCCAAGGGGGGCAGAAATGGTCTAAATACAGTTTGCCCCCCAGGGGAGCGACCCTTGCCTGATGGGTCGCTCCCCATCTCTAAAAAAACAAACATACATAAAAAAAAACACACAAAAAAAATTTGCCCTGGCGCCTAGAGGTTTCTGCCCCCCCCTGGTGGCAGATCGGCCTAATAATAGACCGATCTGCCCCCAGGGGGGGCAGAAATGGCCTAAAATAAATTTGCATCCCCAACCCCCACCCCCCCACCAGGAGCGACCCTCGCCTACGGGGTCGCTCCCCCTGCGTGACATTGGCGCCAAAAAACAAATCCCCAGTGCCTAGTGGTTTCTGCCCCCTTGGGTGCAGATTGACCTCAAATCGACCAATCTGCCCCCAAGGGGGGCAGAAATGGTCTAAATACAGTTTGCCCCCCAGGGGAGCGACCCTTGCCTGATGGGTCGCTCCCCATCTCTAAAAAAACAAACATACCAAAAAAAAAACACACCAAAAAAATTTGCCCTGGCGCCTAGAGGTTTCTGCCCCCCCCTGGTGGCAGATCGGCCTAATAATAGACCGATCTGCCCCCAGGGGGGGCAGAAATGGCTTAAAATAAATTTGAAACCCCAACCCCCACCCCCCCACCAGGAGCGACCCTCGCCTACGGGGTCGCTCCCCCTGCGTGACATTGGCGCCAAAAAACAAATCCCCGGTGCCTAGTGGTTTCTGCCCCCTTGGGGGCAGATTGACCTAAAATCGACCAATCTGCCCCCAAGGGGGGCAGAAATGCTCTAAATACAGTTTGCCCCCCAGGGGAGCGACCCTTGCCTGATGGGTCGCTCCCCATCTCTAAAAAAACAAACATACAAAAAATAAAACACACAAAAAAAAATTGCCCTGGCGCCTAGAGGTTTCTGCCCCCCCTGGGGGCAGATCGGAGTAATAATAGGCTGATCTGCCCCCAAGGGGGGCAGAAATGGCCTAAAATAAATTTGCATCCCCAACCCCAACCCCCCACCAGGAGCGACTCTCACCTACGGGGTCGCTCCCCCTGCGTGACATTGGCGCCAAAAAACAAATCCCCGGTGCCTAGTGGTTTCTGCCCCCTTGGGGGCTGATTGACCTCAAATCGACCAATCTGCCCCCAAGGGGGGCAGAAATGGTCTAAATACAGTTTGCGCCCCAGGGGAGCGACCCTTGCCTGATGGGTCGCTCCCCATCTCTAAAAAAACAAACATACAAAAAAAAAAACCACACCATTTTTTTTTGCCCTGGTGCCTAGAGGTTTCTGCCCCCCCCCTGGTGGCAGATCGGCCTAATAATAGGCTGATCTGCCCCCAGGGGGGGCAGAAATGGCCTAAAATAAATTTGCATCCCCAACCCCCACCCCCCCCCACCAGGAGCGACCCTCGCCTACGGGGTCGCTCCCCCTGCGTGACATTGGCACCAAAAAACAAATCCCCGGTGCCTAGTGGTTTCTGCCCCCTTGGGGGCAGATTGACCTAAAATCGACCAATCTGCCCCCAAGGGGGGCAGAAATGCTCTAAATACAGTTTGCCCCCCAGGGGAGCGACCCTTGCCTGATGGGTCGCTCCCCATCTCTAAAAAAACAAACATACAAAAAAGAAAACACACAAAAAAAATGTGCCCTGGCGCGTAGAGGTTTCTGCCCCCCCCTGGTGGCAGATCGGCCTAATAATAGGCCGATCTGCCCCCAGGGGGGGCAGAAATGGCCTAAAATAAATTTGCATCCCCCACCCCCCCACCAGGAGCGACCCTCGCCTACGGGGTCGCTCCCCCTGCATGACATTGGCGTCAAAAAACAAATCCCCGGTGCCTAGTGGTTTCTGCCCCCTTGGGGGCAGATTGACCTAAAATCGACCAATCTGCCCCCAAGGGGGGCAGAAATGCTCTAAATACAGTTTGCCCCCCAGGGGAGCGACCCTTGTCTGATGGGTCGCTCCCCATCTCTAAAACAACAAACATACAAAAAAAAAACACACACAAAAAATTTGCCCTGGCGCCTAGAGGTTTCTGCCCCCCCCCCTGGTGGCAGATCGGCCTAATAATAGGCCGATCTGCGCCCAGGGGGGGCAGAAATGGCCTAAAATAAATTTGCATCCCCCACTCCCACCCCCCCACCAGGAGCAACCCTCGCCTACGGGGTCGCTCCCCCTGCGTGACATTGGCGCCAAAAAACAAATCCCCGGTGCCTAGTGGTTTCTGCCCCCTTGGGGCAGATTGACCTAAAATCGACCAATCTGCCCCCAAGGGGGGCAGAAATGGTCGAAACACAGTTTGCCCCCCAGGGGAGCGACCCTTGCCTGATGGGTCGCTCCCCATCTAAAAAAAAAACAAAAAAAACACAAAAATACATTTTGCCCTGGCGCCTAGAGGTTTCTGCCCCCTCTGGGGGTAGATCGGCCTAATACCAATAGGCCGATCTGCCCCCGGGGGGGCAGAGATGGCCTAAAATAATTTTGCCCCCCCTACCTCCCCCCCCAGGGAGCGACCCTTGCCTACAAGGTCGCTCCCCTTGCGTGACGGCGCAAAAAAAAGATCCCTGGTGCCTAGTGGTTTCTGCCCCCCTTGGGGGCAGATTGACCTCAAATCGGCCGATCTGCCCCCAAAGCGGGCAGAAATGGCCTAAATAGATTTTGCCCCTCCAGGGGAACGACCCTTGTCCAAGGGGTTGCTCCCCATCTGTAAAACAAAAAAACAAAAAAATCCCTGGTGCCTAGTGGTTTCAGCCGAATCAAAATAGGCTGATCTACCCCCCAGGGGGGCAGAAATGGCCTAAAATAATCCCCCCCCCCCAGGGAGCGACCCTTGCCTAAGGGGTAGCTCCCCTTTCGTGAAATTCACACAAAAAAACTCCTTGGCGTCTAATGGTTTCTGCCCCCCTTGGGGGCAGATTGGCCTCATCAAAATAGGCCAATCTGCCCCCAAGGGGGGCAGAAATGGCCTAAATATAATTTGCCCCCTAGGGGAGCGTCCCTTGCCTAAGGGGTCGCTCCCCACCTAAAAAAAAAAGAAAACATAACAAAAAGAAAAAAAAAAGAAATGATCCCTGGTGCCAAGAGGTTTCTGCCCCCCATGGGGGCAGAACAGCCTAATAATAGGCCGGTCTGCCCCCAGGGGGGGCAGAAAAGGCCTTCCCAAAAAAATGCCCCCCAAGGGGTCGCTCCCGTTGCGTGAAATTCGCGGAAAAAAAAAACTCCCTGGTGTCTAATGGTTTCTGCCCCCCTTGGGGGCAGATTGGCCTCATCAAAATAGGCCAATCTGCCCCCAAGGGGGGCAGAAATGGGCTAAATATATATTGCCCCCTAGGGGAGCGACCCTTGCCTAAGGGGTCGTTCCCCACCTAAAAAAAAAGAAAACATCACCAAAAAAAAAGAAAAAAAAAAAAAAGCTCCCTGGTGCCTAGAGGTTTCTGCCCCCCCAGGCTTCTGCCCTCCCTTTGAAGCCTCTCGGGGCCTCCCCCATGGGATTGAAAGAGAAATGCAAAAGCATTTCTCTTTCAATCGCGCTGGAAGCTCTGCTTCCAGCGCGATGGGGGAGACCCTGTGACTAATCAGCGCGCGCTCGCGCGCTGACGTCACAGGGGGGGTTGGGGGGGTCGGGGGTAGGAGGGGAAGGGCTTCCCCTTCCATCCCTGACTTTGGGGGGGTGGGGGGAAGCACACAGAGGGAGCGAGAGCGCTCCCTCTGGGCTGTGTGCCGAGGACGTAGTGGTTACGTCCTCGGCACAGCAGCACTGTGCCGAAGGACGTAACCACTATGTCCTCGGCACAGAAGGGGTTAAATGTATTGTTATATATTTTAAATTGTACTAAATTCTCTATAATTTAAATAGTTGTTTAATGTTTACAATAAAATACATTTGCGTTCAATACAATCTATACATACATTCAAAATAATTATCAACTATTTTTTAGAAAATTATAAAAATGTATACATTTTACAATATTAATTTGCGTCCCATTAAAATAATTAACATAAATTGAAATTGAAATATTCACTTCTTAAAATCTCCTCAACCTTACCTCCTAAAAACCCAACATATCAGTACTAAAGAAAATATGTAACATTATACTTACACTCTAATACAACTAAAAATACAAATTCCAAAATTATCATAGTTAGTAATTTAGCATACTAAGCACACAAATAAAAAAAATAGCAAAAATATACAATCAAGCACACTACAATAAAACACATGATAAATAACACTGACAAACAATATTTTATACAGCGATATTTTTTACAAACAAATAATTAAAAACAACACCTAAAATGATATTCTTAATTTCAATATTCATGTCACCAATATTTCTGACATCTCAATAACCTTGACATGATATTTTTACATCACAATATTTTTCATAACACAGTTTGTCAAAACACCTCATAGGCAGATGATAGAATGATTTTAGACAGAACTAGCTGGAACTTACAGCATACAACCTAGAAAAATACTTTGATGGCAACGTTTTATTGGTTACCATGGTGAAGTCAAAAGTGCTGTCATCGGATACAACTCTAATAAAGGAAGATAAATGGTACTCGAATAGTGAAAAATTGTCAGAGCTTTGTTGTACAAACATATTTAGGGCTGGCTGCCGCAACAGAGAGAGCTGAGAGAAGAATTCTGTACTGAGATGGGCACACAGCACATGTGGGTAGACGGAGGTGTATCACCCAAACTCTAATGGGATAGCTGAGAGATTGAACAAAATTCTCAAAGAAGTGATTCAACTTCTAAGAAATAGAAAGAAGGACTGGAGAAAAGCAGTGAAGACGAAGCTAGGGCTCATGTTGAATTTTCTATTGTATAGGATTGTGTTTCACATGTTAAGATATAAGCCATATTGGATAGATGGTGAATCGTTGGAGTAGACTAAAGTATTCTTTAGTAATGGAATATATTGTACAGTGGAAGGCTATATTTAGTTAAGGATTGATTTGTAGCATTATGCATAGATGAGTGATCTGAGTGACATTGAAACTTGTTTCATTTAGCTAGGGTGAAGTATTGTCCATTTATCCACTGAATAACATGGGGTGATTGATGTGTTTCTACGCATAGTTTCCTGTTAAGTGGCTCTTATACCATTCCATATGTATTCAGACCGATATATATGTGAATCAATATTCCAGTAAGGGTTTGAACACTTAGGGGCATATTTAAGAGCCCCTAGCGCCATTCTAACGCCACATTTGCATAATTTTTTAACGCTAATGTGGTGTTAGAAGGCAAAAAACGCCACGCCATATTTACAAAGTGTTGCAATGTAAGCATTGCACCACTTTGTAACCCTTTGCTCTACATTATGCCTGCGCCAGGCATAATGTATGCAAAGGGGCATTCCCCCTTTAGGGCGGGGCTGAAAAAATGGTGCCTCAGAGCAGGCATTAAAAGGGGGCATGCCATTGATTACAATGGGCTCCTATGTACTCTGCAAGAGTAGAGCCAATATCATGGCACTACTCCTACAGGGTACATCAATAGTGTCATAACAAATGGTGCTATTGCCCCCTACCCCACTCCATGATGTGCAGTAATTTAAATATAGCGCACGCATGGTGGTGTTAGGGGGGCGCTAAGGGGTGCATGAAAAGTCGCACTGCACTGTGTGCAGTGCCACTTTCCTTAAAAGCCTACTAGATGGCTAGGAGCCATGTGTAGCATGAGGTTGTAGTTATGTTGAATGTGTTTAGTAAAAAAGTGTGTTATTGTTGATTGTTTGGGGCCACTGAAGTCGCATAGTGCAATTTAAACCATAGCTGTGCTGTATTTGGTGTGTATGTTGTGTTGTGTTCTAAGCACTCTGTTGGGCTAATTTCTGGACCTTTTAGAATACTGATATAGGGAATCCAGGGGCAAGATTGCATTTTACTCACAGGCATATTACCATACATACAGAACAAGCCCTGGCCTCTAATAGTCTGCTACGTCTAAGCTTTTACAAAGGGGAAAAATAAAGTATAAACATATAGGGACTTTTTCTTTAGTAGGGATTCAAAAGAAGAACATATTGGTCACACTGGTAGCTTTATATTTTATTGTAAAAAAGTGGATTATTAGTTGGGGTGGTTGAAAGACCTCACATTGTAATGATGTCACTGTTCTGTATCAGGTCCAGTTAGGTTACTTTAAATTAATCCTTGACTCAGTCCTGGGAAGTTGTGGCACAGAGCAGACAGGCTTAACTCAAAGGAAACATGTGGAAAGCATTAATCAGTAGCAAAAATGTTAAGAAATGCAAAAGGATACAAAGCTCACTCTAATTTATAAAAATAGTGTGTATTTTTCTTTCTTAGCAAAACTAAGAAATGCAACACAATAGAATTCCAACTCCAATTTATAAAAAAAAAAGGGTAATGTTTACCTTTAAGTAGACATCACATTATACGAATCTGATGAAGGGTACTGGAGTTTGATTTTTGTAATGTTCTCACAAATCACTGCAATTCACTCAAAAAGTTTTGTAAATCACCCTTTTTCACTTGTTCTGGTAGTTTTGCAGCCTCCAATGTGAGGGTCCAGGCTAAACTCAGTTCCAGCCCAACTCCAATGGAGCACTAGTCAGATCCAGGAGCCGGATTGGTCCCAGTCAATGTTTTACCATGACACAAACTTTTCTGGTTCTTTTTATCATCTGGTGGGGTCCTCTTCAGCTTGGATCCATCATTGGGCTCGATGTGAGCAGACGTCTTGGTTTTCAACAGGAGTTTGAGGCTTTCCACAAACTGGCAATACTTTTCAGCGAGTACAATCTGACGTCAGCAGCCATGGGAGTCTGTGATGATAACGCTGTGTTGAGCAGATGTAGTTTATACGTCTCTGTCTCTATGTCAAAAAACTGTTATCCTTGAGCTTTATTCTCACAAGTTGCAGTTGTTTTTAGGGGAAGAGCAGGTTCTAGATACCTGCCAATGGTCAGGACATAGGGGGCACCTCTCGGGGTCTAGAACCCATTCTCCTGTGCTGCACCCCGGAGTCCAGGGCAAGTCCAGTTATAACTGGTCAGCTGAGCACTTTGCAGATGCAGGTCCTCTTTACCTTTTGTGTTCCTCTAGCTTAACAGGAGGCTAGTCATCTAGCCCTTGGAGCCTACTCACCAGTCTCTGGCACAAGTGGGTTCAGGTCTAGCTCTTGGGGTCTCTGTCAAATACTTTACCAGCAGAAGCAGTCCTCTCTTTCTGAAGTCCTGTTTTGGTTCAGCAGTTGTACTCTTTCTTGGTGCAGCCTTTCCTTCTGAGGTTCAGCAAGTGCAGTCCTTCTTCTGTTTTTTCTGAGTCCAGTAGTGTTATGAGGAAGTTAGCCAGGAATGCCAGGTTTATGCCAGTCTCAAGCTTGTGGGTGGGAAGGACTCTCTAACCAATGAGGGTGAAATTTCTATGATCAACCCTACACATGCATACATAACTTCTTGGGGTGGCTGGCACAAATCAATTTCAAAGTGCATCTCTCTGCCCAAATCCAAGACATCAGAACCTTACCTCCCTGGCCAGATCTATGAGCACACCTTTGAGTTGTGCTCAGTATAATGAGCAATTCCCCTTGGAACCATTTCTGCAACAAGTTTCCCTCTCTGGAAGAAATGCCAGCCTGTCTACCTAGAGTAAGGAACGGGCAGGCTAAAGTGTGAATAATATTTACCTGTGATGGGTGGCTGGCCCCTTGAAGCTTAGTCATCTGCGGCCACAGACTTCTGGCCGTCAAGTCAGGAGTAGTTCACACATTCTCCGACTAACAGGTCTTTTGTTCCCCTCTACTGGGAGCCATTCATACCTACTAGCAGAAGCGCAGCAGGCTGCCTCAGGTGACTACTGTTGTAGTTAGTCAGAAATGGAAATTAGAACTTTAGCTCAAGAAAGGGATGACATTTTAAAGTCACCATCATAATAAGAGTTTCTTTAAATCTGGCTTTAGTACTTTGTTGAATTTGTTGTAATATCTAATTTGATTTCTTGAGATACTGTATTTACTGGTCCCAAATGGAAGGTGGACCTTAAGGCCTCATTATGAGTTTGGTGGTTGGACCTCCAGACTGCCATAGTGGCAGTCGCCAAAAGACCGCCGTATTGGCAGTCTTACAGACTGCAGTATTATGAGTTACACTGGCAGGATCACCAACCGCCGCCAAAAAATCCAGATTGATAGTACTGTGGAGGGCGGAAAATAGGCGGTCCGACCTCCAGCACCAACAGCCCGTCAACCAACCGTCGTCTGTATTACAAGTTCAAAGTCGCAGTGACGGCCAGTCATGGCAGTCTGCCAATGGTGGTCTGAACCACGGTGGTTCACGGTCACTACAGTAAAACGCAACTGCACATTGGATGGAGTTGAGAACAACACAGCTGACAGACTTTGCCACAACCAACACAACTGCAAAGGACACTATAAAACGCCTACCTTCACACACCACAATCCTCTGCATCTGCAACGTCAAGCACTGAAGCCAGAGTGCTTTTTCAAAAAAAGAAAACTATAGAAGAGGCACCCCTCCAGCTTTCCCTAAGCACATATCCCACACCCTCAACACAATTTTATTTCCAATCACATCCATTTGCACTTCCCAACTTCATAAACTTACTCTCACCTGTTAAATTCCTACTATTTTTTCATCACCACCATGTCACCTCTCAAAAATCCCCGTTTCACTGAAGATGAGTTAAGAGTCATGGTGGATGAAATCATGAGAGTAGATTCACATTTATTTGGAGCCCAAGTCAGCAAACTACTATTGCCAGGAGAATTGAAATGTGGCAAATGATAGTCGACAAAGTGAATTCTGTAGGCTCCACCCCATCTCAATGGGGGACATCAGGAAGAGGTAGAACGACCTCAGGGGCAAGGTCCATTTCATGGTATACAAACACCAGCTGCAGGTCCAGAAGACTGTCTATGGTCCCCCCCCTTACAATTCTCATCCTGGGAGGAGAAGGCCTTGGCCATCCTGCATTCTGAGGGCTTGACAGGAATACCGGGGGTGGAGGGGTGGAGTCTTCTAAGTCACAACACAAAAATATGTCACCAAAATGTACTGTCATGCATGCTCACTGCTCATCGTTTGCCACCTTCACTGTTACCCTACTCACCAATCCAGTGTCCTTCTTTCCATTGACCCCTGTCTGGCATTTCACATATGAAGCAGACACACCTGCAGGAACACATTCTGTATATTGTGTGTGTAGTACAGTGATTGGCAGCACTACCATTCACAGAAGGCACTGTTGCACAATTCCAAAAACCAGAACAGTGTATCCTTCTCAAATTACCTTGTTTGTCAACTCCCTCATCTACCCAGCTGAGAGGATAACATTTGTATAGTGTGTGTGTAGTATAGAGACTGACAGGACTGCTAAGGCCAATAGGCACTGGTACCCTCACTCCACTCAGCCACTACAGTGTTCTTTGTTACAATGACCTTTGTCCTTGAAATCCCCATTGTAGTGTACTCACCTGGAAGGATGACATTTGTATAGTGTGTGTAGTACAGGCACTGACAGGACTGCTAAGGCCAGGAGGCACTGGTACTGTCACACTAAACAGCAGAACAGTGTCCTCTTCTCAGAAGACCACAGTATTTTAAATCTCATACGATGTGTTCTCAGTGGGGGAGTTGGCATCTGTCAGGTATTGGGAAGTACTGAGAATTACAGGACTGCAACTCACAGCAGGCACTGTTCCCCCAAATCCGAACAGCAAAACAGTGTTCTCCCCTCAAAATACCCCTGTGTACCAAATCATCATTGAAGTGTACTCACCTGGGAGGAAACCATCAGTATAGTGTGTGTAATACAGGGAGATAAATGGCTGCAACTCACAGGAGGCTTCCTTACTGTCACTCCAATCACCAGTCCAGTGTACACTTGCCAAAGTACCCTTGCTTGGGAATTCACACATGAAGTGTACTCCCCTGGAGAATGCTATACAACAAGTGCATGAAGTGCATGAAGTGACATGACTGCTAAGGGCAGGAGGCTCTGTCTCTCCAACTCCAAACACAAGCCCAGTGTGCATCTGTCCAAATACCCCTGTTCGTTAACTCACAATGGAAGTGTACTCATCTGGAAGGATAACTTATGTATATTGTGTGTAATACATGGAGTAACATGACTGTAAATCCCAGGAGAATTAGTCCCTGTAACTCCAATCTCCAGGCCAGTGTCCATATGCAGTAATGCATCTGTCTGTGAACTCACAAATGAAGTTTACTCACCTGGAAGGGACCAAGATACCGATCATGGTACACTTTGTGATGTGGCTCACCACCTAGATCCATTATGACCAGGTAAGCCTAGATGAAAATATTGTGGACAGGAAGAATGGCTCAACCTGTGTGTAATGAAGAAAAGAACCCAAGGCCTCAAGATGCATCACTTGAATGGTATTGGCTATGAACACATTCACAGTGCTCTGACCACAGGATGACTCCAACCACATATACAACACAGTTCTGGGTCTGCCTGCATAACAGTCAACTACGCCATAAAATGATCAAAGCCACATCCTGCCCCGCCACTATTTTGGCTGCCCTCATGGCAAGATGTAAGTCTATGCCCATCCTCCCAAGTGCTAATGAACTCCTAAATTCTGCAGCTGGTTGACTGAAATAGAATTGGTATATTTGACAAATGTCAAGCCAATACAATTGATAGCATGTGTACCTGTCACATAAGGAAAACCTACAAAGGCAATGTGTACACAGATTTTGATAAATGTCCCTGTAAACTATTGGAAGTAGATGTCACAATACAACCAGTAACATTGTATCTCTCACATTAACAGGTAGAGCTATCATTGGGAACACCGAACCCACTAGCGCCATTGATGAAGCCCTCAGTGATGACAACACTCCTGGATGTCTGGACATTGAGGATGGTTCTGGCCCATCGAGTCCTCCCAGCCCAGTTGTATCAACATCGCAGGCAGCCATTTCCCCCCCAACCTGTGTCCCTAAGACAGTGTCAACCATCTAGTTTCTCCCAGTCCAAGACCCTGAGTCACAGCAACACACCTCTGACAATGATGGTGCTGGAACCAGTGGTATGGGGCAATCTGTGCCAACGGTGCAGGCACAGAGGGGTAGGGTGCATGAGAGGGATATTGTGGGCCAGTGGCATGAGGCTACTGAGGATGGTCATGGCCATCAACCAAGTTTTGGGAGACTATCAAGAATCCCAAGGCATGATGGGGTAGGTACTTGCCGAACTCAGGGAAATAAATTAGATGCAGAGGGGCTTCCATCATTAGTCAATGGAAACATGGGAGACCACCAACACCATCTTGGCCTCCCTATTAGGGGTGTACAGAGAGATAAGCAGTATCCTGATGAGGGATCCTGAGCAATACCACACTCCTTCTTTTGACCAATCAACAACAGTCCTTTCAACATCTGTGGCAGTCATTGAAAGGGAGGCCCTGTCAGGGGAAGGACCCACCTTAGACACCCCTGCCTCTCAAGCAGCAGAAGCCCCCCCTGCAAGTAGGGACATCCAGCCAAGAATCCAGGAGCATTGGATGACAAGACACCAACCACTCCTAGCAAGTGACCTCTTCCTGAAGGAACTCCTTTGTGTGCCACATGTTAACTCTGTTGACTGTTCTTCAACCACCTTGCATTTTGTATGGTAGTAAGACATTGACCTTAGGCCTTCAAATGTTGCGGCATCTACTAAAATGATTACATCCACTATGACTGAGCCCCTCACTTTCCTTTTGTGTTGCATCTCATCATTAATTCCTATACCAAAGTCAATAAACTCACCTATCAGAAAATCATTGTCTGTTTGCTTCTATTTCACATTTTGGAATGGTGAAATATAAGCCCATGTGATGCACATGAGGAAGACACAAGATTGTAATGAAAGGAGGGATTTGTCACAGGTAGTGTCATGCTAAGGATTACTAGCAACACAATGATACAAGTGTCTAGTCACACCAAACATTTTATTGCACTGCACAGCACATAAGCTGTCAAAATGTCTTGATTATCATAGCCAAAATGGCTGAACCATATTGAGTCAGGGTAGATATACCAAGGTAGAGTCCCCCAGACCACAGAAGAAGGGACTTTGTCAGACCTCGACCAGTAGAATAGGCTAACAGACTAGTGGGTATTGTCACCAGCTTAAGCCTTATCACATACCAAAACTAGATTTGCTAACATCACATAAACCATGGTACAGAGAGAGGGCTGTACAACACTCCCTGATCATAGGTCCATCCTATTACAATGACCAAGCATCTCGTGGTATGACACAAACCTATGTCAGTGTTATGGCACAGGCACTGTGGCCTGCAATGAGGAAAAACATCTACAGCTACATCAGGCCATACAAGATCATTGTCGACACAATGTGAAAGGTGAATGCATAGATTGCACTTGATGACAACATATTTCAAGGCCCATGATCAAACACAAGACAATTGGTCCAAACACACCACACCAAACAAGCATATTGTGCACTTCAGGCTTCTACCCACACACTATCCAAGCTGCTTTGGCACAGGACTCATACACCCTAAATTTGTGACCAACATTACCTAGATCAATCCATGTCCACTTCCTATGTCAGAACAGCATCAGATAACTGCCAGTTAACTCTGAAATGTCCACACGAGGATGTCATGGTGAAGGTACAGGGTTAAAAACAAAACAAGGAGTTTAGGCTTGAAAATGATGCCTATGACCAAAACCTCAAATCAAACATAAGGAGATCTACTTACATTACAATTAGACTGACACAAACAGAGCAGCTAATAAAGAAAGTGAAATGTTCAAGTCTGACTTAGCAAGTGACCTTTGCATGTATATTGCAAAGCATTAGATCCCCAGTGCTTTGAAAAAACACCCTACTCCACACATTTTGAGAACTACAGTTCCTCATACAGTCACAGTAAATTACATGACGTGTTAGAAGTGTGGTCTCTGGTTGGCAATCAGCTTGCACTCTGTCCAAGCAGAGCCCCTCACTCTAGTCAGGGCAAGGGAGTTACACTCCTAAGACAAGCCCTGCTCACCCCCTTGGTAGCTTGGCACAAGCAGTCAGGCTTGTCTCAAAGGCAATGTGTAAAGTATTTGTACAAACACACACAGTAATACAGAGAAAACACTACAAAATGGACACTACACAAGTTTAGAAAAATAGGCAAAATTTATCTAAATCAAACAAGACCAAAACGACAAAGATTCAACATACACAAGCCAAGATATGAATTTTCAAAAGAATAGATTCTTACCATACAAAACAATGGAAATGTTGTTTTTACACAAAGTATTTGGTTTGCGTCAAAAATAAAGCTGCACGGATGAGCGTGCGTCGGAAAAGTCAGCGATGCATTGAATGCTTACTCGCAAGTAAGACCGTGTGTGTCGTTTCTTCTCTAGTAGGGTAGGCGATGTGTCATTTTTCTCTCGCCAAGAGAGCAATACATCAATTTCTAGATTGGGGCACCTTGGATCCACGCAGGTTCAAGATGACTGACATTCAGCGATGTTGCGTGAGAAGTCTGGGTGCACGGTGATGGCAAACCGTGCTGCATGGGGTTTGCATCCATATCAGCAGCTACAAGTGGGTGTTGCATCATTTCTCCAACCCTGATGCAGGTGATGTGTCAATTTCCCAGCTGCGATGCAGGTGGTGCATTGATTTCAAACGTGAAGCGGGTGGCGCATTGTTTACAGCCGCGTTGGTGGTGCATTGAAATTTTCTCTGCACGGCTTCCTGTGCGTGGATTTCAGTCCTTGTTCTACCAGCTTCAGCTTTTAAGGGTCCAGGTACTGGAAAGGGCACCACTTGGCAGAGCAGGAGTCTCAACAGAAAGTCCAGGTGCTGGCAGAGGAAGTCTTTGATGGCCCTGAGACTTAAAAACAAGAGGAAATCTCAGTCCAAGCGCTTGGAGATTCTTTACAAGCAGGAATATATCACAAAGCCACAAAGTCCAGTCTTCGCCCTCTTTCAAGCAGAAGCAGCAACTACAGTCCAACCCAGCAAAGCACAGTCACAGGCAGAGGGGCAGTACTCCTCCTCCAGCTCATTAGCTCTTCTCCTTTGCAGAGGTTCTCTTCGTTCCAGAAGTAATCTGAAAATATGGGGTTGTGGGTCCACTACTTATACCCCTTTCTGCCTTTTGAAGTAGGCAAACTTCAAAGGAAAGTCTCTGTTGTTCACAAGATCCTGCCTTGCCAAGGCTTGGCCCCAGACTCCCACCATGGGGTTGTAGACTTCATTGTGTGAGAGCAGGCACAACCCATTCAGGTGTAAGTGACCACTCCTCCCTCCACTCTAGCCCAGATGGCCCATCAGGATCTGCAGGCTACACCCCAGCTCCCTTTGTGTCACTGTCTAGAGGGAATTCACAAACAGCCCAACTGTCAGTCTGACCCAGATAGGGAATACAAAAGCAGCCAGAGTCACTGAATTGATTAAGCAAGAAAATGCCTACTTTCTAAAAGTGGCATTTTAAAATTGACAATTTAAAAAACAACTTTCCCAAATGATGTATTTTTAAATTGTGAGGTCAGAGACACCAAACCACAAATTTTGTTCCGCTCTCAAAGGGAAACTACACTTAAAAGATATTGAAGAGCAGCCCCATGTTAACCTATGCGAGAGATAGGCCTTGCAACAGTGAAAACTGAATTTGGCAGTATTTCACTGTTAGGATATGTAAAACACATCAGTACATGCCCCACCTTTAAGATACACTGCACCCTGCCCATGGAATTACCTGGGGCCTTCCTTAGGGATGCATTACATGTATAAACAAGCATTTGCAATGCAATGGGTCTCACGTTTGCTCGAGTTAGAGCTATTAGCATTGTAAATTCCTAACTGGACTTTTCTTGCCACATAAATTGAAAATGAAAAGTAAAACAGTTGAAATCAGCAAGCCCCACCTCAAATTCTTTGCTAGAACTGTCCAGAGCAAGATAATGCCTTCAGCATTATACCAGCTGGGTCGCTGCTCTTTTAAAACCTTTGTAATGGCAATGTCCGCACTTAGTAGTCCACACAGAGTAAAGACAGCTTCCTACTCACTACTTTAAGTTATATTTCTAGCAAACCATTTGGTACCACTCACATCAAACACATTTTGATAATTCGACCCCAGATTTACAATAAACGTATCACACAGGATCAGAAATATCTATCCTCTGAATATAGTGCTTTAGAAACAAAGGAAGTACAGCTGTAGGACGGGCCTGTCTTTTATTGGGGACCCACAAACTACTGATGCAAAGGCTGAATGGAGTGTTTTGACAAACTGCTGCCACTCGGCGGTCAGTAAAATCCTGCTAGAGCCTGGCTGAGTTATTGGCTCCCTGCGTGAATGTCTAAAAAGGATCGCCTCTGGGATGAAAGGCAAACCAAGACCAGACTGGAGGAAGAAAGAGGGGCCATACATGCTGTAGCAGGAGGAAGCATGACATAGTGTGATGGCCAACAAAAATGTTCATTTAGTGAAATCTGCTGGGAGGGAACTAAGCACACAAAGGAGGGACATTTCGCAAAATGTACCAATAAAAATAAAGCATTTAAAACAAGCACAAAAAGAATGAATAGCAAGAGTGGGCTTTGTAGGAGGATGGCTTGGCTTATAGTGGGTACCTGATGGTACTTACACCTTGTGCCAGGTCCAGTTATCCCTCGTTAGTAGATTAGAAGTGTTCTAGCAGCTTAGGCTGATAGAGGTAGCTATAGTAGAGCAGCTTAGGCTGACCTAGGAGAAATGCAAAGCTCCTACTATATCACTTATATCATATAGCACTATATCATAAGAAACACAATACTCAGAGTTACTAAAAACGAAGGTACTTTATTTTAGTGACAATGTGCCAAAAATATCTCAGAGGATATACTCCCTTAGGAGGTAAGTAAAAACACAAAATATACACACAAACCAAAATCAGGTAAGTAAACAGTTAGAAAAATAGTGCAAACACTGTAGAATACAATAGGATGCAATAGGCCTAGGGGCAACACAAACCATATACTAAGGAAGTGTAATGTGAACCATGAATGGACCCCTAGGCTAGTGTAGTGTGTAGAGGGTCGCTGGGAGTGTAAGAAAACACTAAGGGTGTCCAAGATACCACACCCCAAGACCCTGAAAAGTAGGAGTAAAGTGATACTACTTCTCCAGAAACACACTAAACTTGTGATAGAGGATTCTTCAAAGACCACAACAGACTGCAAAGCACTGAAGACGGATTCCTGGACCTGAGGACCTGCAAAGGAAGGGGACCAAGTCCAAGAGTCATGAAAGTGTCCAGGGTGGCAGGAGCCCACTAATCTCCAGATGAAGGTGACAAGGGGCTGCCTCTGCATGGAGGAAGCTGAAGATTCTGCAACAATGAAAGGTACTAGGAACTTCTCCTTTCTGCAGAAGATGTCCCATGGAGTGCTGGAGGATGCAGAGTTGTTTCTTTGGAGAAAAACTGCAAACAAGCCTTGCTATCTGCAAAAGTCACAGTTGAAGACAAAAGGTGCTGCCCGGGCCCAGGAAGGACCAGGAGGTCAGCAATACAGAGAGCTCATGCACAAGAAGGCAGCACCTGCAGAAGCACTTGCACACGGGTTCAAGAAAACTGAGCACAGCAGTCATCTCAACACTACAAAAGAGGGTCCCACGAAGCCTGTGGTCAACTCAGCGAGTTGAGCAATACAGGACGGAGTGCTGGGGACCTGGGCTAGGCTGTGCATAAAAGATTCCTTGCAAAAGTGCAAAGGATCTCTAGCAGCTGCAGTCAGCGGTCGATCCTTGGCAGAAGTTGAAGAGGGAGATGCAGAGGAACTCTGGTGAATTCTTGCAAGTCATTATCTGAGGAACAACCCACAGGAGAGCCCCTAAATAGCCCTCAGAGGAGGATTGGCCACCTAGTGAGGTAAGCACCTATCAGGAGGGGTCTCTGAAGTCACCTGCTGGCACTGGCCACTCAGAGGCCTCTACTGTGCCCTCACACCTATGGATTCAAGATGGCAGGGGTCTGGGACACACTGGAGGAGATCTGGGCACCACCCTTGGGCTGGTGATGGACAGGGGAATGGTCACTCCCCTTTCCTTTGTCAAGTTTCCCACCAGAGCAGGGGAGAAGGGGTCCCTGAACCGGAGTAGACTGGTTTATGCAAGGAGGGCACCATCTGTGCCCTTCAAAGCATTTCCAGAGGCTGGGGGACGCTATCCCTCCCCAGCCTGTAACACCTATTTCCAAAGGGACAGGGTGTAACACCCTGCTCTCAGAGGAAATGCTTTGTTCTGCCTTCCCTGGACTGGGCTATCCAGACCCCAGGAGGGCTGTCTGTGAGGTGGCAGCAGCTGTAGCTGCAGGGGAAGCCTCAGAGAGCTGGTTTGGAAGTACTGAGGGTCCATGGTGGAGCCCCCAGGATGCATGGAATTGGCTCCCCAATATCAGTTTTGGAATGGAGGGACAATTCTATGATCTTAGACATGTTACATGGCCATATTCCGAGTTACCATTGTGAAGCTACATATAGGTACCGACCTATATGTAGTGCACGCGTGTAATAGCGTCCCCACACTCACAAAGTCCGGGGAAATGGCCCTGAACTATATGGGGGCATCTTTGCTAGTGCAAGGGTGCCCTCACACTTAGTAACTTTGCACCTAACCTTCAGTAATTAAAGGTTAGACATATAGTTGACTTATAACTTACTTAAGTGCACTGAAAATTGCTGTGAAATAGTGTGTGCACTTTTTCACGCAGGCTGCAATGGCAGTTCTGTGTAAGGGTTTGTCGGAGCTCCCTATAGGTGGCAAAATAAATGGTGCAGCCCATATGGATCTCCTGGAACCCCAATGCCCTGGGTACCTAGGTACCATATACTAGGGACTTATAAGGAGAGCCCTGTATGCCTATTTAAATTGGTAAATGAAGTCACTGGCCTACAGTGACACATTTAAAAGCAGTGAGAGCATAACCACTGAGGTTCTGGTTAGCAGAGCCTCAGTGACACAGTTAGGGACTACACTGACATACACATTAGGCTACAAACTATAGGCACTGGGGTCCTGGCCAGCAAGATCCCAGTGACACAGTAAAAACACACTGACACACTCACAAACAGGCCAAAAGTGGGAGTAACCATGCTAGAAAGAGGCTACTTTCTCACATAATCCCCCCTCCACCCAAACGGAGGACAATAAGGCTTACCTTGGCCAGTTGAGACTTTATTTTAAGTGGTGATAAGCTGAGAATAGATCTGCAATAGAGTGCTTACTCAACCATCCAGTGACCTGTAAAGAGTGTCTACACACTTCAACCAAGTTTGGGAATCCTTTTTCTTATAGGGTCTAAAATTTCCTTACACTGCTGAGGACTAAGACCATCTCAGGCGAGTAGGGCATCCTTCATGATAGAGTAGGTGAGCCCCTGATGATCTCCTAAGGATGTCAGAGTTTCCCTCCCCTCTACCTCAAAGTGCTTCCACAGATAAGCTCCCCAATGTGCTTCAGGGACCGTGTTCATGAGGAGAGATGACTCATGCCCCTTAAACCACTGACAGATACCACCCCCCTCTTGTAATCCTTTACTAAGTCCTTTAGAATGTGTACCCTCCTCTCATGCTGCACTGAAGTACTGTCACCATCTCTACTAGATTGGCTCCTCTGATCCAGCTACCTTAAACTGAGCTCATGATCCAACAGCATCTTTTTCTCTTCAATGGCCAGGCTCCCCTCTTCCAACTCCCTCTCCATCTTAATCTTTTCTAACTCAAACAGGTGCACCCTCTCTGCCTCTCTGTCCTGCAACTCCTATAGGAGTAAGACCCTTGGATGACACACTGCTACCTGCCCTGGAGACGCTCCCTCCAGGCAGAACAGGTACATCCACCACACTACCTGGATTACTCTGCACCTCCTCACACTCCTCCTTCTCCTCTGTGTGCCTCCCAGCCTCCTTGGCTGCCACCCAGGCCCTCAATGCCTTTTGCAGCTCCTCCTTCCTGGCGGAGCTCCTGATTGGGCAGGCAAACTCTTTACAGAACTGCTTCAGTTGAGCCTCTGTGTACTCCTGCAGTTTCTCCAACTAAAAAACAGCCTTTGTAACCACAGCTGGTGCATCCCCAGACTGAGACATGTTGGTGAGTACTCACAAAAATGCAAAGTTCCAAAGTAGTTCAGAGAGTTCACAAGAGAAGGATGTGTTCCAAACCATAGAAGTCAGCCTTCACATGGGTGAAATCCTCACGTTGAGGCAACCGTCTATAGCTGTCCAGGTGTTTCAACATTGCTGAGAGAACATCCTTCAAAACCAGACTGAACATAGGCTGGGACATCCCAGCATATGTGGCCACTGTATTTTGGAAGGACCCTGTGGCCAGGAGGTTCACCAACACTGCCATTACTTGTGCAATGGGTGACATGCTTGACTAATGGCAGGCATCAGATCTGGCTCCGTGTGACGACATAGGTCCACAATTGTGTGCCAATTCAGACAGTGGATCTGGATGATGTGACGTTCTTTCATGATCTGAAGGTCTGGCAGTGGACAATAGATAGGAGGTTGTCTAATCCTCCCCCTTGCTGGGTACCTATATATGACAAAAAATGAGCGTTGACATTTTTCAATGTGTCCTTTGCAACACATACAAGGTGCATTTCAATCATAAAATGTGACAAGGCATGTAGTAATGTGTGGACATGATACACAGTACACATCACAGCTGATAATCACACAGCGGTCACATGTTACCCCCATGCTTTGCTACACATGTGTACACATCATGTATCTGGACATCAACAATGGATGCAGTACAAATGCCACTCAGACTCTGACTAGATGTCCCAAGCATTAAAATTACCTTTTCCACAAGGGTCGGGGGGGACATTGACCCAATGCAAATTGCCATGTGCCATTATCAAGGTACAAAAATGGTGTTTGAAGAGTAGGACCTACATGACAAGCCAGGCAGTTTTTAGTGCTAAAAACAACATTTTCGGAAGTGTGATGCATTTGTAGGAGCCCTATATTGCATTTCAGGCCTCTAAAATGGCGGCTTCCAGACCTATTCCACTGGACATCAGGAACAGCCCGTAACCACTAGTGGAATTCATCATGGCGGTAGGTGGTTGCAACCGTGGTGGACACAGCAATAGGTTAACGTTGTTTCCAGTAACCATCGGAGGTCAATGGCTATGTCTGTGTATGTGGCAGACTGTGTATGTGGCAGACGTGACTGACATGTTCTGCAAAATACCTCACTTTACTCCTGACACTGGTGCCAGCAAGACCTCCACTACCTGAACTGCTGTGTACCGCGCCTGGGAGCAATCATGCCACGTCCAGCAGGAGATAGGGCCCCTGCCTTCTTACCAGAGGAGTTGGAGGAGCTGGTGTGTGAGGTCCTACCCCTGTATGAACAGCTCTATGGTGCACCAGAGGAGCAGGTAAGTGCCTCATAAGTGCCTCATGTACACAGTTTTCTCTGTACTTCACCATATGTTCCCTCCTCACAGGCTGGGTTGTGCCCATGTGTGCACTTGAGACCCAGTAGGTGCAGTCAGTGTGACATCAATGGGAGAGTCAATGTGCATGTATTTATGTTCACTGCCAGAAGTTGAGTTCTAATACATTGTGGTGTGTGTGTTTTGAACGTTGTTAGGAATGGAGTTTCTGGTTGGCTAGGGTATGTACCTAAGCCAGGCAGAACCCACCCACTCTAGTCAAGGCGAGGAAGTTACACACCCAAGATAACCCCTGCTCACCCCCTTAGTAGCTTTGCACGAGCAGTCAGGATTATCCCAGAGGCAATGTGCAAAACTTTTGCACAACACACATAACACACGTGATGCACTATCCCCACCACAAAGGAAAAACAACACCAAGTTATACAAAAATAAACTGCATTGTACACAACATTTTTAGACCAAACACAACATGTCAGTAATACCATCCTACCAAAGCAGTTATCAGAACATTTCACAGTAACATTACTCTGTGAAAGCCAGCAGTAGTAGTACACAAGACATAGGTTACTGGATATCCTGCAACATAAGCAGCAGTCAGGTAGACCTTCCTAAAAGAATGCACATGTCATAAAATCCTCATAAATGCCCATAAATGGAACATTAGAAAACAAATGGCAAGTCATGAAACACACATAATCATAAATGCCAATGAAAAGAACGTCAGAAAACCCATGGCCAGACTGAAATTATGCATAGCATGGAATATTCCCATCTGGTAGATCATCATAATCCCCAAAAATACCAATATTATCGTAACCCTGAGAAGGTGTCAACATAAGAGCCTGAAATGCTGCATTACCTAAAATCAGCGTGGGCAAAACTTGGACATATTTGTCCCAACTGTAGAGCTCCTCTGCTCCAGTATCTGCCCTCTGGCAATATGGGGTTAATTCTGGCAGGGCTGGGGACCTTTGTTGAGGATCACCACCCTGGCCTGCCTCAGTGGCCTTAGTACCCTGTTGGGGGGCCCAGCTGGGACTAGGGACCTCCGGTGAGGTCACTACCCCGCCTGCAAGGCAAAAGCAGGAGAAGGTTCCCAGCGGCGTGGAGGACCTTGGATGAGGCTTCTGCCCCACCCGAGAGACACACAGTCTGAATGAGGGGCTCGGTGGAGCAGGGAGGGCCTCCGATGAGGCTTCTCCTGGGCCGCAGCAGTGAAATCTGGCAATAGTGAGTGCCGGCTAGTACCACCTCACCCTGGGGGCACTACTAGGAATGTGCTCACTCCTGGCTTTGTTTTCTCATGCCCCTGGGGGAAAAAACACAGCGTGCTTCAGACATGCTCGGCAAATACGAGTGCCCGGGTCGCAGTGATGATTTTCCCTTGCAGAAACAAAGAAAGCGCTCACCAGGTGCTTTAGAAAATAAAACAGCACAGGCACAGCACCAACAGTCACTGACCCATACACTACACTGATCAAACCCACAGGCACCACCCCAGCAGCCCCGCAGACATCCACCAAAAGCTCCACACCCACAAACACCACAACTACAGACACACACATCCACCACATCCAGCCAACCTGCAGTCACCACCACAACATACACACATCTGCCACTCCCTCATCTCTCAGCACCTCCACCTCTCACCCCCCAAGACAAACACCCACACACACCCACCCAACAGACACCCACCACACACAAGCATACCTCGCAGAAGCACACACCCATGACATCCACACCAACACAGCCTACAAACACTCTCTCAAAGTTCAAACCCCGAAACTGTGCTGATGACCATCCCTGTGTGTCAAATAAACTTTTTTGTGTGGCCTTAACCTTTTCCCTGTTACCCCCCTGTCCCAGACCCAGAAGGCCCTTACTCAGCTCCCAGGCTTTCCCTTCCACCTCCAAGGCCTTTCCTGCCCCCCTGCAAGTAGCCATACTGCTCCTCCCCTAAGAAGAAGTCCACCCCGCCCAAGAAGAAGACCATCTCTACCAAGTCCAAACCCTCCTCCAAAATCCGATCCCCCTACCCTCAGACAATTCCTGTGGTGCCTGCCTGCCACCCTGATACCCCTTCATGTGGAGATTCCCTGGCAGTAAAAGGAATCAAGTGTTGGCACAGTACTGTGCACTTTAAAAACTGATGGACTGGCCAATGGCCTTGGACATTTCCCATTTGGTTTTGGAATAAACCCAAAGAGTTGTTTTGTTTTGGGTACAGATTTGTGCTGTAATTTATTTTCTAGCTTTATCTTGTTCTTGAGTGACTTTGGTTGTGTGCCTCCAGTTGTGTGTGTCTCAGCCTGCTTGCTGCTCCATGTGCTGTTGTTTGCAGTATGTGACTTTGTGGGCAATGCTGGTGTCCCTCAAGTGAAGGGTATATGTTGTATGTGTGGGAATGTGTGTGGAAATGCAATGGTAGTGTCATGGCATTATTTACTGTTTGGTATGGTAAGTATTTCTTTTTGTGTTGTCCAAAGTGGGCATGTATGGTGTTAGACATCTCCCCTTGACAAAGCTAATGTATGCATGTGATGTGTGTCATCTTGAGTTTGTTTGTGGAGACAAGGAATATGTTAAGTTGTGTTAGCTGAGTTTGCATTAGACTGTGCATTTGTCCATTTAGGTGTGTATCCCTTGCAGCTAGTTCCTGTAGAGGTACGTCCCATGCAGTAGGAGTTGTATGTGCTTTGTTGTCTTGCCCTTCCCCATTGTGCAGATGTGCATGACATTTGGGTTTGGTATTGTTTGTCCCTGAAACCCATGTAGGGCCATTTCCTATGCACATGTTTTTGAGGAGCCTGTTAAAAGTGATATAGAACGCAGTGCTGTCTCCTTCCCTGGGTGTCCCAAATGGCCCGTCACAATTGTGCAGGTATATGTGGCATAGTGTTCTTTGTCTATTTGTCTGTTTGTGATTTGTGCATGCAATTGTCCTTCCTATGTGCTGTGATGTGTGTGATGTGATTGTCCATTGCAGGGCTGTTTAATGGTGGTGTTGTTTGTGTTCCATGTCACATCAATACATATGTCTGAGGACAGACCCTGGCCACTGTGGAATGTGTGTGTGTGAGTTGTATTTGTTTATGTGCTGTAGATGTGTTGTTGATTTGTGTGACATTGTTGTGTAGCCTTCAGTTTCTCTTTACCTATGCTGTGTGGCTGTGTGTATTTGTGTAGAGCTGAAGTGCGAGTGTACTGCCGAAAGGGGGCATATTGTAACTGTGTATGTGTCCATGTTGATGTATGTTACTGAGTGTGTATAGGTTAAGGCATGTACCTGTGGCCCGTGGCATGCCCTCCTTTGATGTGTAAACTGGTGATACAAGCTGTTTTTAATGTTAATGAAGCAGATAAGTGTGTGTAATTACGGTTGATGGCATCCACAGCAGCAAGTATTTTGTTGTCTTTTGATGGTCATCAGCAGCGGTATGATGTTTGTGAAGGGCACCATGGCGGCACCGGACATGCAAGCCTGCCTGTAGGCGAGTGTCTCCCTTTATACTGTCCATTCCTGTCAGCTTGTACATGGTGGTTGGACACCCATGGCCACATTGGTGGTGTGCAACCTTCTAATGAGTCCAGAGGAAACACAAGCTCCATCGGCCTTTTTGTGCTTCCTCATGACCGTGGCAGTCTGTGCTGCTTGGCAGTGCCGACAGACCGCTCGGTCTTTTGTTGATACGACCGCCAAACTCGTAATACGACGGTCTGACAATGGTCAGACAGCCAACTGCGCCATGGCGGTACCAGGACCGCCAGGCTCGTAATCCGTCCTTAAGTGACTGGGCTAGCTTAACCCCAAGTTAGCCAATGGAACCACCAGCCTTGATACAGTGAAAATTACAATACTGTCAGGACATGAAAAAGTATAAATTAAATATTTCCTTCCTTTTAATATTCTGCATCCTGCCTTTTAGGCTTTTAAGGTCTATTTCAGGGGGTGACATAAATATGAAAAATTAATGCGTGAACTTGGCAAAAGTGTTATTTTGATATTTCAAATTGGCAGTTCTAAACCTGAATGACTAGGCAGCAGTGACAAACGTAGAGCCGTGTTTTAACTTTGTTGCTGCAGTAATGGCACAATATAGGCTGCAGTCCATAGTGACATTTAACTTATAAGCCTTGGGTACACCTTGTGCCATATATTAGGGACTTTTAGGTAAGTCACATATGCCAATCAGGTATTAGCAAATTCCACATATATTTAAGAGGTATGTTTAAGTGGTCAGAGGACATGTATTGGGCCTGGTCAGCAGGGTCCAGTGGACTTCAAAGTCGAAAAACCAGGAGCATCAGTCTAAAATTTGGGCAGGTGATCAAACAAAAAGAACAAAGTGCAGGACCTCAAAATTTGAAAGAATGCCACTGGTTATTTGATAGATAAAAAAGAGCTAAATAACACCACCCAGAAAAGCAGCCACATATAAGAGAATCTGTAGGCCTGTGGCCCAGATTTACCAGATTCCCACGCAGAGCAGTGCAGCAGTCAAACATTCTGCACTGCGTAAGAAGGAGGGAGAAAGATAGTGCCATATTTACAGAAATATGGCACTCTCATCCCTTCTCCCTAGCGCCAGCACATAAATGTGCTGCCGGGTGCCACGTACACATCTTTACACCATAGTGCAAAGGTGCCTACTTGAGACTAGCTTAGGTTTTTTAATGGAAGGATACTCTTCCAGAACAAAATACTATGCTTAGACTAACCTAAAAACTTTTCCCACCTTACATGTGTGCTGTACAGTGCGGCACACATGAAAAGTCTGGTTGAAGCAGACGTTATTTTCTGACTCTAAACCTTGTCTAGTTTTTAAGTAAATAGGGTTTAGTGTCAGAAACCTTGGATGGCTGCATGGGAACGCCCATGGACCACCCATAGTATGTTCCGCTTGGTGCTAGGTAATGCTAAGCAGCTCTGTGCACTGCTTTGCACTACTTTGAGTGAACTTCCAGGACCAAACAAGTTTAGCATTGGAAAGTAAATTAGTAAAAAAAAAGATCTAGGGCCTGATTATGAATCTGACTCGCTGTGACAGTAGCACCACTGCACTTGAGGCAGTTTGACTGCCACATTGCAACCCTGGCAGTTGGACCACCAGGGGACCACCATCACCCCCTGAACATGGTTCCCGATGGGGTGGCAGCCATCATGGCAGCATTGAGTTCAGAGTTGTAGCCCTTCACTAGTCCAGTTCTTGCCAGCCTTTCAATAGCGGGGACCCGGCCATGGAAAGACTTGTGGAAACACAGTATAGGGAGCCACAGGGGGTGTCCCTGCACGGCCCATGCCCATGGCATGGTCACTACAGGGGTCCTCCTGCCCAGCACCCTCAGAATGCGCACTATCTGCTTTGCACATTCCGAGGGTGCCAGTGTGCCATGGCAGCTGGTCTCCAGCGGCCTCCTCCGGGTGGCTTTAGTGGTCAGAGTGTTCAGACTGCTAAAGTCATAATGAGCCCCTTAGTGTCGATTTGCGTCACTTTTTTGATGCAGACATGGTGCTAAAACTTAGTAAATATATCCCTCAGAGTGTAAATTCTTATGAAGCTTTCATAATGCAATTTAGCCTAAATATTTGGCTTAACTACTTATTTGACCAGCTGTTCATGACAAATAGAAATCCTAGCCTCATAAGGATGTATTTATGTGGCATATAAACAATGTTTACTGAATTTTTGCAATACAAATGTAACAAGGCTAATTTCTTACCAAATTAATTTATATTAGTGTAGGGCCCATACAAACATTACAACCATATTGCAATTCTACACACACTAAAGCTATAAATAAAGTGTGAGGTTGCTTAAGATTATCTTTTTGAACAGAATAGTAGAGCATTTACTGTTTGACCAGGCATATACTTTACTCAGCCAGAAAAAGCAAACACTACTGTTCTAGATAATTCATAGTCATGGCAAGGTTATAGTGTCAAACATTTACATGGTGAATCCAACTAAAGTTATGAATAACAATAACCAGAGCTCTGAGTGTGGTGGTATTGTTTCTATTTGTACTAGCCAGGCAGGTGTCAATATCTGGTAAGCAGAGTAAATATTAAAGTCTGGCACCAGAATCTTGCTGTCTCTAGTCTAAAATCCATTTTATGGTTCATGGATTTATTGTGATCCGTAATTAAGATACAGGTCTCACAGATTTTCTGCTCTTCATGTGCCCTATGTTTTCACATGTATAGGTATACTAAATCAACTAAAAGTGAGGTACCACATGATTATCAAACAAATGTGATATTTGCTATCCAGTCATGTATAAATGCACTCTTCAAAATGTTGACTTACCCGTATCTTATACCCTCCATAGACTAATGTCTCATTTGCGGAATGTCGATGTTCCTTAGACCACTATGCCGTGTGCGAAGAGGGGATACCCTTGACACATGTGAAGCACAGCTTAGTGGCACCCACAGGCTGAGCATTAATGTTCTAAAAGTGTTTCCTCTTGCAAACACATGTTTTCATTTTCTGGATGGCCTAGAGGACATCTGAGTTCAGTCAACCGTTGTCCTGGGCAAAATTTTAACTACGTCGGAGTCATCGGAGTAATTTGGATAATTTTAATTTAATCTTGTGATGCAAAATTACTGAAAGCTACACAATTTCACCTGTTTGTGTAATTCAGAGAAATGTAGTTGTTGTTGGAAAGTGGGTTATTGTTAAGGGCAGGTAGGTACTTACACTTATCAATAGGCCACAGTCCCCCACTAGTTCCAGTCAAGGTCTCAATAAATTAATTCTTGTTCAACCCTTGGTGGATTAGCTCACCAGCAGTTAGGCTTAATTTAGGAGATAAGTGTGTAAATCATTTGATATAAAAAAACAGTGAATAAGTAAAACACAACATACAATAAAAATCTAACACCAATTTATAACAATAGGAAATGTTTTTATCATTAAAATGACACCAAAACAACAAAAATCCAATGTAGTGAACCATAGATATGAATTTGTAAAGATTAAACGTAAAAAAATGATTTATATTGCCTTAATAAGGAAAGCGCCAACCGAGGATATCTGGTCACGCTTGACTGGGGCAAAGTCAAAAGTTGAGGCCAACCGCGATAGAGCCTTGTTCGGATACACTGAGTGGGAGGCCTTGGTCAAAGTTATATCTTTGCACTTTGAAATTTTGCTGGAGCTTTTTTCCCTCAACTTCGCGCGGTCCTCTCCAGCAAGCAGATTTCGATACAATTCAGATTGTCTTTCTGCAAGCCCTTGGTCAAATCCTGAAATTCTGGAGCTCCGGAGCTTTCAGTGGGACAAACCTGAAATTTAGGTCAGGTCGTGGTTGAAGGCAGCCGGCTTGACTCACGGCGTCAGGTAGGTCCATTTATGGAGTTTCTTTTTTTAAGTTGCTCCAAACTTCTGGATCTTTTTCCAGAAGTCCTTTTTGGGTCCTTGAAGAGTCCACAACTTGATTCAAGGTTCCAGAAGCTCTGAGTTGCTCCTTGGGAGTTGGGACTACAGCTCCCAGATTGCACTTGGTCTGAATCCTGAAATAGTCTCTGGACGATGGTCAGCTGTGTTCTTCTTGCAGGACTTGATGCAAGCGACTCTGGTTAGCTCCTTTTTACCTGTAGCTTACAAGGAGTCCTCTCCTGGAGTTGCAGAAGCATGCAAAGTCCTTTTCTTGGTGAAGCCCAGAGTGTACAGCTGTTGCAGTCCTTGTGGGTGCAGTCCTTCAGGTGCAGACCAGGGTTTCAGCAGGGCAGTCCTTCTTCTCCAGTATCTTCTTCTAGCAGGGATCTGAATTGTTGGGCAGTTCTGCCATATATATCCTTGCTCCTGCGTTGGCAAGCAGGTGGGCACCCCTGACCAATGGGATGTAAGGTGCCAGCCTCTGGGGTGACCACTTCCTTTGAAGTGTGGCTAAAATCAATCCCAGAAAGCAACACTCTTTAAAAATCCAACATGGAGAAAACCTCTCCTTGGAGGTTACATCTGGCTGAGCCCACCCACTGGTGTGGCTAAGTTTCCCTAACACACCCCTTCCAGCCTCTCTAATTATTGGGCCTCCCATCTAGCTGGGGTAGCAGGAAATGGGAGAGGTCCTGTTTTTGTCCCAAGTCGCTTTCCCTCTTCTGAAGACCAGTTTGGCCACTCTACCCCCATCATGCTGTGCATTCTGCTACAGCAGTTCTCTTCCCACCAGATGCTTCCTTTGTGACAGCCCAGGACACTACCCACCTCATTAAGGTAGCCTGGCTCAGGCTGCCAAAGATTGACCAATCAGGAAACGGCACTACAGGGCTGAGTTTGGTAACTTCCAGAAAGAGTTCTAAAACTCTTTCTCTGTACCAGTTATAATACATCCAACCTTGGCAAGTTGTTGGTGTTATTCTAACTGTTAATTTGATACCAAACTTGACAGATTTAGGGCCAGATGTATCAAACTTTTTTGCATTCGCAAACGGTGCAAATCGCCAAATTTAGCCGTTTGCGAATGGAAAAATGCCTTCCACAATGTATAAAAGGCATTCACAGTGCAAATATAAGGAATTCTGAAAATAGTGATTCTTTGCAACTGCGACAAGAATTTGTGGGTCGCATTCTGCTTATCGCAAATAGTGACACAATTTAGTGAATCGCAATCTACGTATCACAAATTGCGATCTGCAAAATCATGTTGCTATTTGCGATACGCAGAATGCAATTCGCAAATTCCGTCTCGCAATGCAATGCATCAACAATTCGCAAATAGCGACTATTCACAGAATGGCCTTTTGCACGTACAATTTACCACAAAGTGAAATCAGGTGGTAACCAGGTGCAACCTCTATAAAGAAGCCCAGAATGACTCAGCCTCTTTTCCACAATGGCTGCACTCTACATGATGGCGAGTAGGATGATGTTCCTGGCAGGTTTGAGGAGAGGGTGGAGGAGACAGGAGCGCATTTTTAAAGTGCGCATTACCCTTTTTGACCAGACAGAGGAAGAGATATATGAGAAATACAGGTTAAGCTCAGCCAAGATACTTGACCTGATAGCTGATCTACAACCCATACTGCAGTGCACCACACACAGGACCAAAAGCATACCAACCCATGTGCAGGTATTATGCTTCCTTCACCTATTAGCCTCAGGGAGCTATCAAGTGGTTATAGCAGCAGCTGGAGGGGTCTCACAGGGTGTTCTCTCCCGATTTTTCAATGCATTTCTCAATGCCATGCTGAGCTAAATTCAACAGCACATAAGATTCCCAACACCCCACAGGAAATACTACAGACAAAATTCGATTTCTATCAGATTGCCCGATTCCCACATGTAATAGGCGCCATGGATGGGACACATGTAGCTATCTGTCCGCCATCGGCCACAGTGTATGTTTATTGGAACTGTAAAAATTCACATTCCATGAACATACAAGTTATTAGCAATGCTGCCAACATTAAAACCCATCTCGTGGCCAGATGTCCAGGTAGCACACATGACTCCTACATCTTTCGGCACTATGGAATTTACACAAGACTACTAGCTGGGGAGTTTGGCGAAGGATATCTACTGGGTAATATAAAAGTTGAAAATGTCGCATTGATGTAAAGGTGACGTTAGAGGAGGCTGGTTTGGTTTGTAGTGGGTACCCTGGGTACTTACACCTTGTACCAGGTCCAGTTATCCCTTATTAGTGAAGTAGTAGTGTTCTAGCAGCTTAGGCTGATAGAGGTAGCTATAGCAGACCAGCTTAGGCTGAACTAGGAGACATGCAAAGCTCCAGCAACACCACTTATAGTTACACAGTACTTATACACAAGTAAAAACAATACTCAGTGTTACCAAAAATAAAGGTATTTATTTGGTTAACACAGTACCCAAAATATCTTAAAGACAATACTCCTTCTGGAGGTAAGTATTATACACAATATATACACTAGACACCAAAATTAGATAAGTAACTAGTCAGGGAACAAAGAAAACAATAGGAAATGCTATAGAATGCAACGGGAGAAAATAGGTCTAGGGGCAACAGAAACCATATACTAAGAAACTGGAATGTGAATCACAAATTCCCCCCTAGACAAGTGTAGTGTGTGCAGAATCACTGGGAGAGTAAGAATACAGTAGAGGTAAGTAAATTACCCCACTCCAGAGCCCAGAAAAGCAGGAGTAAAATACTGCAAGTTTCCTTAGGACACACTACACCTCGTGATTGGGATTTTACAGCAGCCAACCAAGTCTGCAAAGAACAACTACTGTATTTCTGGACCTGAAGACCTGCCAAAGAAGGGGACCAAGTCCAGAAGTCGAAAGAAGTTCCAGGAAGAGGGTGCAAAAGAAGAGCCCCCGGTTAGTCGAAGACTGCAAGAATGCACCCTAGGAAGATGCCAGCAGGTTCCTGCATGATGCCAAGGATGTCCCACAACGTGAAGATAGTTGCAGATGTGATTTCGTGTTGGAAGTCGCCAACAAGCCTTGGCTACGACAAAAGTGCGTTTTGCGTCAAAATGGAGCTAGATGGACCCAGGAGGGACCTGGGGGCCTCAACTCTGCTCTCAGCACTTTAGAGAGCCCTCAGGATGCCAGCCAGCACCCCTGTAGGTCCCAGGACATGGGGACAAAGGAGGTGCAAAACGCAGTTGATGCAGCACAACAAAGAAAGGTCCCACGCCGCTGGAGAATAACTCAGCGAGTTGAGCGTCACAGGATGGAGTGCTGGGGACCTGGGCCAGGCTGTGCATGAAGGAATTTTGCAAATAGTGCACAGAGGCCTCAGGAGGTGAAGAAGACACAGTACACAGGGGTACTGTCGCTCTCTGGGAAGGCAAGGTCTTATCTCTTCAAAATTGCGTTCTCAGCACAGTCTATGTCGATGATGCCCACCCTCTGTGTCCTTAGGAGCACGCTCGTCACTGTGAGAGGAGTCCAAGGGTACTGGTCGTCCTCTTGGAAGGTGTCTGCTTGGAGCAGGGGAGTGACTCCGTCACTCCATGGGAGATTTCTTCGGCCCTTCTGGTGCAGGATGAAGACAGGGAGTACCCAGAGCATGAACACCATGGAAACTGTGGCAGTTGCTGACTTGGAGCTGAGGTCGCAGAAGAAAAGTATCTCTTGTGGATACTTTGTTGCAGTTACAGCATTTTTTGGAGCAGACTGTGGTTGATCCGAGGTCAGAGGATGCTGAAGTTGTTGCAGAGGAGTCCTGAAGGAAACTTGCAAGCAGAATCTGAAGAGAACCCGCAGGAGAGACCCTAAATAGCCCTGGGAGGGGGATTGGCTACCTTGTCAGGTATGGACCTATCAGAAGGGGTCTCTGACGTCACCTGCGGGAACTGGCCACTCAGAGGCCTCCAGAGTGCCCCCACACCTTGCAAAGCAAGATGGCTGAAGTCTGGGACACACTGGAGGACCTCTGGGCACCACTCCTAGGGTGGTGATCAACAGGGGAGTGGTCACTCCCCTTTCCTTTGTCCAGTTTCGTGCCAGAGCAGGGGACAAGGGGTCCCTGAACTGGTGTAGACTGGTTTACACAAGGAGGGCACCATCTGTGCCATTCAAAGCATTTCCAGAGGCTGGGGAGGCTACCTCTCCCCAGCCTGTAACAACTATTTCCAAAGGGAGAGGGTGTAACACCCTGCTCCCAGAGGAAATGCTTTGCTCTGCCTTCCAGGGACTGCGCTGCCCAGACCCCAGGAGGGCAGAACCCTGTCTTTGAGGTGGCAGCAGCTGTAGCGGCAGTGCAAGCCTCAGAGAGCTGTCTTGGCAGTACGGGGAGTCCACAGTGGAGCCCCCAGGATGCATGGCATTAGCTCCCCAATACCAGATTTGGAATGACGGGACAATTCCATGATCTTAGACATGTTACATGGCCATATTCAGAGTTACCATTGTGAAGCTACATATAAGTATTGACCTGTATGTAGTGCACACGTGTAATGTCGTCCCCGCACTCACAAAGTCCCGGGAAATGGCCCTGAGCTATGTGGGGGCACCTTTGCTAGTGTAAGGGTACCCACACACTTAGTAACTTTGCACCTAACCTTCAGCAAGTGAAGGTTAGACATATAGGTGACTTATAAGTTACTTTAGTACAGTGAAAATGGCTGTGAAATAACGGGTGCGTTATTTCACTCAGGATGCAATGGCAGGCCTGTGCAAGGGTTTGTCTGAACTCCCTATGGGTGGCAAAAGAAATGCTGCAGCACATATGGATCTCCGGGAACCTCAATGCCCTGGGTACCTAGGTACAATATATTAGGGACTTATAAGGGGGGGTCCAGGGTGCCAACTGAAATTGGTAAATGAAGTCACTAGCCTACAGTGACAAATTTAAAAGCAGAGACAGCATAAGCACTGAAGGTCTGGTTAGCAGAGCCTCAGTGACACAGTGAGCACTATACAGACACACACATTAGACCATAAACTATGAGCACTGGGGTCCTGACCAGCAAGATCCCAGTGAGACAGGCAAAAACATACTGACATACAGGTATAAATGGGGGTAACATGCCAAGGAAGATGGTACTTTCCTACACTCCCCCCCCCACAAACGAGGGACAATAAGGCTAACCTTGCCCAGATGAGTCTTCATTGTCTAACTGGAAATATCTGGAGAGTCCATCTGCATTGGAGTGGGTAAAAATGTAAATGTAAATGTAAATTAGCACTTGTATAGCGCACTACTCACCCGTTAGGGTCTCAAGGCGCTGTACTCATACCGCTATGGAACCCCTCCTGGCTTTTCCCTGTGAGGCGCCCACTCCTGAGCACCCCCAGGGTGAAGCCAGGCATCCAAGCGCTGTAGGGGCCGTTGTGGAGATTAAGCAAGCTATTGCCCAGAGTTGCAGAGTGGGACCCATGAATTAGATTAGGCACTGAGGCGAGAATTATCTGGTCAAGGGGAATTGAGCCCAAGACCTGCCGAAGCGGGACTTGAACCCTGGTCTTGAGCCAGATCTCTGCTTCAGGGTCTGCCGCTCTAACCATTGAGCCACACTTCTCCACCCCAGTCTATGTTCTACTGTATAGTCCATCCCCTATAGGGAAATGGACCACCTCAACAAATTAGGGTTTTCACCTTTCATTTGTTTAAGCCATAATAGAGGTTTGTGGTCTGTCTGAACAATGAAGTGAGTCCCAAAGAAGTAGGGTCTCAGCTTCTCCAGTGCCAAGACCACAGCAAAGGCCTCCCTCTTTATGGCAGACCAACGCTTTTCTCTAGGGTCAACCTCCTGCTAATGAAAGCAACAGGTAGATCCTGGCCCTCTGAGTTTAGTTGTGTTAGTACAGATCCTACCCCTAATTCAGAAGCATCTGATTGAACAATTAATGTTTTGGAGTAGTTTGGGCTCTTTAGGACAGGTGCAGAGCACATTGCCTGCTTAAGCTCCTCAAAAGCTTTCTGACAGCTAGCTATCCACAATACCTTTTTAGGCATTTGCTTACTAGTGAGGTCATTAAGAGGTGCTGCAATGGAGCCATAGTTCTCAATGAACATCCTGTAATACAAAGTGAGACCTAAGAAGGCTTTGACCTCGGTCTGAGTTGTAGGGGGAGCCCAGTCCATAATGGCCTGTATCTTCCCCTGAAGTGGTGCAATCTGTTCCCCTCCTATCAGGTGGCCCAGATAAACCATGTTTCCCTGCCCTATCTGGCACTTTGAAGCCTTAATAGTTAGGCCTACCTTTTGAAGGGCCTCCAAAACTTTCCAGAGGTGGACCATGTGATCATCCCAGGTGGAGCTAAAGACAGCAATATCGTCCAAATATGCTGCACTAAAGCTTCCAAACCTTGGAGGGCTGTATTCACCAGTCTATGAAAAGTGGCAGGTGCATTTTTCAAACCAAAGGGCATCACTGTGAAGTGATAATGCCCTCCTATGGTAGAAAATGCAGCTTTTGCTTTAGCATTTTCTGACATTTTGATCTGCCAATATCCTGCAGTCAAGTCAAAAGTGCTTAGATACTTGGCAGATGCCAGTGTATCTATTAGCTCATCTGCCCTGGGTATAGGGTGAGCATCTGTTTTGGTTACTGTATTGGGACCCCTATAGTCCACACAAAACCACATTTCTCTCTTTCCTTCTTTGCTATGCGGTTTGGGGACAAGCACCACTGGGCTATCCCAGGGGCTATCAGGAGGCTCAATAACTCCAAGGTATAACATTTTCTGAATTTCAGCTTTTATGCAGTCTCTGACATGGTCAGGTTGCCTTTAAATTTTACTTTTGACAGGTAAACTGTCTCCATTGTCAATTGTATGTTCACACCAAGTAGTTGTACCAGGTGTGAGTGAGAAGAGTTCAGAAAACTGATCAAGGAGATTTTTACAGTCTTCCTTCTGCTCAGTAGTAAGGCAGTCTGCCAGGACATCTCCCTCCACTAAACCATCAGTTTAAGTGGTGGAGAAGAGAACAGGGAGAGGGCCACTCTCTTCTTCCTGTCCCTCATATGTAGCCATGAGCAGGGTTAAGTCAGCCCCGTCATAGTAAGGCTTTAGGCAATTGACATGAAGCACCCTAAGGGGGCTTCTGGCAGTGTCCAGGTCTACCAAGTAGGTGACCTCACCTTTCTTCTCTACAATTAAATGGGGTTCACTCCATTTGTCCTGCAGTGCTCTTGGGACTACAGGCTCCAATACTTACACCTTCTGTCCTGGGTGGTACTCTGTCAGGTCAGCCTTCTGGTCAAACCATTGCTTTTAGAGCTCTTGGCTGACCTGAAGGCTTTTGCTAGCTTTTTTATGTACTCAGCCATTCTTGATCTTAGGCCAAGCACATAGTCCACAATGTCTTGTTTTGGAGCTTTTAAAGGTTGTTCCCAACCCTTGTTAACAGGAGCAAGGGGACCCCTAACAAGGTGACCAAATAGGAGTTCGAAGGAGCTGTAGCCCACTCCTTTTTGGGGTACCTCCCCGTGGGGCAAAAAGGAGGCATGGTAATAGGACAGCCCATCTCATTCTGAGTTTTTCAGAGAGTCCCATAGTCATGCCTTTGAGAGTTTTAGTAAACCTCTCAACCTGTCCATTAGTTTGTGGATGATAAGGGGTGGTGAACTTGTAGGTAACACCACAGTCCTTCCACATTGCTTTTAGGTATGCAGACATGAAGTTACTACCTCTTTCTGATACCAGTTCCTTAGGGAAACCCACCCTGGAAAAGATTCCTAGGAGGGCCTTTGCCACTGCAGGAGCTGTAGTGGTCCTTAAGGGGATAGCTTCTAGATACCTTGTGGCATGGTCCACCACCACAAGTATACATCTATTGCCGGAAGCTGTTGGAGGGTCAAGGGGGCCAACAATACCAACCCCTACCCTTTTTAAAGGGCACCCCAACCACTGACAGTGGGATCAAGGGGGCCTTTGGGGTGTCACCAGTCTTGCCACTGGCTTGGCAGGTGACACAGGAATGACAACACTACTTTCTGTCTTCTGACATGTGGGGCAGGTGAAACAGTGGAACAAGTCTGTCTCATGTTTTACTCTGGCCTAAATGCCCAGCTAAAGGGATGTCATTAGCCAGAGTTAGAAGGAATTCCCTGTACTGAAGGGGGGTGACCAGTCTCCTGGTGGTACCAGGTTTAGGGTCCCTTGCTTCAGTATAAAGGAGATTATTCTCCCAATAAACTCTGTATGTGTCAGTGACATCACCATTTTGCTGCTTAACAGCTTGCTGTCTGGGGCCCTCCAATGTGGGACAGGTTTTCTGTGCCACACTCAGCTCTTCCCTGGCAGCGCCCCCTGCACCCAAAAGCTCAGCTGTATCAGCTTCCAGCTCCTCTGGTGTAAGTTCTGCACAGGGAGAGGATTCCTCTTCCTCAAAAGGGGAATCATCTGTGGAGTGGAGGGATAGTGGACAAGGGTTTGCCCTTCTTACCCCTAGCTTTTGGGAGCACTTGGTCCATTATTCTAGGATCCAAGTTTCCCTTTCCTCTTTGCTTCTTGGCCTGAGCCCTGGTAAGGGTAAAGATATGCCCAGGAATGCACAGCATTGCTGCATGGGCCTCGAACTCCACTTCAGCCCAAGCGTAAGTCTCCAAATCATTGCCTGCCTGACATTCTACAGGCAAATCAGTGGCTACTACAACTTTCTTTGGACCAGTAATCCCCCCCCCCCAGTTGAGATTCACAACAGAAACGGGGTGGCTTACAGTGTTGCTATCGGTGTCTGTCACTTGGTACTGGTGACCAAGTAGGTGCTGCTCAGGGGCAACCAGTTTTCCATCACCAGTGTGACACTGGCACCTGTGTCCCTGTAGGCCTCAACCTGAACACCATTATTCAGGGGTAGCTGCTTGTACTTATCCATGTTAAGGGGACAAGCAACTAAAGTGGCTAGGTCAATGCCACCATCAGAGACTAAAACAGCCTCAGTGAGCTCCCTAACTAGACCATCCCAAACTATATTATCAATAGTGAGCCCAGCTACACCCTTTGACTGGCTATTAGTGTGCTCTTCCCACCACCACTGCTATTACTAGGGGCACTAGTGGTTGCAGTTGGGGTTGTGGTGGTGGGAGGTTTGGTTTTTTCTTTGGACAATGAGGATCAGTTGCCCAATGGCCTTTGGCTTTAAACATATAACACCAAGGTTTCTTATCTTTGTGAGAAAAGGATTTGGACCCACCACCCCCTGAGGCCCGAGGATTTTTGTGGGTCTGATGAAGACTCTGATGATTTTTCATCTTTGTCCCACCCTTGTCATGTAACTTACCATCCTTCTTCTTGCCATCCGTGTCACACCCTGTATGAGCTTTTCTGTTCACCCTTGTTCTGACCCATTTGTCTGACTTCTTTCCCAATTCTTGGAGAGAGGTCAGATCTGAGTCCATAAGATACTGATGCAACAAGTCAGACACACAATTATTTAATATATGCTCTCTCAGGATCAAGTTATATAGGCTTTTCATAATCAGTCACCTTACTGCCATGTAACCAACTTTCTAGGGCCTTCACAGCGCAGTCTACAAAGTCTGTCCAGTCCCATGATGACTCTTTTCTGGTCTCTCTGAACTTAAGTCTGTACTGTTCAGTGGTTAAGCCCCGACCATCCAAGAGTGCATTTGTAAGAATTTGGTAATTATCTGCATCATCCTCTCTGACAATAAGAAGTCAGTTTCTCCCCTTGCCAGAGAAGGATAACCAAGGATAGCAACCCACTGTACATGAGGGACCCTCTGAACTGTACAGGCCCCCTCAAGTGCAGCAAACCACTTGTTGATGTCATCACCATCCTTGTAAGGAGGGACAACTTTATGCAGATTGCTAGAATCAACTGAAGGTTCCCTGATATTTGTATTTCTAAAACTGCTGCTGCCACCATGGGGAACCAACCCCAAACCCTGCCTCTCTTTCTCCACAGCCAGGGATTCCCTGTCTAAGGCCAACTGTTGCTGCATTAGCTTCAGTCTGGCCTCCTCTAACCTCAGCTTTCTGAGTTCCCTATCTAGGCACTGGTCCTCAGGTTTATAATTATGTGAAGCCTCTGAAACAGAGGTAATATGAGAGTGTGCAGAGGCAGACCGATCTCCAACAGGAGCTACTCTAGTGACCTGGCCTATAGGGGTGAAGGGAGCCCTACTTGTGTGTGAACCCTTCCCACTACCAGTTATAATAGCGGGGCTGGTTGACAGATAGGTCTTTGGAAAGACCCTCCCCAGGATTGTCATCTTGCTCCTCTGAGCACTCCTGGTTTTAGTCATCCTCTACCTCTTCCCCTGTCTGATCTGGACCAGTGCTGAGTCCCTGGTCATCTTGGAGGAGAAGATTTAAGAGGAACTCCTTATTGGGGTTCTGTCAGGATACTTCAATTCGATTTCCTCAGAAGCAGAAGATAACTCCTCAGTCCCGACCCGAGCTACTCACAACGAATATTAATCCTTCGTGCTGAGTACCCCGGAGGGGGAAAGGGGAATGGGATGGTAGAGAGACTGCCACAGAGATGATGAACGCCAGTACTCAGTCTGCCTCTTCACATCTAAGATTGGATACAGCACCTGCAAGAGTCACAGTCGCAATTACTAGGGACATACAACATCAGTTTTTCACTTTCTACTCTCAACACTTAATTCTCTTTAATTCTATTATTTCTTCACTCACCCTGAGTTCTCTGTAGCCTTGCTTCTTTCTATAAATGATAGCTCTTCTTAAAAAAAATGCTTATTACTGATTCTGGAAGAACTTCTCAACCTTTGTTAGAGATTGGTTTTATGTTGCTATATATATATATATATAGTTGGTGATAATACGTTCTTCAAATCAGCTGATGTTATTTAATTTCTCCTGTCTTATTGTGACTTATGTCAATACTTGTATTTTTAAATGCTTGTTTATTAAAGTTCTTTTCTCCTATCTTACTTCGACATTTGTTGATAACTTGTATTTGTAAATGCTTGTTTATTACAGTTAGTTTCTCCTTCCTTACTTCGACATCTGTCGATAACTTGTAGTTGTAAACGCTTGTTTATTTAAGTTTGTTTCTCTTTTAAACTCTATTTTGGTTTATTCCCATTGAATTTGTAAATGCTTATTTGTTAACAGTTCGTTTCTCCTTTAAACTTGGCCTTCGTTTATAACCTTGACATTTGTAGATACTTGCTCTTTTAAAGTTCGATTTTTTCTTTGACTTTAATATCTTAAACAAGAACCTTGTAAACATAAGGTTAATTCATACATTAACTCTGTAGCCTTGCCGACTTCCACGGGAACGGTCTACTATCAAACTCTTCGAGTAAACCTTGACAATATTTATCCGTTTTCTGTAATATAATCTTCAAATGTAATTTTACCTCACAGGAGTTTCTGTTCTGAAGCGCGCTCTCTCTCCACACAGCTGATTCCTGTCAGACCTCAGTTGAAGTGCAAGGCTTCCAGCTGGAGAGCTCGTAACCTAGCAACCAACCGATTGCAAGACTAGAACTGTAACTAACCTTCAGGACTCACAGCGGCCATCTTGGATCTTCTCTTCTTGATTCTTCCTTTGAAATAAGCGCAAGATTACTCTGCAAACCTTCTTCCAGTTTGGGCTTTGCTGTCTCCACTGAGGATATCTCTTTGCTTTTCTCATGCACTTCTTTGATTTGACTTGGCAAGTTTGTGTGGTCATGACAGGTTCTTCCCAATCCCTAAATCTCTTTCAATACAGAGACCCCTCAAACTTTTAAAGTTTAGATTCTCATAGGTAGTCTTGACAACTCTAGGGGAAGCTTCTACAGAAGACATATTGAAAGAAAAAAGTTTAGGAAAGTGAATAGAACGTTAGTAGAATAACAGAGCTAACTTTTTACAGGAAAGAGGAAAATATTTCAGAACTTTGTAAAAACTGCAAAGTTTAAAGAACTTTTAAGAAAGTTAGAAAATTGTTTCTAGGTATATATTATATATGCTCTAAGTATTGGAGCAAGCTTTTCTTGTGAAAAGCACAGGTAACAAAGTGGTAAAGCAATTGCAAGTACTTATCCCACCGCTGCACCACCAATGTAGGAGGCTGGTCTGGTTTGCAGTGAGTACCGTGGGTACTTACACCTTATACCCGGTCCAGGTAGCCCTTGTTAGGGAAGTAGTAGTGTTCTAGGACACGGGGACAAAGGAGGTGCAGAACGTGGTTGCTGCAGCACAACAAAGAAAGGTCCCACGCCGCCGGAGAACAACTCAGCAAGTTGAGCATCACAGGATGCAGTGCTGGGGACCTGGGTCAGGCTGTACACGAAGGAATTTTGCAGGTAGTGTATGTGAGAAGGTAGCCTCTTTCTAGCCTTGTTACCCCCACTTTTGGCCTGTTTGTGAGTGTATGTCAGGGTGTTTGTCACTGTTTTCACTGTCTCACTGGGATCCTGATAGCCAGGCCTCAGTGCTCATAGTGAAAACACCATGTTTTCAGTATGGTTGTTATGTGTCACTGGGATCCTGCTGGTCAGGACCCCAGTGCTCATAGGTTTGTGGCCTATATGTATGTGTCACTGGGACCCTGTCACACAGGGCCCCAGTGCTCATAGGTGTGCATGTGTATGTTCCCTGTGTGGTGCCTAACTGTCTCACTGAGGCTCTGCTAACCAGAACCTCAGTGGTTATGCTCTCTCATTTCTTTCCAAATTGTCACTGACAGGCTAGTGACCATTTTTACCAATTTACATTGGCTTACTGGAACACCCTTATAATTCCCTAGTATATGGTACTGAGGTACCCAGGGTATTGGGGTTCCAGGAGATCCCTATGGGCTGCAGCATTTCTTTTGCCACCCATAGGGAGCTCTGACAATTCTTACACAGGCCTGCCACTGCAGCCTGAGTGAAATAACGTCCACGTTATTTCACAGCCATTTTACACTGCACTTAAGTAACTTATAAGTCACCTATATGTCTAACCTTTACCTGGTAAAGGTTAGGTGCAAAGTTACTTAGTGTGAGGGCACCCTGGCACTAGCCAAGGTGCCCCCACATTGTTCAGAGCCAATTCACTGAACTTTGTGAGTGCGGGGACACCATTACACGCGTGCACTACATATAGGTCACTACCTATATGTGGCTTCACCATGGTAACTCCGAATATGGCCATGTAACATGTCTATGATCATGGAATTGCCCCCTCTATGCCATCCTGGCATTGTTGGTACAATTCCATGATCCCAGTGGTCTGTAGAACAGACCCTGGTACTGCCATACTGCCCTTCCTGGGGTTTCTCTGCAGCTGCTGCTGCTGCCAACCCCTCAGACAGGCAGCTGCCCTCCTGGGGTCCAGCCAGGCCTGGCCCAGGATGGCAGAACAAAGAACTTCCTCTGAGAGAGGGTGTGACACCCTCTCCCTTTGGAAAATGGTGTGAAGGCAGGGGAGGAGTAGCCTCCCCCAGCCTCTGGAAATGCTTTGTTGGGCACAGATGTGCCCAATTCTGCATAAGCCAGTCTACACCGGTTCAGGGACCCCTTAGCCCCTGCTCTGGCGCGAAACTGGACAAAGGAAAGGGGAGTGACCACTCCCCTGACCTGCACCTCCCCTGGGAGGTGTCCAGAGCTCCTCCAGTGTGCTCCAGACCTCTGCCATCTTGGAAACAGAGGTGCTGCTGGCACACTGGACTGCTCTGAGTGGCCAGTGCCACCAGGTGACGTCAGAGACTCCTTGTGATAGGCTCCTTCAGGTGTTAGTAGCCTTTCCTCTCTCCTAGGTAGCCAAACCCTCTTTTCTGGCTATTTAGGGTCTCTGTCTCTGGGGAAACTTCAGATAACGAATGCATGAGCTCAGCCGAGTTCCTCTGCATCTCCCTCTTCACCTTCTGATAAGGAATCGACCGCTGACCGCGCTGGAAGCCTGCAAACCTGCAACATAGTAGCAAAGACGACTACTGCAACTCTGTAACGCTGATCCTGCCGCCTTCTCGACTGTTTTCCTGCTTGTGCATGCTGTGGGGGTAGTCTGCCTCCTCTCTGCACCAGAAGCTCCGAAGAAATCTCCCGTGGGTCGACGGAATCTTCCCCCTGCAACCGCAGGCACCAAAAAGCTGCATCTCCGGTCCCTTGGGTCTCCTCTCAGCACGACGAGCGAGGTCCCTCGAATCCAGCGACACCGTCCAAGTGACCCCCACAGTCCAGTGACTCTTCAGCCCAAGTTTGGTGGAGGTAAGTCCTTGCCTCACCTCGCTGGGCTGCATTGCTGGGAACCGCGACTTTGCAAGCTTCTCCGGCCCCTGTGCACTTCCGGCGGAAATCCTTCGTGCACAGCCAAGCCTGGGTCCACGGCACTCTAACCTGCATTGCACGACTTTCTAAGTTGGTCTCCGGCGACGTGGGACTCCTTTGTGCAACTTCGGCGAGCACCGTTTCACGCATCCTCGTAGTGCCTGTTTCTGGCACTTCTCCGGGTGCTACCTGCTTCAGTGAGGGCTCCTTGTCTTGCTCGACGTCCCCTCTCTCTGCAGGTCCAATTTGCGACCTCCTGGTCCCTCCTGGGCCCCAGCAGCGTCCAAAAACGCCAAACGCACGATTTGCGTGTAGCAAGGCTTGTTGGCGTCCATCCGGCGGGAAAACACTTCTGCACGACTCTCCAAGGCGTGGGGGATCCATCCTCCAAAGGGGAAGTCTCTAGCCCTTGTCGTTCCTGCAGTATTCACAGTTCTTCAGCCTAGTAAGAGCTTCTTTGCACCAACCGCTGGCATTTCTTGGGCATCTGCCCATCTCCGAGCTGCTTGTGACTTTTGGACTTGGTCCCCTTGTTCCACAGGTACCTTCAGACAGGAATCCATCGTTGTTGCATTGCTGATTTGTGTTTTCCTTGCATTCTCCCTCTAACACGACTATTTTGTCCTTAGGGGAACTTTAGTGCACTTTGCACTCACTTTTCAGGGTCTTGGGGAGGGTTATTTTTCTAACTCTCACTATTTTCTAATAGTCCCAGCGACCCTCTACAAGGTCACATAGGTTTGGGGTCCATTCGTGGTTCACATTCCACTTTTGGAGTATATGGTTTGTGTTGCCCCTATCCCTATGTTTCCCCATTGCATCCTATTGTAATTATACATTGTTTGCACTGTTTTCTAAGACTATACTGCATATTTTTGCTATTGTGTATATATATCTTGTGTATATTTCCTATCCTCTTACTGAGGGTACACTCTAAGATACTTTGGCATATTGTCATAAAAATAAAGTACCTTTATTTTTAGTATAACTGTGTATTGTGTTTTCTTATGATATTGTGCATATGACACTAAGTGGTACTGTAGTAGCTTCACACGTCTCCTAGTTCAGCCTGAGCTGCTTTGCTAAGCTACCATTATCTATCAGCCTAAGCTGCTAGACACCCTATACACTAATAAGGGATAACTGGGCCTGGTGCAAGGTGCAAGTACCCCTTGGTACTCACTACAAGCCAGTCCAGCCTCCTACATTGGTTGTGCAGTGGTGGGATAAGTGCTTGAGACTACTTACCACTCTTGTCATTGTACTTTTCATAAGAGAAAAATATACAAAACAAGGTCAGTGTATATACACATAGCCAAAAAGTTTTGCATTTCCTCTTTTCACTCTTTTCTAAGTGCTGAAAAGTACTTCTAAACTTTCAAAAAGTTCTTAAAAGTTTAAAAAGTTTTTTTTCTGTCTTTCCAAAAAGTTCTGAAAACTTTTTTCTCTTTGTCTATCACTTTTACTCTCTCTAAAAAATGTCTGGCACAGGCCAAAAAGTTGAACTGTCCAAACTTGCATATGATCACCTTAGCTGGAAAGGAGCAAGGAGTCTCTGCATAGAGAGAGGTTTGAGTGTAGGGAAGAATCCTTCTTTAGAACTGTTAATTAATATGCTTAGAGTACAGGATAAGGCCATAAGTGCCCAATCTGTAGAAAAAGTAGCTAATGGTTCTCAATCTGATCCAGGGACTCCCCCAGGAAAAGGTTCAGGAAAGAAACTTCTCAGCCTGCCCATTACTAGACAGTCTAGCATAGTTGGTACAGAGGTTGAATCACATCATACTGATGATGTGCTCTCACATTATACTGGTAGCCAAGCTGTTAGGGTGCCCTCTGTAAGGGACAGGTCTCCTTCTGTTCATTCCCATCACACCTCTGTATCTAGAAATGTCCCTCCCACCCACCCTGATGACAGATTGTTGGAAAGGGAGCTCAATAGATTGAGAGTGGAGCAAACCAGACTGAAGCTCAAGAAGCAACAGCTGGATTTGGATAGACAGTCTTTAGAAATAGAGAGGGAAAGACAGAAAATGGGTTTAGATACCCATGGTGGCAGCAGCAGTATTCCCCATAGTCATCCTGCAAAAGAGCATGATTCCAGGAATCTGCATAAGATAGTTCCCCCTTACAAGGAGGGGGATGACATTAACAAGTGGTTTGCTGCACTTGAGAGGGCCTGTGCTGTACAGGATGTCCCTCAAAGGCAGTGGGCTGCTATCCTATGGCTATCATTTACTGGAAAAGGTAGGGATAGGCTCCTTACTGTAAAAGAAAATGATGCTAACAATTTCCAAGTTCTTAAGAATGCACTCCTGGATGGTTATGGCTTAACCACTGAACAGTACAGGATCAAGTTCAGAGATACCAAAAAGGAGTCTTCACAAGACTGGGTTGATTTCATTGACCAGGCAGTGAAGGCCTTGGAGGGGTGGTTACATGGCAGTAAAGTTACTGATTATGAAAGCCTGTATAACACAATCCTGAGAGAGCATATACTTAATAATTGTGTGTCTGATTTGTTGCACCAGTACTTGGTGGACTCTGATCTGACCTCTCCCCAAGAATTGGGAAAGAAGGCAGACAAATGGGTCAGAACAAGAGTGAACAGAAAAGTTCATACAGGGGGTGACAAAGATGGCAATAAGAAGAAAGATGGTGAAAAATCTCAAGATAAGCATGGGGATAAGGGTAAAACCAAAGATCCCACTTCAAATCTTAAACACTCTTCGGAGGGTGGGGATAAAACAAAGTCTTCCTCTTCTTCCCAACCTGCACACATTAAAAAGCCTTGGTGCTTTGTGTGTAAAAACAGAGGCCATAGGCCAGGGGATAAGTCCTGTCCAGGTAAACCCCCTGAGCCTACCACCACTAATACATCAAGCTCTAGTGCCCCTAGCAGTAGTGGTACTAGTGGTGGGACTGCTGGCAACAGTCAAGCAAAGGGTGTAGTTGGGTTCACTTATGGGTCCATAGTGGAAACTGATGTAATCAGTCCCAAGACAGTTTCTGTCACACCTAGTGGCACTGGCCTTGCCACACTGGCTGCTTGTCCCCTTACAATGGATAAGTACAGGCAGACAGTTGCAATAAATGGTGTTGAGGCCTTGGCCTACAGGGACACAGGTGCCAGTTTCACTTTGGTGACTGAAAACCTAGTGCCTCCTGAACAACACATCATTGGACAACAGTATAAGATTATTGATGTCCATAACTCCACTAAGTTTCTTCCCTTAGCTATAATTCAGTTTAGTTGGGGTGGAGTTACTGGCCCTAAGCAGGTGGTGGTATCACCTAGCTTACCTGTAGACTGTCTCTTAGGTAATGACCTAGAGGCCTCAGGTTGGGCTGATGTAGAGTTTTATGCCCATGCAGCCATGCTGGGCATCCCTGAGGAATTGTTCCCTCTCATTTCAAGTGAAATGAAAAAGCAAAGGAGAGAAGGCCTGAAAACTCAGGATCCCTCTCCATCAACAGGTAAAAAGGGTATCACAGTATCCCCTAACCACCCTACCATTCAGGATACTATTCCTGTGGTGGGAGAAACCTCTCCTGGGGTGGCACCTGTTCTAAGGGAATCATCAGCTGGCAAAGCTGGACTCCCTGAGGTGGAAGTACCTCTCTGTGGGATAACTAACATTGGTGAGAAAAACAGCACCATTTTAGTTAACATGGAGCATCCCTCCAACCCTTCCAGAGAAACTTTAGTGCAGAAACCCTGCACTACCTCACAACACTTAGGACAGCATCCCTGCCCTAGTGTGGAGCTCATAGGACAGCATCCCTGCCCTGCTCCAACTCAAGAGAAACAGCATCCCTGTTCTCTCTTCCAGCCAGATGGACAAAGTTTTTGCCCAGCTATGGCTTTTCTGAGACAGCATCCCTGTCTGGCATTTCCATCACTACAAATAGGTTCAGTGGACAATTCCCACTGCTCTAAACTAAAACTTACTGATAGAAACTCTGAAAATACATCTTCACATTGTTGCTTAGCTAAAAAACTTCAAACAGGGTGGTTTACATCCCCACAGGGAAGTAACCATATAGTGGATGATAAAGGGAGTAACCAGTCTATTGCAGAGCTACTCTCTACTTATCACCACTTAGACAATAAAGTCTCAACTGGCCAAGGTTAGCCTTATTGTCCTTCGTTTGGGGGGGGGTTGTGTGAGAAGGTAGCCTCTTTCTAGCCTTGTTACCCCCACTTTTGGCCTGTTTGTGAGTGTATGTCAGGGTGTTTGTCACTGTTTTCACTGTCTCACTGGGATCCTGATAGCCAGGCCTCAGTGCTCATAGTGAAAACACCATGTTTTCAGTATGGTTGTTATGTGTCACTGGGATCCTGCTGGTCAGGACCCCAGTGCTCATAGGTTTGTGGCCTATATGTATGTGTCACTGGGACCCTGTCACACAGGGCCCCAGTGCTCATAGGTGTGCATGTGTATGTTCCCTGTGTGGTGCCTAACTGTCTCACTGAGGCTCTGCTAACCAGAACCTCAGTGGTTATGCTCTCTCATTTCTTTCCAAATTGTCACTGACAGGCTAGTGACCATTTTTACCAATTTACATTGGCTTACTGGAACACCCTTATAATTCCCTAGTATATGGTACTGAGGTACCCAGGGTATTGGGGTTCCAGGAGATCCCTATGGGCTGCAGCATTTCTTTTGCCACCCATAGGGAGCTCTGACAATTCTTACACAGGCCTGCCACTGCAGCCTGAGTGAAATAACGTCCACGTTATTTCACAGCCATTTTACACTGCACTTAAGTAACTTATAAGTCACCTATATGTCTAACCTTTACCTGGTAAAGGTTAGGTGCAAAGTTACTTAGTGTGAGGGCACCCTGGCACTAGCCAAGGTGCCCCCACATTGTTCAGAGCCAATTCACTGAACTTTGTGAGTGCGGGGACACCATTACACGCGTGCACTACATATAGGTCACTACCTATATGTGGCTTCACCATGGTAACTCCGAATATGGCCATGTAACATGTCTATGATCATGGAATTGCCCCCTCTATGCCATCCTGGCATTGTTGGTACAATTCCATGATCCCAGTGGTCTGTAGAACAGACCCTGGTACTGCCATACTGCCCTTCCTGGGGTTTCTCTGCAGCTGCTGCTGCTGCCAACCCCTCAGACAGGCAGCTGCCCTCCTGGGGTCCAGCCAGGCCTGGCCCAGGATGGCAGAACAAAGAACTTCCTCTGAGAGAGGGTGTGACACCCTCTCCCTTTGGAAAATGGTGTGAAGGCAGGGGAGGAGTAGCCTCCCCCAGCCTCTGGAAATGCTTTGTTGGGCACAGATGTGCCCAATTCTGCATAAGCCAGTCTACACCGGTTCAGGGACCCCTTAGCCCCTGCTCTGGCGCGAAACTGGACAAAGGAAAGGGGAGTGACCACTCCCCTGACCTGCACCTCCCCTGGGAGGTGTCCAGAGCTCCTCCAGTGTGCTCCAGACCTCTGCCATCTTGGAAACAGAGGTGCTGCTGGCACACTGGACTGCTCTGAGTGGCCAGTGCCACCAGGTGACGTCAGAGACTCCTTGTGATAGGCTCCTTCAGGTGTTAGTAGCCTTTCCTCTCTCCTAGGTAGCCAAACCCTCTTTTCTGGCTATTTAGGGTCTCTGTCTCTGGGGAAACTTCAGATAACGAATGCATGAGCTCAGCCGAGTTCCTCTGCATCTCCCTCTTCACCTTCTGATAAGGAATCGACCGCTGACCGCGCTGGAAGCCTGCAAACCTGCAACATAGTAGCAAAGACGACTACTGCAACTCTGTAACGCTGATCCTGCCGCCTTCTCGACTGTTTTCCTGCTTGTGCATGCTGTGGGGGTAGTCTGCCTCCTCTCTGCACCAGAAGCTCCGAAGAAATCTCCCGTGGGTCGACGGAATCTTCCCCCTGCAACCGCAGGCACCAAAAAGCTGCATCTCCGGTCCCTTGGGTCTCCTCTCAGCACGACGAGCGAGGTCCCTCGAATCCAGCGACACCGTCCAAGTGACCCCCACAGTCCAGTGACTCTTCAGCCCAAGTTTGGTGGAGGTAAGTCCTTGCCTCACCTCGCTGGGCTGCATTGCTGGGAACCGCGACTTTGCAAGCTTCTCCGGCCCCTGTGCACTTCCGGCGGAAATCCTTCGTGCACAGCCAAGCCTGGGTCCACAGCACTCTAACCTGCATTGCACGACTTTCTAAGTTGGTCTCCGGCGACGTGGGACTCCTTTGTGCAACTTCGGCGAGCACCGTTTCACGCATCCTCGTAGTGCCTGTTTCTGGCACTTCTCCGGGTGCTACCTGCTTCAGTGAGGGCTCCTTGTCTTGCTCGACGTCCCCTCTCTCTGCAGGTCCAATTTGCGACCTCCTGGTCCCTCTTGGGCCCCAGCAGCGTCCAAAAACGCCAAACGCACGATTTGCGTGTAGCAAGGCTTGTTGGCGTCCATCCGGCGGGAAAACACTTCTGCACGACTCTCCAAGGCGTGGGGGATCCATCCTCCAAAGGGGAAGTCTCTAGCCCTTGTCGTTCCTGCAGTATTCACAGTTCTTCAGCCTAGTAAGAGCTTCTTTGCACCAACCGCTGGCATTTCTTGGGCATCTGCCCATCTCCGAGCTGCTTGTGACTTTTGGACTTGGTCCCCTTGTTCCACAGGTACCTTCAGACAGGAATCCATCGTTGTTGCATTGCTGATTTGTGTTTTCCTTGCATTCTCCCTCTAACACGACTATTTTGTCCTTAGGGGAACTTTAGTGCACTTTGCACTCACTTTTCAGGGTCTTGGGGAGGGTTATTTTTCTAACTCTCACTATTTTCTAATAGTCCCAGCGACCCTCTACAAGGTCACATAGGTTTGGGGTCCATTCGTGGTTCACATTCCACTTTTGGAGTATATGGTTTGTGTTGCCCCTATCCCTATGTTTCCCCATTGCATCCTATTGTAATTATACATTGTTTGCACTGTTTTCTAAGACTATACTGCATATTTTTGCTATTGTGTATATATATCTTGTGTATATTTCCTATCCTCTTACTGAGGGTACACTCTAAGATACTTTGGCATATTGTCATAAAAATAAAGTACCTTTATTTTTAGTATAACTGTGTATTGTGTTTTCTTATGATATTGTGCATATGACACTAAGTGGTACTGTAGTAGCTTCACACGTCTCCTAGTTCAGCCTGAGCTGCTTTGCTAAGCTACCATTATCTATCAGCCTAAGCTGCTAGACACCCTATACACTAATAAGGGATAACTGGGCCTGGTGCAAGGTGCAAGTACCCCTTGGTACTCACTACAAGCCAGTCCAGCCTCCTACAGTGTACAGAGGCCACAGGAGGTGAAAAGACGCAGTACACAGGGGTACAGTTGCTCTTTCGGAAGGCAAGGTCTTAACTCCTCCAAATTGCGTCAGCAGGACCTCAGGACAGTCTATGTCGATGTGTCCTTAGGAGCACGCTCGTCGCTGTGAGAGGAGTCCAAGGATACCGGTCATCGTCTTGGAAGGTGCCTGCTTGCAGCAGGGGAGTGACTCCGCCACTCCACAGGAGATTTCTTCTGCCCGTCTGGTGCAGGATGAAGCCAGGGAGTCCCCAGAGCGTGCACACTGTGGAAACTGTTGAGGTTGCTGACTTGGAGCTGAGGTTGCAGAAGAAAAGTATCTCTTGTGGATACTTTGTTGCAGTTACAGCGTTTCTGAAGAGAACCCGCAGGAGAGACCCTAAACAGCTCTGAGAGGATCAGGTATAACCCATCAGGAGGGGTCTCTGACGTCACCTGCTGGCACAAGCCATTCAAAGGTCTCCAGAGTGCCCCCACACCTTGCAAAGCAAGATGGCTGAAGTCTGGGACACACTGGAGGAGCTCTGGGCACCACCCCTAGGGTGGTGATGGACAGGGCAGTCGTGACTCCCCTTTCCTTTGTCCAGTTTCGCGCCAGAACAGGGGCAAGGGGTCCCTGAACTAGTGTAGACAGGTTTACGCAAGGAGGGCACCATCTGTGCCCTTCAAGGCATTTTCAGAGGCTGGGGGAGGCATCCCCTCCCCAGCCTGTAACACCTATTTCCAAAGGGGGAAATGCTTTGTTCTGCCTTCCTGGGACTGGGCTACCCAGGCCCCAGTAGGGCAGAACCCTGTCTGTGAGGTGGCAGCAGCTGTAACTGCAGGGCAAGCCTCAGAGAGCTGTCTTGGCAGTACTGGGGGCCCACAGTGGAGCCCCCAGGATGCATGGAATTAGCTCCCCAATACCAGTTTTGTAATGGGGGGACAATTCCATGATGTTACATGGCCATATTCGGAGATACCATTGTGAAGCTACATATAGGTATTGACCTATATGTAGTGCACACCTGTAATGGTGTCCCCGCACTCACAAAGTCTCGGGAAATGGCCTGAACTATGTGAGGGCACCTTTGCTAGTGCAAGAGTGCCCTCACACTTAGTGACTTTGCACCTAACCTTCAGCAAGTGGAGGTTAGACATATAGGTGACTTATAAGTTACTTAAGTGTAGTGAAAATGGCTGTGAAATAACTTGTGCATTATTTCACTCAGGTTGCAATGGCAGGCCTGTGCAAGGGGTTGTCTGAACTCCCTGTGGGTGGTAAAAGAAATGCTGCAGCCCATATGGATCTCCTGGAACCCCAATGCTCTGGGTACCTAGGTACCATATACTAGGGACTTGTAAGGGGGTCCAGTGTTCCAACTTAAATTGGTAAATGAAGTCACTATCCTACAGTGACACATTTAAAAGCAGAGAGAGTGTAAGTACTGAGGTTCTGGTTAGCAGAGCCTCAGTGACACAGTTAAGCACTATACAGACACACACATTATGCCACAAACTATGAGCACTGGGGTCCTAACCAGCAGGATCCCAGTGAGACAGGCAAAAACATACGGACATACAGGTAAAAATGGGGGTAACATGCCAAGGAAGATGGTACTTTCCTGCAGACGTCACGTATAACAAGTACTCATTTTACTCTCTTGTCATTCCAGGAGACAGTGCCTACACCGTGCGGTCATTCATACTGACGCCCTATCTGAATCCTGCCACGCCAGCTGAAAGGAGCTATAATGCTGCTCATAGGACAACCCGCAGCGAGTAGTGAGGACATCGGTATGCTGAAGAGCCGCTTCAGATGCATACACAAGAGTGGTGGTGCACTACAATACAGCCCTGATACAACATGGAAAATTGTGGCTACTGTGTTATGTTGCACAACATTGCTACAACGAGGGGCATACCTGTGGAACCCACCGAGCCGAACTCAGATGAGGATGGTGATCCCTTGCCACCCCTTCACCCAGTAGACAGAAGCAGAGCAGCAGAGGGCAGACAAAGACATGCTGCAACCATTTCTGATGTAAGTAATGGCAATACCACGTCTATTATATATATTGCTGTAACTAGCATCTAAATCGCTTTGACTTCAGGTAATATATATGTGATTAGGACATAGCTCTGCACTATACACAAACAGGTGCGAGTAACAGTGTCACACTATTAGCATCATAGTATAACTGTTTTGCTACATGTTAAGCTCATCCCCTGTACTCCTCATCATTACTTCCTACGTCCACGCACTCCACTTGAGTGCTCAGTGGCCTCGGTGGCTCATCTTGTAGCAGTTTCAAGGACAGTACGGTGGCTGCTACTGCGATGCCTAGGATCCATCACAGGGTCTGTGAGACTTCTGAGGCTAGAGAGCTCCTCACTATACCCACCACCCAGTTTGCTGTTTGTAGCACTCCGTGCTGTCTGCATTGTCTCTAAAACATTGGTTATTTGCACCAATCTTTGTGCAACATCCCAACTGCAATTTGCCATCTCCACTTGTATGACCACAGCACGTCCTGATATAAAGGCAGTTGAGATAGAGAGACGATTGACAGATCTGCAGAACCCATTCAACCTGCCCATCAATTGGTGATGGCGCCTACGGTGGCTGGCATGGAAGTTTCAAGGCCGCCAAAGAGTGATGGGCCCTCACCTTCCTCAGTGTACTGTCTGCCTGCTTCGTGATTTCTCTTGAGGGGAGTGGACTGACTCTGGGGCAGGGACTTCTGTCTTACTGTGATTCTAGCCTCTGGGTGTGGTGTGGGTTCTTCATCCGGCATTTTATCAGAGTCCAGGTTATACTCTGGGAGAGGTAGCACTCTTGCCCTGCGCCTAGTTGGTGCATTAATGAAGGACTCACTGGTGTTTGAGTCGTACTGTGGCTGTGTTTCGCTATCCTCCACATTTCCACCGTCTGCTGCATCAGGGCCCGGAATATCTACAACGACAATGTGCAGCATGTCATTTTTAATTATTACACAAATAGTTGCATAATAGTATTACATGTACACTGGCATAGTATCACTAAGAGTCTTTTGTGTTTTCTATTTTGCTTAACACTAACTTGCTATTTATGTGGTATTTACACTTTAGGGGTGTGGACTACTACTCCCATAAGGCATTTTTGTGTTGTATGTAAGATGTGGCATGGACTACTTATCACACTGCATAGTGCCAATAGCTATTTTCTAAGGGGCATTGGTACATGCACTTATGGGGAAACACATCATTACTGCCCTTACCTTTGCTGGTGCTGGGCGTGCCTGAGGTGTCAATGTCAGGGACACCACTGACAGCTTCAAGAAGCAGTGTTGACTCCACCATAGCTTGCGTATCTCCTCAACGGAGCGCTGCGCAACACCCACTGCGCATATTTTAGTCTGGATGTCTCCTCTTCTCACTTTCAGGTACCTGGAGTGAGTTGTTCCCAAAACATTTGTTAGTGAGCACCTCCAATTCCTGCTCACTGAATTTGAGCTTGCGCTTCCTGTCACATTTCTCCTTCACATTCCCGTCAATGGCCATGTTCCTGTTTCGTCCTGGCTGGCTCACAGGGCTGCCTCTCTGGTGTTGGGCTGTGTCTCTGTGCCTGCTCCTGTGGGTGTGGCTTCTGGAAACATCATGGGCTGACTCACTTCCTGGTTGTGATGTCATCAGGCCGTTCCGGTTTGTTGTTTTCGCAATTTGCGATTTGCAAATACCGATTCGCTGTTTTTTTGCAATTCGGTATTTGCTACTTGCAAATTGCATTTGCGAATTTTAAGAAATCGCTATTACCGACTCGCAGTTTTCATACATCCCATTTTGCACTGAAACCTTTCCAACAAATGTTTCCATCAGATCCTCATCATCTTAAGTGGTGTATGTCATGCCAGTGCATAGAAGACCATCCATTGTGAACATTGATTGTGGCAGACACCACCCCAAACCTTTCTGGTATTGTCTCAGCATTATATGAGTTGTTCACATGGCTGAAGTGTATGACAGACCATCAACAGTGGATACGGTGCAATACATACACTCTTCCAAACCTTCTTGTTATGGCCTCAGGGCCATGTCAGTGGCAAACATATGTATCTAATAACAATTGTTAGTGACTCAGCAGACACATTAGACTTTGACTGATGAATTAGTAAAGATGTCTCAGAGGTTACCTAGTTACATTTCAGTAATTACCTCAGCATCATATGAGAAATAATGGAAGTGCATAATAGAGCATTCAATGTGGCTACTGTTGATGGTGGCAACTGTCCCAAACCATTCTATCAAGGGTCTCAGCACTACTAAAATGATGGACATGGTGACATTGCCTACAACACCATCCAACTAATTATAGTAATGTAGTGTGGCTACTGAGTTGAGTAAACTGTGGGCCTCATGTACAATCTTTCGGCAAAGGACAGCACTCCAAGCCTTCTTGCTGCTCTGCACTGCTTCAAAAGAAAATGGCAGATACAGCGCATTCCTGTACTTTTCCCCTGTGCTGGGACACAATCCGCTGCCATGTGCCAATGCACGCACCCTTGCACCATTGTGCAAGGGTATTTGCATGGCAGGGATGATTGTTTTGTGCAGGAAGGGACACCTTCCTGCACAAAAACAATCAATGGAGGTTATTTCCACTTTCTATGAGTGCTGATGAATGCATCTCCCCTGGGGAGGCGTAGGCTTTTGACGCATTTCCAGGTTTATGAAAATGTCAAATGCCATTGGTTTTACTTGGGAACAACCCACCGTAACTCCAGTTACATGTCTCCCTATCACATTTTGAGGCAACTCATTGACTTTGGCTGCATTGCCTCACTTCATATCTACAAAGCCTTGAAAAGCCACACAGGGTAGCTTTGCTTGGCCTTGTAGATAGGGATCTGAATTGTGCTCCATCTGACTGTCATGAAAGTGATGTTCCAGAGGCACACATGGGCTTGTAAATAAGCTGCGGTGTCTGAAGGTGCACAGGTTATATTTTGAAGGTGTTGTATTAAAGGTATAGTGGCAGTGGCGTGGGTAGAATGGGGTGGTGTCAATTGGAGTGGAGTAGAGTGGAGAGTCATAGAGTAGAGAAGGTTAGAGTGAAGTGGTGTAGCGTTCAGTGGACAGTGGGAAGGAGTGCACTAGAGTACACCTTGAAATAATATCTATAAGGCCACACAAAGCCACTCTGCATAGTTTTGAATCACCTCAAAGATATGGAGTAAGGCAGTGCAAATGGCTGAATAAGGGAGACATTCCCTGGGCATTGAGGTGGGTGTTCCCACTCTTCATCCATGGATTTTGATGCATCCCCAGATTTACAAGACCTTGTAGACCTGGGGATGCATCAAAGGATTTGTTATTGTGCAGGAAGATGCCCCTTCCTTCATAAAACAATCTTTCCTACAATGTAGACACCCTTGCACCATGGTGCAGGGATGCCTGCGTTGACGCTAGGCTACCAGAACAGCACCAGCGCAGTGAGAAAGGACAGGAATGAGCCATCTGCCATTGATATTGCGCATTCCTGTCCTCTCCCTTTGACACAGGGAAGTGCAGCAAGGTTACTTGCTGCACAGCCCTGCGCCAAAAGCTCATAAATATGGTCCTATTTTTGTACAATACAGTGTATTTGTAATTTTTTAACATACTTATTTGTTTTTCGTTTACTTTAAATACCGCTCTAAGCCTGGGGAAGTACTGTCGTATGCCATACTTTAAAAAAATATATATATATAAACTTATAAATATTTTTTCCTACCTTTTACCACTTTAATAAAGTGGTAAAAGGATGTGAAAAAAAATCAGGCCTAATACTTACCTTTGGGGGGGTTGGGCTATAGGACTAGGCGCGCACAGAAAATCACCAAATCATAAATATGAATAAATATTGAAATCACTGTGATCCTGGAAGGAGGGTCCTCCCAACTCCTCCAAAGTTTCTCGGAGTGAAACAAACAATTCAAGAAGACCAAGGCACTCGTGCAAATAGTAAAAACTTTAGTGTCCATGTTGTTAATAAAAAAACTTATATACCAATTTTATATACCATCAGAATATGTCTGCATTTCTAAGTACGTCTAATATACAACATACCTATACTTATTATTATTGCATTAATTTAAAATTGGCGTTCACCCACCTTTTTAGTTACAACCCCGTCTGGTGATGGTGATGGGTTATATCTATTAAATCTGTCAATTGACAGTATATTTGGAATACCTGCTTGTAAATAGTTATAATTGTATCCTTCACAGCCCTGAGGAAGTCAGTGAGATTATTCTCTCGCATGATGAACCACGTGTTGGCTGTTGGTTTTTGACCATCGACAAGGAGAACAATTCCAAATAATAAATTGAAGAATGGATTAAAGCTGCTGACTTCTGATTACACTTATTGAGTGAATTTGGATTACAAGAAGAAGACACTATGGGGGATCATTACAACATTGGTGGTAAAAGCCGCTTATCTCCGTGCAGAAGACCAGCAAAACACTGCTGCGGCTGCGGAATTCCGCCACAGCTATTACGACCCACATCTCAGAATCCGTCGAAATTCAGACACCCACACAAGTCCGCCACACCAAAGGTCAGTGATAAACTGGCGAAAACAAAACCTCCACCGTCAAGCCAACAGAAACACGCCCATGCTATCACGACCCACGAATCCACGTGGCAGTCTTTCAACTGCGGTATTCCATTGGCGGTACACACCGCCGCGCTCAAAATACACACACATCTCCAAAACACCACCACATTGGACAATTCGAATTACACACACCTGATACACATACAAACACCACTCCCACACACCCAACACAATATAAAACACACACCCACATCACCCAAAAACCCCTACGACCAAAAACTATAGATGAAGGCGACAGACTTAGAGCACAGCAATAGAGAACCCCACCACACAGAGGCACACAACACCATCACCCATACAACATCCCACGCACAAAACACCACACACCACTACACATCAACACACTCATCAACACATACACCACCCCCCACACATCACCTACACCACCCCATGTCACGCCAAAGACTCCCCAGGTTTTCCGAGGAGGAGCTCAGGGTTATGGTGGAGGAAATCGTACGGGTAGAGCCACATCTATGTGGATCACAGGTGCAGCACACCTCCATAGCCAGGAAGATGGAGCTATGGCGAAGAATCGTGGACAGGGTCAACGCTGTGGGACAGCATCCAAGAAATCGGGAGGACATCAGGAAGAGGTGGAACGACCTACGGGGGAAGGTGCATTCAGTGGTCTCCAGGCACAACATCGCGATTCAGCGGACTGGCGGCGGACCCCCACCTCCTCCCCCACAACTAACAACATGGGAGGAGCAGGTCTTGACCATCATGCATCCAGAGGGCCTCGGAGGAGTCGGTGGAGGAATGGACACTCGTAAGTCAAATCTTAACTATAATATCCCCCACCCTACCTGCATGCCATCACACACCCCCACCCTCACCCCCTCCACTATCACTCCAACTCCTCACTAATGTACTAATAACACAAACCACCCATCCCAACACCAAGCCCTGCATGACACAACTAAGCATGGTCACCCCTCACTAAAGCATGCTCACTGCACATACCCATAACACCCCCCCAACCATCATCACACAAGCCCCCACACAGGAATGCTTGCACTGGGGTACACGCACACCCACCCATTGCACACCATGACACACACAGATGCAATAATCATGCTCTTATACCCCTGCAGGACCACTACGTAACGTCACCAGACAGGAGGGTCCAGACATCTCCACTCCACCCACAGAAGAGGCCCACAGTGATGACAGCAGCTCTGGTCAACTGGATCCAGATGACCAGCCCGGACCATCGTGGGCCTCGGGACAGTCGGTTCCCCTTGCACAGGCACAGCCCAACACTGACCTTCCACCCTCTGGTAACACCAGCACAGCACCCACCCAGCAGGCCCATACCTCCGTACCCAGGACACGTCAATCAGCTGTGTGTCCACCACTACAGGGAACCCAGGATAACCCACCACCCTAACAACAACAGGGACCTGGGGGCAGTGGTAGTGGGCACACGGTCCAGGGGACGGAGGCACAGGAACATAGGGGAACTGGGAGGGCTGCTGTGCGACAGGGGGTGGACAGGCCTAGGGAACCCACTCTCCACGAGGCCCTCTCCTCCATCATGGGAGTATACCACCACTCCCAGGAGACGATGGCAACGGTCCTGGCCAAGTTTCAGGAGACCCAGCGCCTGCAGGACGAACAGTATTTGGGCTTCAGGGAGGAGCTCAGAACCATCAGCTCCGCCCTGGGCACCATCGTAGGGGTGCTGAGGGACATACAAAAGACCATGAGGGACACCGTGGCACTCCAAGGGGCCCCTGACACTAGTCTGAACGATGAACTGCCCACCACCTCCGCCGGCGCTAGTGGACAGGACGCCCTGCCACAGGACCACCACACCAGCACCCCACCCCCGACAGACGGAGAACCACCCCGCAAGCGGTCCCTGAGATCCAGGAACAGGACAGAGCAAGATGGCAAGACCCCCGCCAGGAAATGAGACCATCCTGATTGTCCTCCCACTGTCCCACTTTGTTACCCTGTCCAGATTGGAACTGCCCCAGCTCCACTTCCTATGCCCATATGGGCGAAGCACCTGTGAGACGGATAGACTGGACTCTGCCATGGACATTCTCCACCATCACCCATCACCATTTTACAACCCCCCTCCATTTTTGAGCACTTAAATAAACACCCTTGAAACACAAAACAATCTGGAGTCAGTCTGTGATTTTGAAAATGTGTATTAGCTATGGCAATGACAAAATCTGTTCGAAATTTTAATGTCAACATACCTATGTCACACATCACAAGTCCATGAAGGATGCAAGCAGATGACACACGTTGGTAACCACAACTGTGAAACCGTAATAGAAATGTACAACTCAGTTACCAAATACTGCTTCAAATTGACAGGCAGGATAGAGATAGAAGTGTAAAAGTGAATGTAATAGTAAAAAAATTGTTCTCACATGTGTGTCACTGGAAATATTGCTGTATGACTGACTCCCTGTTGTCAATGTCTTCTTCCTCAGCTTCCTCCTCATCACTGTCCACAGGATCCACAGCTGCCACAACACCGTCATCTGGACCATCCTCCTGCAGAAAAGGCACCTGGCGTCGCAAAGCAAGATTGTGAAGCATTGAGCAGGAGAAGATTATGTGGCACACCTTCCTTGGTGAGTAGAATAGGGAACCACCTGTCATATGGAGGCACCTGAACCTGGCCTTCAGGAGGCCGAAGGTGCATTTGATCACCCTCCTAGTCCGCCCATGGGCCTCATTGTAGCGTTCCTCTACCCTGGTCCTGGGATTCCTCACTGGGGTCAGTAGCCATGAGAGGTTGGGGTAACCAGAGTCCCCTAATAGCCACACCCGGTGCCTCTGGAGTTGACCCATCACATAAGGGATGCTGCTATTCCGCAGGATGTAGGCGTCATGCACAAAGCCAGGGAACATAGCATTTACCTGCGAGATGTATTGGTCTGACAAACATTCCATTTGTATATTCATGGAATGATAACTCTTCCGGTTCCTGTACACCTGTTCACTCCTGCGGGGGGACCAGAGCTACATGGGTCCCATCAATAGCCCCTATGATGTTGGGGATATGTCCCAGGGCATAGAAGTCACCTTTAACAGTAGCCAAATCCTCCACCTGAGGGAAAATGATGTAGCTCCTCACGTGTTTCAGCAGGGCAGACAACACTCTGGACAACTCGTTGGAAAACATAGGCTGGGACATCCCTGATGCCATGGCCACTGTTGTTTGAAATGACCCACTTGCAAGGAAATGGAGCACTGACAGCAACTGCACTTCAGGGGGGATTCCTGTAGGATGGCGGATTGGTGACATCAGGTCTGGCTCCAACTGGGAACACAGTTCCTGGATTGTGGCACGGTCAAACCTGTAGGTGATGATCAAATATCGCTCCTCCATTGTTAACAGGTCCACCAGCGGTCGGTACACCGGAGGATTCCGACATCTCCTCAAATGTCCCAGCTGACCATGCCTAAGAAGGACAACAGCGACCACAGAGTCAACAAATTCTCAGGTATGTACCCACAGCTACACAGAACACAACACCAAATACAAAACTCTTCCTGTGTGTGTGTTGAGTGTAGGCCTAGGTATGTGTGACGCAGTAGTTAATGAAGCCATGTGGGCCCCTGAAATGGCGGATGCCTGACCTCTAAACTGGGACAATGGGATGTGAGGTAACTGCGCTGGCGTTGTACACCATCGCGGTAGGTGGTGGTAGACCACGGCGCAATGTTGCATTGGTTAACATTGGACCCTATGGGTCCCAGGAGCCAATGATGAAGTGCGCCGGCGGTGATGATACGCACCGCCGTGGACGTCACCGCCGCGGACGTGACCGCCATTTTCTATCTGTTCAATCACTCGATACCTGATCTTCGACAGGAGAGGACCTACACTGCAAGTGCTGCTGTGACCTCGCTCAGGAAGAGACAATGGCTGCTATGTCTGGGGAAAGGGCCCCTGCCTTCACTGCTCAGGAGTTGGAGAAGCTCGTGGACGGGGTCCTCCCCCAGTACACGCTACTCTACGGTCCTCAAGACCAACAGGTAAGTACACAGGGAGCACGTTGTATGGGCTATGCCTGGGTGGAGAGAGCTGGTTGTAAGAAGGAAGGGGGAAGAGTTCTGCGTGCATGAAGGACTGTGAATGCATGTGCCACATGGCAAGGGTAGGGATGGGGCCACTCACTTAGACGGTACAGTTGGTAATGACTTCACTTCTTCCCCTGTACATGTCATGTAGGTCAGCGCCCACCAGAAGAAGGACATTTAGCGTGCCATCGCCAAGGACGTCCGGACCCTGGGGGTCCACCAGAGACGGAGCACCCTCTGCCGTAAAAGATGGGCGGACATTCGCCGCTGGCGCAAGAAACGGCGGAGGCTCAGCTGGGGATGGCCTCCCAATGTGGGAGGGGTGCCCGTCGCACCATGACCCCCCTGTTGTTCCGGATCCAGGCGGTGGCCTACCCTGAGTTGGATGGGCGCTTGAGGGCATCACAGCAGACACAAGGGGGTGAGTACACTCTCATTCTGAGGTCATGTGCGCAGTGGAGGGGTCTGGGTGGGGGAGGAGGGCTGTGGGTTTCCCTAGGCCAGGGCGAGTTCCGTAGGCTGGCCCCTCCGTAATGCAGGCCATGTGCCACTTCACCCCACCTCTGTAGAGTGCCAAGTACAGGTAGACATGCAACTGTGTCATCTATGTGGGCAGATGACACCCATAGCCATGTAGGCCATATCCCAGGAATTGCATCAGTAGAGGCCAAGAGCACGGCGTAGTGCAGGGGGCTGCTGTGTCTGTATTGTCCGCCAACGGTAGCGGTAAGCCATGCACTCAACCTGTCTTTCTTCTGTCGCCCCCCCCCCCCTTTTTCTGCTCTCCCTGTTCTTTTGTGCATCAGCATCATCAGGCGGAGGTACAGTGGCACCGAAGCACGAAGGAGCTGCATCCCACATGGCCATGGAGGGCCACGCCACGGACTCTGAATACACCAGTGGGACGGAGGGCGAGGGGAGCTTCACGTCGGTCACCGGATCAGCAAACAGCGACACAGACTCGTCCTCCGATGGGAGCTCCCTTGTGCCCATCTGTGCCCCCCACTTCTACAGGTACAGCCGCCACCCCCCCTACCAGCACCGCCCTCCCAGCAGCCCCTCAGCCTTCGCTCTGTGCCCGCTCACCCAAGAGGGTGGGCATCACCTTCGCCCCAGGCACCTCAGCCCCTGCCCCTGTCACCCCTGCTGCCCTCAGTGAGGAGGCCATTGACCTCCTCAGGTCACTCACTGTTGGGCAATCTACCATTGTGAATGCCATCCAGGGTGTAGAAAGGGAGTTGCAACACACTAATGCATTCCTGGAGAGCATTCATTCTGGTCAGGCTGCCCATCATCTACCCATGCAATCTATGGCCTCAGCACTGATGGCATCCATTGTGCCTGTGTCTAGCCTTCCCCCTCCAACTTCCTCCACCCAGACCCAATCCCCTGTACCCCATCCTATCCCAACCACACCATCAGACAAGCATGCACACACCTCAACACACAAAAGTTGCTCAGGCAAACATAGGCACCACACAACCCACAGGCACTCACACAAGCATCACCCACATACAGACACAACAACATCCACTGCCTCCACTGTGTCCCCCTCCTCGTCGTTTCCCTCATCCCTCTCAGTGTCGTCTACACTCTCACCTGCATGCACTACATCTACAGGCACTAGGACTCGCCCCAGAACACCCAGCACCACACCCCGCTCGCCTGCACTCACCACCCCCACTACCATTTACACGTCCCCTATGTCAACTCCCAGTGTGTCTGTGACGCCCCCTCTCAAAGTAAACAAACGCGGGCACCCAAACACCCAACATCCATCCACCTCACGACAGCTTCCAGTACTTGCACCTGCACACAAATCACCTAAAGTTACACCTCCTACAACCACCTCTTCTTCCTCCACTCCCAGACCCCCTCCAGCTACCCATCCCAGTGTTCGTCAGAAACTTTTCCTGAGCAACGTTGACCTCTGTGCCACCACCCCCACCCCTCCAATTCATAGGTCCCGTAGTAGCACCTCAGCCAAAAAAAGTCTGATACCAGTGGTGCGGGTTAGAGGTCTGTGGAGTGCACCGGCCACCAGGGCAGCCAGTGTGACACGGAGCCAAAGCACTGCCAGTCCACCTCCTGTAAAGCACCTTAAGTTGGACAGTGCCAGATGGGAGGGGGTGAAGACTCCTGCCGGCAAAACTGCTCACAAGGGTCCGGGGGGGGGGGTGCCGAGTAAGCTGTGACTCCTCCCAAGGTGGTGAAGGGGCAGAAGAAGTCTCCAAAGTCTGGTAGGAGCAGCACGGCGGGGAAGGCCGCCATCCTCCCCGCTGGCCAGGACGCCACCGCCAGCACTATCGTCACTGGTCCGGAGACCACCGCCAGAGTCAGTGCCCTGGAGGGCACCAGTATCGTCACTGGTCCGGAGACCACCGCCAGAGTCAGTGCCCTGGAGGGCACCACTATCGTCACTGGTCCGGAGACCACCGCCAGCGTTAGTGCCCTGGAAGGCCCCGGCAGCCACAGCCCCGCTGGACAGGTAAGAGACAGCAAAGTCAAGCACCGCTGAACAGGGCAAGGACCGTCATGGCAAAGCACCGCTGAACAGGTCAGAGACAGAAAAGTCAAGCACCGCTGAATAGGGCAAAGACCGCCATGGCAAAGCACTGCAGAACAGGTCAGAAACTGCAAAGTCAAGCACCACTGAACAGGGCAAAGAGCGCTATGGTAAAGACCGCTGAACAGGGCAAGAACCGCCCTGGCAAAGCACCGCTGAACAGGTCAGAGACAGCAAAGTCAAGCACCGCTGAACAGGGCAAGGACCGCCATGGTAAAGACCTCTGAAAAGGGCAAGGACTGCCATGGCAAAGCACCGCTGAACAGGTCAGAGACAGCAAAGTCAAGCACCGCTGAACAGGGCAAAGCACCGCTGAACAGGGCAAAGACCGCCAACTCAAGCATCGTTAGCCCATGTGCAGCTGGGACAGTGACGGAACTGGGACCGTCACGGGGAGCGTGATGCATTCTGGGAACCAGTCCCCCTCCAGAACCAGTGGAGACATGCATCCACTCCGTCTGTCCTGCACAGGATGAAGCACTCTGGGCACCAATCCCCCTCCAGAACCAGTGGAGACATGCATCCACTACCTCTGTCCTTGGCAGGATGAAGCACTCTGGGGACCAGTCCCCCTCCAGAACCAGTGGAGACATGCATCCACTCTGTCTGTCCTGCACAGGATGAAGCACTCTGGGCACCAGTCCCCCTCCAGAACCAGTGGACACATGCATCCATTACCTCTGTCGTTGGCAGGATGAAGCACTCTGGGCACCAGTCCCCCTCCAGAACCAGTGGAGACATGCATCACTACCTCTGTCATGCACAGGATGAAGCACTCTGGGCACCAGTCCCCCTCCAGAACCAGTGGAGACATGCATCCACTACCTCTGTCCTTGGCAGGATGAAGCACTCTGGGCACCAGTCCCCCTCCAGACCTAATGGAGACATGCATCCACTCCGTCTGTCCTGCACAGGATGAAGCACTCTGGGCACCAGTCCCCCTCCAGAACCAGTGGAGACATGCATCCACTACCTCTGTCCTGCACAGGATGAAGCACTCTGGGCACCAGTCCCCCTCCAGAACCAGTGGAGACATGCATCCACTCCGTCTGTCCTGCACAGGATGAAGCACTCTGGGCACCAGTCCCCCTCCAGAACCAGTGGAGACATGCATCCACTACCTCTGTCCTTGGTAGGATGAAGCACTCTGGGCACCAGTCCCCCTCCAGAACCAGTGGAGACATGCATCCACTTGAGAGACTGTGGCTTTGCACTCCCCAGGATGGTACAGTGGGCAAGCCACCCACTGTAGAGACTTGAGAGACTGTGGCTTTGCACTCCCCAGGATGGTACAGTGGGCAAGCCACCCACTGTAGAGACTTGAGAGACTGTGGCTTTCCACTCCCCAGGATGGTACAGTGGGCAAACCACCCACTGTAGAGACTTGAGAGACTGTTGCTTTCCACTCCCCAGGATACATCAATGGGCATGGAGCCCCGTCGTGGATCTGGCGTGGTGCTGTAATCCGGCTGAGGTGGCCCCCCCTTCCTTTCCCCCTGAGGTGCCTGTTGTATTTCTATCTGATGCCCCTGCAGTGTTCTCTCCGTTTGTGGACAGGTATCTAGTGTGGGCCTCGCCCATGCTTTGTGGGCCCAGTGGTCCACGGACATTGATATGTGCATACCTGCAATACTAATCGTAATGTATAAATTCTAGAATGTGTATATATATATATCTCTGTATATATTTGGTTACTGTGGTTTGATACATTACAATGGTTGAACTCATTTCCTTTTGTCTTTGCATTCTTCCGGGGGGTTGTGGGTTGTTACTGTGATGTTTGGAAATGCATTGGTGTGTGTGTTGTAATGTGCGAGGGTCGGGGTGGGGGTGTTGCGTGTGTGTCCCCCTGACTTTTGCCCCCCCCTCCCCTATGTCGTAGGTGCGGGACTCACCGTTGTCTTCGGCAACACCGTTGCTGGTGTTCGTAGAGGAGCAGGATGACAAGGGCAGGGAGTATTTGTAGTTCCGGCTCCATGGTGGCCTCCTTCCTCGTGGAGTGTGTTAAGGTGAGCGTTTTCCCATTGCAAAAGCTGTTTCTGCCGTGTTTTTATCCACGGTGAATCCGCCCCGGGAAAGGTGGCGGATTGGTGGGTTGTGATGGTGTGGGCGGTACATTGTCTTCCGCCTGTCTGTTGGCGGTGACCGCCGCACTGCTTGTCTGTACCGCCGTGGCGGTCAGAGTGTTAAAGTGGCTTTCTATGTTGGCGGTTTCCGCCACGGTCATAATTCCCTTTTTTTTCCGCCGGCCTGTTTGCGGTATTACCGCCACTTTAACACCGTCCGCCAGGGTTGTAATGACCCCCTATATTATTAACAACACGGACACTAAAGTCTTTACTATTTGAACAAGTGCCTTGGTCTTTTTGAACTAATGCTTACCTTTATTTAAAGGTGCAACGCAGAACATTGCCAAAGTGTATCTAGAAACAACATGACTGTGTTTTGTAAAGGCAGCCATTGGAAAATCACATAATGAATTTCATCATTATGTACCACTGTATGTCTGCAAAATAACGTGAAATATTAGGAAAGTACCGGAATTATAGATATAACTAAGTTATAATGGCTTATACCTTAAGAAATACTTACCCTACTTACCTGCAGTACACACAAGAATCATCTGCGCATCACAATGAGTAATTCTGACAAATTTCATGGCAATCCATTCAGCCATTTTTGTGCTACATAAGCTACAAATGTCAATGTGTAATGCATTGATTAACACATTTTGGAACTTCCCTTTTATCTTTACACCCCCTTGACCAATCACTGCAAAACTTTTCATCCTCCACGAATGTGAAATGTTTCGTGGAGATTCCTCAAACTAGGTCAAAGATATTAGTGACCAAAATTCCAAAGAATTCCCCTAACTGGGAATTCTAACTATAACTACAGGGTGGCTTCCCCCATTCTGAAATATATACACAAACAACACAGAGTATCCACATCTTGTGCACCACTGAATCAAAATGAATACCTTGTAGTCTTGACTCAAGTGGGAATAATAATCCCACACCCACAGAACAGCGATGAGGACATATTGTGACAACAGTGCTAGGAAGCCCATGCTTTTGACAGGGATTATAGTGTAGTGAGAAGCATTTTTCCAACTGAGGTCAATAGATAGATTGCATGGTCCCGAAGAGACCAGTATCTTTACTCCACTAGTTTTGAGTTAAACTTTTTGTGGGGTTATCAGTCTCGCTTAGGGCAAGACATAGGGGCAGATGTACTAAAATGCAATGTTACTTCACAGAAATCACTGTTTAGGAAATTGAAAATGCTACGTACAAAGATACTGATTTAAAATAGGAATCGCTAATCCCATGCCACTTGAGACAATGGGCCAGTTTTGCATTTCCCCAATAGGGAAATGCAAAACCAAGGATGGCTATGGGTAAAAGCCCCTCTTGGTGCACCCTAAAAGTCGTGGTGCACATGTCGAGAACACATATACCCAAGGGGCATGTGTGTGCTCTATTGCACTTTACAAAAAAGCATGGGGTGCTTTTTTAAAATTGCACATGGTTACCATTGACTTGAGGTTGGTGGTAATTGCGTTTCCTAAGTGCCCAATTTGCATTTAGGAAATGTTTTTCACATCTGAATAGGAATCACAAGGTAATTCCTATTTGAAATTTCCTATTCAGGGGATTGCAATTTGCGATTTCTTAACAGGCTTTGTAAATCAGAAAAGCCCATTTTTAATTTCTTAACGGCCCGTAATAGCGAATCGTACCATTAAGAAATGCAAAACGGCCTTGTACATCGGGCCCATAATCTCCTCTGGATATTTTCATGTTAACCACAATTGTATGGATGGACTCTGACAGCCCAATATTTGTATCAAAGATTATTAATTCCCACTGTTACTATATGTTGGCATTCATTGCCTCATGTATTATGGACATGCTTTTCCAAAAATAAAAGAAACGTTCTACTTGTGCTAGCGCAGGTGTTTTAATAAAAATTATTAATGAGTGTTCATATATTCTGAATATTAGATTTGTGTAGAAAATATAATAAGAAAAATAATGCACGCATTTGAAAATGTGATAACGATGAGTGGCCGCCAGTGTTCACAAAGTGTACTTATTAACAGTCTAATGCTATGAAATATTGATCTTATGCTAATGTGGTAATATGTTATATTGAAGGTTATGCATTATGTATTAGCTTTATTATTTGTAGGCCTTAAGTTAGCGAAGGTCTTGGCCTTCTTGCCAGGCCTCATGTCAAGATGTATTTCTTACATTTTAATAAATGGCTGTCCTAGAGAGTTAAACTGTGATTTTCCATTTTATTGTGTAAATGGGAACACAGCTGAGAATCTTTTTCTCATGAGAACCGACTGCTAGACGATGCTGTTCTTGCTAATGTAACATTTTGTGTGTAATGTGTGGAAGACTGACTTTCTCAGGAGGAGAACAATGGAGACACTGACTGGAGTAGAAGCTGCAACAATATTGTTACCTGACGAGTCGGATGATGAGGACATTGCAGGACAACCAATCAACAACATACCGACGAGTAATAGTAGAATTTATAGATTTTGAGTTTTAGTTTTTTTGGATAAAGTGTGAACATAATATCCCTTGACCAATAGGGATTTGGGAAATAGTGTTAGTGAATTTAATTTAACAAGAGTGCACCGGGAGAAGACACCCTCATTGCCTTTTTCTTGCTGGCCGAAAGGTCAATGTTTTCTTGTGCGTCTTGACAAGAGACGTGCTTAACTTTGATGTTTAAAGACTTTGCGTTTTCTGAACTTTGATGCTGAATCATGATGCCTTGCTGGCTGAACTTATGTCCTGATGACGAAGACTATCTTATCTTGCCGATCCAATTGAGGAGAGGTATAAATCACACCTATGTGTCTGTTATGCATATTTGCTTTTTATTTCTAGTTACCAACCACACTGTTTTGATAAACCCATAGTTAGATGTTTTTCCAAAGTCGTGTTACTAAATTGTTTTGCATGAAGCCCAACATACTGATGCTAATCTGATGTTAGTTAAGGATTCTCACTGATGACAATCTGCCAATAGGGAATAATGCTTGATGAATTTTTCTGCTGAACTTAAATGTATGTAATCACATTGACACAATTGTCCGTGTTATTAATTTGTACTCTAACCTTAGAATGTGTTGTAGTTCAAGCTTTGATTAGATTATGTTTCTTCTGCCGCTTTGGACAGCCAGTATTGTTTCTGTATGTGTTTCATTTAATTTTGAGGTTAATTTACACAACTTTAGTATTGTTAATATAGAGAAATAAAGATTCTAACTTTTACTAAAGGTGTGGTTATTCATAGTTGAAAAGTCATAGCATGTGACAATTACTGACTCTATTGATTATTAATGTTATTGATTATTGTTAATAATTGAGACTGTGCATTGGTTATTGGTTATTGATCTGCATGCACTGGAATTATGATGGGATCCTCTTATTTGCAAGTCAAAAGGTTCATCAACCTATTCACGTCCCCTTGTAAGTTTAATTATTAAGATCAGACGCGCTAACACTTGTCACATCTTGATTATGGACTTTATGTTCACAAATACCTAATTTTGCTTTCTGAATATTACCTTCTTTATTATGACTTCCTCATAAAAAGAAGGCATTAATGCTGAATCTCTCATTTCTGACCCATGTCAATTAGTCTGTGTATGGGACTAGAAAAATATGTTTTACGGCATCCTGCTGTGTCATAAATACCTGATGGTAAAACTGTAGCCAGAGTTTCTGGTTCCAGAATTTGAAACCAGCAACAGTGCATGCATATAAAACAACAGTAAATCACCTGTATAAAAGAGGATGAGTTTAATTTTGGGTGACAAGTCACCTGATGGAATCTGGCCTGCTTGGCTCTAACTATTTCGCCTATTCCCAGTTTTTCGTGCTCACAGAGGGGCAGATTTATGGATAGTGGCGCTGCAGCGAGTGCAGCGCCACTTTCTCTGCGCTCCTTAGCACCACCCTACCGCCACCATGTGTGCACGGAATGGCGCAGGGTAGGGGGCAATAGCGTCATTTTTCATGACGTTATTGATGTACTCTGCAGGAGTAGTGCCAAAATTCTAAAGAATGGAAGCCCCCTTTTAACGCCTGCTCTTGAGCAGACCTTTAAAGTGCCGTAAAAAATGGCACCATTTTTCTAGCTCCTCTAACAGGAGAACGCCCCCTTTGCATACATTAAGCCTGGCGCAGGCATAATGTAGCGCAAAGGGTTACAGAGTGGCGCAATGCATGCATTGCACCACCTTGTAAATAGGGCATGGGGATTTCGGCCTTGTTGAGTCACATTAACGTAAAAAATAATGACATTAAGGTGGCGCAAGGTGGCGCTAGACATTATAAATATGCCCCAGAGTTTGTATCTCAATAGAATGAATGAATTAGTGAATGAATGAATGAAAATTCCATTTAGAAAGTGCAGCATTCACCCCGAAAGGCATCTCAGCGGTGAAAATCAGTGAAACAAAAGCAGTCCTGACTCTACGAAAAAAACACTCAAGGCTGACTGAAAAGCCAGGTTTTAAGAAGCTACCTAAAAGAGTCAAAGTTGGTGACTTGGTTTAATGGAAGTAGAAGATTGTTCCAAGTGTTTGCGATCAGAGAGGAATTTGGGACACATTTGATGATAGGCCTTGTGCACTATAGTTAGAGATTTAAAAAGAATCAGTTTTCAACTGATAGCCATCGAAATTCCTGCAACCCTTCCGTGGTGGAACTTTAATGAGGAAGTTAACGTAGTAGTCTCACTGCTGCATTTCGAACCACTTCCACCTTGTGGCTCGAGTAATTCGGCAGACCCAAGATACTATTGTAGTAGAAGAGTCTTGAGGTGATCAGGGCATGGACGACTGTCTTCTTGCTGAGAGGGGTGGAAAGTCAACAAACTTTTTTGGAGACTTGATCACAGAAAATCAGACCCCTTACACGGTTTTGACATGGTGGAAAAAAGACAAATCATTGCCAAAAAAGACAAATCTTTCAAACTTGACTCCCACATTTCTTGTCACGTTGGTAGGCAGAGGAGGGCTATCAAGATTGTTCACCATCCAAGAGAGAAAACTGGTTATTCTTCCCAAAAGAGAGGATATATGTTTTGTTGGCATTGCACTTTAAAAAAACTTTTGTTCTTCCACTAGATTGCTTCCAAGAAACAGTTTTTTAAATTTAATTCGGAGCAGATGGAATTCTTGTCCAGGGCCAAACTCAGCTGGGTATCATCCATGTAAGACATGGTAGAGATACCAAGTGATGTGAGTAATAAGGGTGGGACATGGGCACATTAAATAGAGTGGGGCTGAGATGTAAGCCCTGGAAGACACTGTATTTAGGCACTTTCTCTGATCTTAAAGGCCCCAATTCTCAAGGAATGATTGGAGCGAAGCCAACATACGAACACAATACATATGTTAGCAAGCTGTTGAAAGAGGATATCATGATAAATTGTGGCACATGCAGCCAATATATGTAAGAGTATCAACACAGCATTCTTTCACTAGCTAACATAAACTTTAGGGATGTGGAAACATCAAGGAGTGCAGGCTCCATGGAATGCTTGGGTCTTAAGCCAGCTTGAAAACAATGATGAATGTTTTGCATTCTCAACAAGTTGGCTAGTTGTATGTTCACCAACGTCTCCTAAATTTTGGCTGGTGTTGGAAATAAGGACATAGGTCTATAATTGGGCAAGATCTTAGGATCTGACTTAGCTTTCTTGAGCAATGACTTGACCATGGCTAACTTCCATTTATCTGGTGCAATAGCTGAGGAAAGAGATTCATTGTGTAAGGCATTCAGAGTTGGATTTGTAATCTCAAAACCCTTTTTGTAGCATAGACGAAGGTAAGAGGTCTGGTGACTATCCTGATTTGCGTTGAATGTTAGCCTGCCCAGATTGCCCAAGGGTGATGTTACTGAAATCTGTGACGAATACTGCAGTAGGGCAGTCAGAAGTAAACCTGCCGAGCATTACCTCTGGCCCTTGGAATACCAGAGGGAGAGAAACTGGAGTAGATAGTTGTAATCCTATGCTCGAAGAAATCAGCCAGCCTATCTCAAAGTTACGGCGAAGAGTCAAGATTAGGAGTGCAAAAATCTTTCAAAGTTTGAAAGAGGACCCACGAATCATTATTTACCATTTCAATCTGAGCAGCAAAATACAGCTTCTTGGTTTCTGTAGTAGCTTTCTGCTGTTTTTAAGGAAGATTTGTACAGGGCTCTGTCTTCTTGATAGTACATGGCCATCCTGGCCTGCTTAGATTGGCTACAGTTAGGACACTCTTCAGCCAAAGAAGGTGTGAACCATGGGGCAGTGCAAACTCAGACCTGCAGGATATAAGAACTAAGAGGTAGTTGGTCATCAGTCGCCTCACTGAGCCGGAGGTTGAACCTGTTTAGGTTCATGTTTACCTCTCCTGATAGCAAAGTGGGAGAACTAGAAAGCTGCTGGGTGAAGGAGATATCTTGTAGTTTGGCCCATTGTAGGCACATATGCCCTACCCTTCCTCGGTCCCTACTGCTGGTTCTTACAGATTCAGATACAAGTGTTAATGGAATCAACTTGTGGTTGAACCAAATTTGAACTACTGGCGATCCTGCTGTAGGGCACTGAGGATTTGTAAAAGCTACATCCAATATATGACCATCTTAGTGCATAGGGCTGGTCACCAATTGGGCGAGATTAAGAGCAGTTAGGAGGATAAGTGTCCTAGCAGCACCATTCTTGGCATCATCAATATGACAATTTAGCTCAACCAGGATGGAAAATATTACTGAAGGGAATGAGGGATTGAGGCCTCTACTAAGGAATCTAGAAAAGGGGAACAAGGTCTGGGAAGGCGATTCACTAGGACGCCAGAATGGAGTCTTGTTGAGAAATCTTAATACCCTAAAGCCTCTGCTCCTTCTAACTTGTCGATATGGATCAGCGAGCACTGAAAAGTATTACAGAAAACAAATGCCAAACCCCACTCCTGCTTCCTTTCCTGTCGACCAGAAGTATATTACAGCCCGATGGAATTGCTAAATCAGGATTGAAGGACTCACTTAATCAGGTTTCAGTGAGAAAAATAAAATCTAAGTTTTTATCTGTCAACAAACTATGGCTATCCAGAGCATGTTTAGGGAGAGACCTGACATTAATGAAACCCCCTGTAATTTCCTGTAGTTATAACAATTGTTGGGAGTGCTCATAATAGGGCCTAGGTTCTCTCTTAGGTAACATTTATAACTGTCTACGTGTAGAGTAGGAAAGAGATCCCATTACTTTTGCAGGATCCAGATTCATCTTACAATATAACTTCTAACCAAAAGCCTTAGTTTCCACTGCAGAATAAGCAATTGGGCAGTGCTGTTCTGAATGAGAACTGGTAGCATGGCTAGTGCTCGACTCGGAACGGACGCAGTCGGGCAGATGAGCTTGCCTTTGGTGCGCTTTCGGCACACCAGCAGCATGCCCTCTGCATGTACGCTGTGCGTCCACCCCACTGGTTTCCTTATGAGCATCCGCTAACGGTGGGACCACTAATTACCAAAATGGAGATTGAACACAGGACAACAATGGCACCTTAGACAAACTCGTGCCACAAACCAACCCCCCAATTGGGAAGAGTAGATGATTAAAACGTGTTCATACAGCACCAAATTAATCCGGAATACATTGAACAAGAAAACTAAAACATTGAGATAAAAGCACAAAAACTCAAAACCCCCTGTTAAAATAGGAAAAAAACAAAAATGTCCCCACAATATAAAAATCGTACCCAAAGATATTAAAAAGTATGAAAAACAATATAACTCATTTCCCAAGAGGTTTAGGTGCTCAATTCCAAAAATTAAAACAGAACTGACTTGTTTCAAAGAGCAGCCATAGTGCCCGTATCAGTCTTCTTGCCAAACATATTCCAGTGCCAAACTTGCTGTCTGGCAACCATATGACAACAACATACCTAGTAACATAATGGCTCTCCAGTGACTCACAAAAGCCAAGATCACCAATTGAAAACAGCACATTATTGCTGAGGAGGCTGATATAGAGGAGTACAGGTTCATGGCAAATCTCCATCACAAAACCAATGCAAATGTGCAACATATAAACTCGAAGGAAATTACCCAAAGGGTTAAAACCGTTTCTTCCAACCCTTACATAACTGAGGACTGCAGAAAAAGAGGTTAAGGATTGCAGTAAAAGTGTGAGGGACCTTCTATTGAAATACTGTTGTAAAATGCCCGTGCAACTGGGAAAGGGCCAGTTCCAAAGCATCGGTCTAAAGACAGGCACCAGGTCAGACATCGAAGATCTGAGAAGATGTACAAAAGCCACAAACACCTCGGAGTGTGAAATATAACGGAGCACTGCAAGATAGACCTTGCAACAGATGGCACCACACATGTCTGCACTTAATAAACCATCTTTGCTAATTTGAGGAAATCTACAGTGGTTCTGGCTGTTAGGGACTGTCTGGCACTGGCATTAATCGTTGCCAGCATTGCACGCCTTGTCCTTAAATTGCAACAAGAATTCAAGTCTGCTGTTAGAGACTGGATCCAGATGCCTAGAAACACGAGGACTACTCAAGTGAGTCCACATGCGGTCCCTTCACAGTACAGCATTCCCTGTGGTGTGTGGAAGTTTACTAGTCTGGCAGTAGATGCAAAATTCACCTTGTTGGCTGCACTGGATGAAATACCAATGCAATACAGCAGAGCAATTTGGTAGAATTTCCCACCATACACAAGCCTAGAGAAACCAGCAGTAGCACCCCTCATCACTCCTTCATTTTCACCCTTGTTCTACCAGCAAGTCGTCTCTCCCACAGGCCTGGAGGATGTCTACCCATACTGCACACCTCTCAGAGGTGCATCAACCCCTAGCCAAATTGAGTGCTAAATAGGCTTCAACTAATGCAAATATATGTATTTACGTTGGATTAGGGTGGTGAGTGTAGTAGTCAGGGACATTAGTAGATGTTGGTACAGATTAGTGATTATCTGGGGGGCAGCTGGGCGTATGATTTAGCTACCAGGAGTGGAGCATTGTGTGGAGAGGGATAGATGTAGGGTAGGGCACCTGGGTTTGGATAGAATCATTAGTTGTAAGTGTATATTAGGGGTTAATGTGGTTGCAGGTTGAGTTATGATGTGTGAGGGAAAGGGAGGTGGGTTTATTAGCCTAAAGTTGTTGAGCACTTACTTTGCTTGAGCCTTCATTACTGCTCGTTTGTTTGTTGTAAGCTGATATTTTCTGATGTCGTAGGTCCTGATGGCAAGGACATTGTCACACAGGAGCAATGAGAAGGTGCTGTGCCTCTCTTCCTTTTTAACTTTGCCCATCAAAAGGATGGCTGCCCAGAAGGCTGTATGATTATATGGGTATTCTAAAGCCATTGCCATTGGTATTTGTTTGCTTGCAGCTATTTTCACCTGCATTCATTTCCTGGCTGTTGCATATGTTATGCCAGGGGTCTCCAACCTTTTCTTTAAAAAGAGCTACTTATGTTCAATGAAAATTATACTGAGCTAATATTATTAGCGTTGTAATAGTGAAAATGTCAAACAAGATTACACTAATGGATTCCCTATGCAAGATTACCAGCAGTGATCACCTCACCGCATCAGGCAGGGTTGCCAGCAGTAATGTAAAAAAAGCATTATCAATTTGTAATGCTTTTACGTAACAACCAGAGCTGCAATGCTTGTGGCACCAAGTAATAATATTACTTATAAATCTCCCCACTGGCATGTGATTAATCATTCAAATACCAGATTTAAATATTTTGGAAATTATCTAAATATTATTTTATGAGATTTTAAAATACATAACTTTTTGTCTGGAATCCAGAATTTTCAATTTTGATATAAATATCTTAGTTCAGGCAAGCAAAAGCTTCTAATTTTGGAAGTTGAACTGCACAGTGAGAGCTGCTCAAATGTTGCTAGACAGGTATCAGTAGCTCACGAGTTACTCGTTAAAGAAGCCTGTGTTATGCATTGTTATGACACCTACATTTAAGTGCCTGATGTCCCCATTACTCCAGTTACCTCTGTGACCATCGTGGGAGATGGAGCGCTTGTTTAAGTAGAATGCTCATCATGCCAAGGTTATTATGGAAGGACACATGAGTTGTGTTTAGTTAAGATAATGACTACAAATGGAATAACAGTTCTACTGCCCATATTAGCTTTTCGTACATTAACAGTCATCGGATATGGGTGCAGGTTGATATCCATGACCATGTTTCAAAGGCAAGCTTGAGGGAAATGTGAGAACTCTTTATGACAGTGACCATTCTGCTTTCAGCAGGAGTTGGAATGTCCATGTTGCTCTGGTGTATGTCTGCTTCTATGATCGTCAATAGGACCAGAAGGTTAATGCTTGTAGTTAGTAGTAATAGGTGATGGGTGTTTGCTCCATGCAACATTATGACTGTCACTCATTTAGACCATGGCATTATTCCCAAACCCCACCCACTACCACCAGACCCATGAATACCAGTGATCTATCAAAGTAGTTCTTAACTGGTGGTCTGGGGACCTCCTGGAGGTCCACAAAATCTATGATTGTTTAGGAAATGTAATACTCTTAGCAAATTATTAAAGTGTATATAAATAAAGAGGCAAAATTTTAAATTGAAATTTGTAAACATTCTGTAAATTAAGTTAGTTTGCTCAGATTCATTTGTGGGACCTGTGCAGGTGTGTCAAATCAAATATATGATGGGTGTTTGGTGGCCTCTATTGAATTTAGATGAACTCCAAACTTATTGTTGAAATTAAAATGTTGGTTATTTTATATTTATTTGTGTATTAAATATAATATTTCATCATTTGTGTATTTGTTTGATGAATTCTTGTTTGTGTATTGTTTCAAGTTCAAATCATCAAAAATGCTTAACTCCGGGACCTTGGCATCCAGTAATGACTTAGTGGGAGTACCTGCATTCCAATAACAATTCATTGAGGATCCCCAGGTTCCAGTAATGATTAAGTGGGGGTCTACAGAACTCGAAAGTTTTAGAACTGCTGGTCTATTGTATTGTCCAAATTTGGGGACGGCACACCAGATGCTATTGTTACAAGTAGCCTATTGCAAGTAGCCTATTAAATCAGGTAGTAACTGGTCCCATCGGAATGATAGTGGCAGCTGTGTGTCTGTGTTCATGTTGCTAAGTTATGGATTTTGTTGATGTGCTTTCCTTGCTTAAATCTTCAAAAAATACACAAACGTTTCTTCCAGTAGTCACTTGGAAGGACTTTCTGCATGCCTTAATAATCCCCAGGTTGGATGATGCCAGTGTATTGTACTTAGGTGCACCCATGAAAGTGCTGAACAGAGTGCACAATGTGGCAGCTATGTTGGTTCTGAATATTTCCAAAACAGTCCATTGGAAAAAGTCTGGAGCAGTAGCACTGGCTGCCAGTGACGCAGTCAATAAAGTACAAAGCTTTAATGATCACCCATAGGGCATACACAAAAAGGGCCCCTTTTACACCCAGGAGAAAGTAAAAAAATACATACCTCATCGGGTTCTGCGCTCAGCAAACAAAAATCTCGTATGCATCCCCAAGGTACACAACGCTAGGGTGGGAAGAAGTTAATTTTCCAGCCAGTGGAATTCTCTTCCAGGCCAGCTCTGAGCCACAGTCTTGGAGTCTGTGTGTTTAAGACCAACTTGAAAACTTTCCTATTTCATGAAACATACATATTTATGGTAGAGCAGTGTTAAGGTGGCCCTTTTTTTCTATTAGCATAGCGCTGGGACACTTCTTTTGGAAGCAGCTGTTCATGCTTTACAAATTATTGTTATTCATTCCTTCCTTCATTCATTTCAAACGGTTGTTACATTTTAGCATATTTTTTCAATTTGTTTGTGTTGAAAACACTAGTTGTTGTGTTATAGGGCATCTGATCTGATATTGTGTGAGATATTGCAGCGGTGTTTTTCCATGGGGAACATTTCCTCTGTGCAGGAGCTTTAGTGACTCGTTAATGTGAGTGTTGGGCCTTCACTCTTCTATTGTCCGGTACATGATGAGTGTCTGTCAAACTGAGTGAAGGCCAAGTACTCTTCATGTCAGATCAGCAACTTGTGCTTTACAAGAGATAATATGCAGGCACTAGGCTACCAACGTTTGCCGGGCTGAAGATCCCATATCTCAGAGAGCAGTAACATCCTCAGCCTGGCAAAGCCCTCTGATGATCTCCCCCTAATTATGAGGCGACAGCCTCACTGATAATGTCTGCTGGTGCTGGGAGCTTTTGGTTTAGGTCTTGAAGTACTTAGAGCTGACTGTCAATCAGTGAATCCTTAAACCACTAATTCACAACTCATTACATATTGGGGTGAAAATAAGCAAGGTTAGACAATAAAGAGGAGTCGGTGGGATCTTCCAGTTTCTGTTACCCTGAAGCCTCCAGCCCCTTCTGCCTCCAGCCACCTGCTGGTGCTGCCTTCTATGAAGAGCACTGATAGCTACTACAGCCTGCCGGTCAAGTGGTTATTTGAATGTTTATATACATTGGTGTATGCATGAACATATGTGTATGTTTTGCGATTGTACTGTGAATGGGTGAGTCTAAGTGCGTTCATGTATGCTTTGTGAATGAGTGTGTGTGAGACTATCTTCATGTACGTGTGCTTATGAATCTGTGGGTGTGAGAATGTGTATGTTTCTGTGCTTGTGAATACATTGATGTGAGTATGTAAGTGTGTGCTTGTTAATGGACAGATGTGAGGGTGTGTGAGTATGTATGTGTTAAAAACCCTCACCAGCCCACAACTTTTAAAATGAACGAACTGCCACTGGGCAGGAGGAAGTCTTAAGTGGCATTTCCTCATGTCATTCTGGATTGCCTTCATTGTATAATTGCAGAAAAATTGTTCTTCTGTCTGCAGTTTTAAGTCACAGTTTATTTAATCGTTTATTTGAACAGGGTGATTCCACATATAGTAATACTGGATGAAATACTGCACGTGGTAAAATGGCAACATTAAAGTCTTGTCTTTGGGCTGAGTGGAATTAACACATGAGATCTTGCGCCACTCATGAGGGCCATATCAGTAAATTGGGGTTTATGGGAAAAACGATGTTGTTTTGGTTAAGGTGGTGGAAGGTTAGCTGTTTCTCATAAATGTTAGAAGAAGTAGAGGGGCTAATTCATGAGAAAAGTAATACCTCTGCACTATTAAAAGGACACCTACATTTGGATGAATTGATTTTTACAATTTACAAACACATTCCCCACACTACTAGTAGAAGACTGCACAAAGTGTAGCTTTCCATGCACACTACAGGGAATTTAATCTGAATTCTCCAGGCTCTTATTCCTGACAATTAAATCTGCATAGAGAAAGTTTGCCCCCATGGGGCATGGAGTTTACTTTGCAAAAGAAGTGTTTCTTTTCTTTTTTCTTCTATGTGAAAATCATTTTCCCTGCATCCCCACTAAGTCTGGGGTTGGCCCATTCACCTTTCCACCTGGAAGAGGAGGCTGGAGTAAATTTATGACGATTTAAAGGGTTTAAAAAGACAAATCGTGTCCTGTCATACCTACACCCACCCATTGTGAAGAAATTACTACCGTGGATTTGTCAGCAATAAGAAATACACCTAGAGTAAATCAATTTATGCATACCAGGAATCCTTTTGTGAATTCCTGGCAGGCATAAATGGAGGTATTTGTGACTTAATGAATACCCTTTCGGCAAAAAAATACCTTTGTGACTTGACCCCACAGAGTCTTCTAACACAGATGCTTTTAATATGTCACTGTGTATGCGGTATACGTGGTGAAAATGAGCAAGAGAATGCATTCTCATGCGTCGACCTCACAAAGAGATGGTAAAAATAATAATGACAAGGCATGAAACGGATGTCTCATGTAGTTGATGTGTATATGAATATTGCAATATGAGTTTTTCGATATATATGTCAATACTAGAATTTTGATTGCAGTTGTAGCTTGTGACCATCAGTGGTGAAGAGGTAAAAGCAGCCAGTGATGATGAGAGGGTCGGAGATGTAGTACTCAAATCTGTGGCTGGCACCTGTGGAGAACGTTGCAACTATTCCACATTTTCCACCACTTCTATCTCCAAAATCCTTATTGAATCCCACTCTGTTCAACCCCATTACTATTGTCATCTAGGTAATTCACCACAAATTGTATGCCACCTGGACTCCACAGGATGCATTTGTGGTAGCCCTGTTTGAGAATCAAACTAGAAAATGTTGGGGTATGAGAAGATAGTTGTATCTTGGAAGGCACTCTCTGTATGCTGCCCAGCACAGAGGTTGGTCTTCTATTTGGGACCTCTTGGAATGGAGAAATGATCCATTCCTATGCCCAACCTATAACTCTACGCCCACTCTCTGTTTTTACGCTATCACCTCAACTATAACACTATTCTCTACGCTCTGCTTCTCCGTCTTTACACTGAATGACTCTGCCACCCCTTCAGAGGTGCCAGGGCTCCGCTTCATTGACCACTGCCTGAGGAGATCTCACAGGTGGTCATCAAGGAGTACAACTATGCTCTGCAACAATGTTCTCTTGTAATTACCATAATTTATTTAATGCCAACACCCACATTTTATGATTTTGTTAATTTTGTTGAATTTTTAACTTGCATAAGCACCTGAAGGTTAATTGTATTAAGTTACTAAGTATAGATAGTATAGTTACTTTTGTTCAGATGTTGTGACTACTATTCCTTAACAGGTCTCAGTTTTCTTCCATGGCAGTTATTTAACTTGAATATCATACCCTACCCAGTCTTTGCTCAACCATTGTTCCATCCTATGCGTTCACTTTATCAGCTCTATAAATGTGTTCCCTTCATTTAGTATATTTTGTTTTTTAGAAAAGATGGAGATTCTGGTGTGCTTATTCCAAAAACCTTGGAAAAAATATGTGGCACCACAAAGCATTTTAGTCCAGTTGCACAAAACATTAGTGCAAAATTATATACCTAATATAGCCTTATAGCTGGCTGATGAGGATTATACTGGTTGTTAAAAGCCCTGAATCCGAGGTATAGGCCTGAGACACAGGAGAGGGCCTATAACGAGGAAGAGGGCCTTTAGCAACTGGTAGAGCCTGAGGCAGAAGGGCTATTAGGTAATTAAAACATTCCATACACTAAAGGTAGAATGTTCTTAATTAAAAAGAGAGAAACAGGAAGACAAACATTAAATGTTAGGACAGAAGACTTTTACCAGTCATTATAAACCCAGGGCTACTCCATTGTCTTCAATTGAGCGCTCAACATTCCAGTGTTCTAATTTCCTTTAAGAGTAGAGTTTTAGTCATGGAAGGGTCAAGATGGGACAATGAGATTACACTGACCTCATACTTTGTCATTTAACATCAGGGCTTTCTCTGGTAGACTGATCTCTCAGGTATAGCCATTCCTTAGACTACGGAGCCTTTACAGGTTCATACAGGAGGCATGTATAATGTGAGGCCACTTGTACATGGTTTGATCTCTGACATCAGTAAAAGATTTACCAGTATGGATGAAGAAATGCTGTCCTATTTGCTTGTCGTGAATATCCTCTCCATCTGTTTCCTTTTATTGGTACCAAACTACTGTTTTTACTCACTTCTCATTATTCTTCTTTTGTGCTTCTCATTGCTTTCTTAGATCGGTGTTTCTCCCTTCCCTTTTCATATTATTTTCTTTCTTGACAGTCTTTTTCTCCTAAATCCTTTCTCAATCCACCCATTTTTCCCTCCATGACTACCTTAGTGTCTACCTTGATTTTTTCTGTTCGAAGTTTTTCTGGTTATATTCCTCCATTTCATTCTCTCTTTCATTTTGTCCATCCTTTTTTGCTTCTGTTACCTTCTTTTTTCTCTTTCTTTATTTTTCTTTCTTATAGTTTTTCTCTTTACTTCCACTTGTTTTCCATAGTTTCTCACCCCTCACTTTCTGTTAATGTCTTGGGTTTGGCTCTTTCCATCTCAATGTTTCTTTTCATCTGAGTTATTATTTCTTTTATTTAGTTTTTCCTTTATCTGGCTTTCGCTTGCATATTTTCTTCCATGTTTCTGTTTCATTCGCTTTATTTTTTCACATTTTTCTTTTTCTTTCTTCAAACATGTTTACTCCTTTCCTTCTTCATCTTTTTTCTTATCTTGTTTTCATCTTTTTTCTTATCTTGTATTCTTTCTTTCTTTCTTTCTTTCTTTCTTTCTTTCTTTCTTTCTTTCTTTCTTTCATTTTATGCAGGTCTTCCATTCATTTGTTCCTTGATTCCTTATTTTCTTTCTTTCTTTCTTTCTTTCTTTCTTTCTTTCTTTCTTTCTTTCTTCTCGCCTTTTTGTCCACACTTCCTTTCTTTCTTTTTTTTGTTTGTCATATCTCCCTTCTTGCTTATGTTCTTTCCTAATTCCATTACTTCTGAACAGTGATACATTAATTCACAATGCCAGGAATGTCTGCTTTGTTTGTCTATGTGTGTCTTAAATGTGTGCTAACTGTCATCACTTTTCAGCTATAATCACAGTAGCCACTACATTAACTATCCAAAGGAGTTTCAGTTTTATGATATTCAACAGTATCATGTTGTGTAGTCAGGGTATGATTTGGCTCTGAGTCACACTGCCTTTTTAAGTCATTATTGCCATCCCAGGTTTGGTGAAATTTCCATCATGAAATCGTTGGCAGATGTCATGCTTTAAATGAGGCACCATGTCTATCACATTTTTCACTGTGTAACTGTTAAATTATGGACATATGTTTAATGGTGAATGAGAGGGTGATAATGGCAGACATGGCTAAACTACCACAGCATAATAGCCACCATGTTTGTACTTTCTAGATTGGACCCCTCTTCTGACAGGATAGCCAGTTGGATTATCTAAGATTGTTTTGGCAGATATTCTATTACTGTCCTTTAAATGAGCTATGATTCTAACCAAGTATCTTGTGTCTTAATTTTTTTGTTTGTTAGAAAATACCACAGAGGCAACTTTGACACACCATTCTACGTGAGTTTAAATTAGGCCTTAGTGGAGTTTGCGGAGTTCTGCTACGTGGAACTCCGCGAAGTGCTGAAAAAACATTTGGGTAAGGCGAGCTGCTTGCACTGATTTTCAGAGCAGGAGTTTCTCCAACGCTGTAAAATCAGTGCGAGCTGCATCACATAAAGTGCCAGAGGGCGCTAGCTTCTTTTTTGCCACTTGAGTAGATTTTCTACTCGAGCGGCAGCTTCCTTAACGTGAACACCAGCTTTCTCATCGCAAGCGGTGCAGCATATTGCGAGTGGGCACGGCCTACCGCTTGCGCTCAGAAATCTTGCTTGCACTTGCCAACTTAGTGATTTCTCTCGCTCGCGCTCACCAACTTAACGTTGACGAGCAAGAGAAAAAACTTCTCTCCGCATCACTTCACCGAGTTTTTTGGAACTCCACTCTCTGCGGGGAGTGCGGAGTGGGAAAAACTCCGTGAACTTCGCCTGCGGAGAGGAATTCTTCGCCCACCCCTAGTTTAAATAAGACTTCTACATCAGATCAAATATCTGCCTAAATTCTCTCATCACCAGTTGCCATTAATTGGGTTATTAAATTGGGGGCTGGGGAGGATACACCTATAAACACATGAAACACAATCTTGTTAGGTTACAACACAGTCCTTAGAGAGTAGTAGTTCTTCAATCCAACATTCAGGCAAAATCTTATTTCCTTTGAAATGTTTCTTCCCGGTACAGGAATGTACCAATGAGGTGATGGTGAGGTGACAGGTTTATCCTGTGCTCTAACCAGTAGATGAAGAATTGGTTACACCCACTCCTGACAACTTTCCAGCCAATCCAAACCCTCGTTTGTAGCACTTCCTTTCTCAGTTTACAGCAAACCTTTCAAAAGTTCTTCAACCAAAAAAGACCCAGCTTTCCTCTAGCTGCAGGAACCTTTTCTCTCATTCTCAACACTCTCATATAGAGATAAGATGACTTCCCCTAAGCAAGTGCAGGAACTTAATTCAGCCCCCGCTGGGAACACAGACCAAAAGTATAGCGTGGCTCTGAGTATGAATGATTTCAGTTCTTGACATCCCTATTTCAGTCCTCCCCCTTAAAAGAAATAGATGTTAAAGCTGTTCTTTGTGCTGCCAAGTGTCCATATCCCCTCTTAGATGGTTGATATCTTCCAGTTGGCACAAGAAACACCACACAAGTCTTCCTGCTCCCATAGGTCTAACCATTGGCCTATGTCATTTGCGACCAGTCAGAGAAGTATATTCAATCACTGACACAGGACTACTTAGAAAATCAACTCTAAATCAGTTTACTCTCAGTTTGCGTGAAGTACAATTTTACAAAATTAGGGCCAGATTTGAGAGGGCCTAGCACCTCTGTGCGTCACATTAGCATCATTGTTTTACGCTAATGTGGCCCAATGAGGCCAAAATCGCCACACCAGATTTACAAAGTGGCGCAATGCATGCCTTGCGCTACTTTGTAGCCCCTTGTGCCACATATTGCCTGCACCAGACAAAATGTATGCAAGGGGGGCATTCCCCCATTAGGGGGCTGAAAAATGGCACAAAGAAATCTAAAAGATTTCTTTGTGCCATTTTTTGCAGCATTTTTATGCCCGCACAGAGAAGGCGTTAAAATGAGGCACACCATTATTTATAATGGGCCTCAATGTGCTTTGCAGGATTAGCATTAACATTTTTGACACTAATCTGGCAAAGCGCCAAGCTAGCGTCAACAATTTTGATGCTAGTTCTCTAACTACCACCATGGTGCACTGTATCTTAAATACTGCGCACACATGGTGGCGTTGGGGGGCCGAGAAAAATGGCACTGCATTCGATGCAGCGCCGCTTTTCTTAAATCTGTCCCTTAGTATTAAATTAATGTTATTATAAAATCTGCTTTCATCAATGAATAAGGGGCCTGATGTACACAGCATTTAACGTCGAAAATACTTCAATTCAGGGTATACAGCTGCCAAAACACTGTTTTGCAATATTCTAAACTAATGCGCAAAACCTATTTTAGGGTTCAGGAATATTTTTCTGACTCCTAAATTCGGTTCAGAAAAAGATAAGGAAAAGGTGTTTCTTCCAAGTTGGGATTTCTATTAATATGTATTCATGGTTTAGGACCGAAATAACAGGTGCAAACCACTGAAAAGTTACAAACCTCCAAGCTGGGATGGTAACCCACTTGCAAAAGGCAAGGGGTCCCCTTGGAACCTGTTCTACCTCTTTCCCTCTTTTTAAATGTTAAAATGAAGTTTGTTCAGGAGTAAGAAGTGGACCATGGGACCACTGCCAGGCCTCAAACAAACTTTTTTTTTTTTAAGTAAACTTTTCCTTTTAAATGCAGTCCTGTTTCCATTGGCTGTGTCCCAAAACACAGTTTACTTTATTTACAATCAGTCACATACATTGTGTTCTGCTGACCTTTGCAGGCTCCAACCCTGTGACTGTGGCCAAATGAACTGAGTCAGAATTTGCAACCTACCTAAGGAATATAAATTAGGTTGGTCAGATTGGGACTATAATTCTGCTTTTTACCTACTGATCTAACAGTGCATAGATTTGTTTGTAAAGATATTTATTGGTATACCTGACCATAAATGTTTAAAATTAAATGGAAAATTACTTTGATTGGGACTTCTGGTATTTTCCTGGGTGAAGCTACATGAGTCAGGTTTTAATGCATACTTAAACCTGTTCATGGAAAGAGTATAACTTTAGCTACACAGTGATGACCAGCGTTGTGTAACTGTTTACTGTGATTCACAGTGAGGGCATATTTTCTTTATTTCGTAGCATGTCTCACCTTTATATATTAAGCACACAGTCTTGTCTTACGAAGCACGCTTTAAGGTTGACTTAGCCAGCTCTATTACAGAAACACAATACTGTGATAATTCCACAACATGTGCCAGGAAGCCATCCCACCTGAATATAATATCATCCAAAAATCATATTGGCTAAATTGGAGGAGGCATGGCCATTTTCCATAAAAAATCACCAACAATACCACAAATCATAAACTTCACCACAAAAAACTGCAAATCCTTTCTGATAAGATGGCACAACACTTTAACTCTCAATTATTCCTTCATCTTAATATATAGATCAACCCCCAGCAATGTAAACTTTAAAGATGTGTTACTAGATGTAGTCCCCAAGACCTATCTGAATTGTCCAGCCTATACCTTTGCAGAGATCTTAACATATTGTTTGACTAGAAGAATCTTACTACAACCACAGCTATTACAGCAAACCTTCAAGTCTTTAACAAATGACATCTTTTTTCAGCCCAACTCACTCTACTGAACACACCCTGGGTGTCATATTTGACCACCTGGGACAGGGCATAGTGACAGACAACTCCGTAGTAAGCTGGAGCAGGCGCAACATTATTACTTTCAGGATCAATACACCTATTAACAAAAACACTTAAAAGACACCAACAATTATCAGCAACAAATGTGCATACAGACAGTGGAAAAAAGTAGCAATCCATAAAACTAACTCCCACGTTGAAAGAACCCCAATAAATATGCAATCTCAAGATATGCATCCTTCTGCAACTGAATCTCCACTGCATTAGACTGATACCACATCAAAGCTTAACTAAAAAAACACATAGACTAATGCCAGCATAAAAAGGAATGAAAACGCAATATACTACATTGCAAGTGTAGATAATCAAGAGATGAAAAAGTCAAAATCATACTACACCAGAATGACCAAGGCTATTAGAAACACAAAAAGACAACACTGTAACACATTTTGAAGAAATGGGTTTTTGCAGGTTCACACCCCAATTTTTGCTGCAACTTGTGACTATTAGAAACAGGTTTAATGACTCTGTAGTGCACTGGGCCCGGCAGACCAGGCTTCTGTGCATGTGGTCCGACTCAGAAAAGTGTTTTTTAATTGGATTATACTCAATCGGGGGAAGTTAAGTTACTTGTAAGTCCCTCATATATAATAAAAAAGGTACCCTGGGCCTATAAGTTAAGTGACCCTTGCAGCACAGGTTGTGCCCACACAGGCATGACAAAGTAAAGCATATCTCCCAGCCTGCCAGTGTAGACTGGTAGAGCAGTTTTAAACTGCTAACTAAATTTTGTAATTTAATGTAATAGCAAAACCCAATTCTTCAATTTTCATATATATATATTAGACACCCCTAAGGCAGGCCTAATGAGCTCTAAGGCACTGTGGTGTATATTAAAAAGTAGAACATGTGTTTTTACATGCTCTAACATTAAAAACCACACATTGTTGTTTTCTACTGTAGAAAGGATAGTGGCACCATTGACAAGTACAGGGTTACACACTACCAACTCAGTTGTGCTAACTTTTGAATGGGACAGCTAAATACAGTATTTTAAGGTATGAAAAGAGTTGTTATAATAAACCCAAATTGTTGTTCAACTCGAAACTAATGTAACTTTTGCACAAATGACAACTTTAGAAAGTTGCCACTTCGTTACCCAAATGTTTCCACTAACCTTTTGTTGTTGCACAAAGGATGCTGCCCTCAAGAGAGTTTTCTGCCCCCCCCCCCCAGGGGGAGGGGTGAACAAATCTCTGGAAGGAACACAAAGGATCTACCAAGAAACAATGTGTGAACTTCTCCTAGCAGGGAGGCCAAACAGGGTGTGAGCCCATAGGTGAGCTTCAAAGGAGAAGCTGCCCTTGAAAGGGAAATGGTAGTCATAAACAAGAGGGTATGTTCTTTTGTTTTCTCAGACAGGCTGGTGTCATGGACAGAGAGAGGGAAGCTGTTGCCAAACCAGTATCTCTGTGGACTTGTTGCCCCTAGGCAGCCACACCTCCAGGATGGGCTAGGAAGCTCCACACACCAAGGGAAGGGTTATGTCATATTAGGAGTGGGTAGAATGGTGAATTCTGGCCTAGCTAATTACCCCTCTTCACAGGAAGTCGGCTGTAGTCGGGAGGGGACCTGATAGCCCATTGGCAACTAGTCACTGTATTTCCTAAGGGCAATAACTGGGCATAAAAGAGACGTCCTTTGTGCCCAGACCTCAAATCTCATCTGTACTGGGGAGAGGATTAAAGAGGGACAGACCTGCTGTTCCTTGGACCCAGCAAAAAGATGCTGGTAGAAGACTGGACTGCACCTTGTGCACCTTGGGCTAGCAAAGAAAGGACTGTGTCTGTGGTGTTCCACTGGAGAAAAAGTGGTCCTCGAGCCCTAGCCAGAAGACGTTTACTCCAAATGTCAATTGGCTGACTCCTTGTTACAGTTACCGGGCCCATAAAAGCTGAAGAAGCCTTCCTTGGGTGTTGGTAGCAAAGGGCACCTGACCGCTGCTGAGTGTCAAAGTGCAATTTAGGAGACTGAGGGCCTGATTACAACTTTGGAGGAGGTGTTAATCCGTCCCAAAAGTGACGGTAAAGTGACGGATATACCACCAGCCGTATTACGAGTCCATTATATCCTATGGAAATCGTAATACGGCTGGTGGTATATCCGTCACATTTGGGACGGATTAACACCTCCTCCAAAGTTGTAATCAGGCCCTGAGTCCCAACCCTCAAAATTGGGCATGCTGGACCTGGGAGAGTCATTGAAGTGCAGTTTGGCCATCCAGCAAGGAAGTTATCGCTAGTTAAAGGGAAACACTGGTTTTGCTGTAACCGGAGACCAGTAGACCAGTGGCAACCGTTTTTTGGCTCAACATCACCAGAACTTCAAAGACCAGCTATCCCTGTGGCCAAAGTCATGACCCACTGTATTTGTTGACTGAGGTGTGTCCCCAGGATGACCCCACTAGCGACTCAGCATCCTCAGCATCTTAGAGCATCTTCAGCATCCTTTAGTCCTTGCATGAGAACCACTCTATTAAAGTCTACGGCGGTTCGCTCATAGAGTCTGGAACTTGACTGGAAACTGCTTTAACGAAGAGGTAACTGTTCTCTTCAGCGTTATTTGTCTGAGTGACTGGCTTCCTGCAGGATTTGGTCGCCATAGGAGTGCCATTATGGCCATTTTCAAGTTATGTGTTGTGGCTAACCCTAAGTCACGTGTTGCAATAGATTGCAATGATTTATTGAGCTTAGTGGAAATCTGTGATTTATTGTTTATTTAAAAATGCCCATCTCCAGAACTTTCTGGTGGATTTTTGTTGTTGAGATGTTACTTTAAAATAAAAACACACCCTACTTTTATTAATTGGTGTCAGATTATTATTGTGTTCTGTTTTCTTCTTTTTCAACTGTTTTGGTACTAATAAATGCTTTCCACATGTTCTTTTGATAAAGCCTGACTGCTTTGAGCCGCAGTTACCCAGGACTGAGCTACGTTTTTTCAGGTTGACCTGCCTGGACCTGAACTGGAGTTGTGAGTTTATTACATGGTGAGGTCCTACAACCACACTACATAATAAATCACTTTTATCACAAACATGCATAATTGAACCTGACTGCCCTTTCTAGGAACTCTACAAGATTCTACCAGAATTCTGTAATTTAGAGAGCCAAAACACAGAAGCTCTACAATTGCAGGAATTCTGTGACAAAACCTCCATGGAATTGTTCTAAAAAATAAAAAAGTTAAAAATTACTTTAAGGAGGACGCAGATAACCCCACCCTAACACAGCACCAAAAGCAACCTTCCATTACTGAACACTTTCAACAGGCTATCAAAAACAAAATTAGCTAGAAGCTTACTTAACAGGACCCTGGAACCCAATTTATCCCCACCAAGCTGAAAGCCTCTTACATTAGACAATTCCTTGTGGGAGGGACAGGCAGAAATACGGATTTGAAGGCTGGTTTGTTTTGTGAATTTTAATCTTTAGTGATAAAATGTATAAGCTCAAGAGAGTATGAGTTGGTATTTAGTAGATTTATTTGATGTAGCCGGATGATGGTCAATCTTGAGGTCAGGTAGCAGTTGATGATGTTGTTCTCCTTTCCTTTTCTTTCTCCAGGTCTCAGGAGGATGTTGCTGCTGCCAGCGCACTCAAGAGAACAGGGACAGAAGCGAAAGTATACTGGTCTCAAAGCTATATGGTTCTCCCTTCACCAAAACACTTGTGCTCTTAAAGAATTTGTGACTCTCCCTCCCTCCTTTTCCCAAGAAGGCCTTTTGCCCATATTGTGCTTTCCCCAAAAACATGTAAGTTAAAAAAATAAGTGGGTTTCCTCACGATCACGAGAGTTAGCCAATGATGATGTCTCTCTCTATGTACCCCCTTTTCCCTAGAGCTAAAGGTAGTGAGGTCTACGTATAACCCCAATTGAGGTACTTAAGTGTCCTCAATACTTCACCTGGTCAAGTGCTTCAAGGTAGTGGGGAGATTTTCAACAGTGAAAAGACCCGAGTTTAGCGTAGCCCACCACGGCCCACAACTCAAATGTCTGTTATCCAGACAAATGCCCCGATTCCCCTCCCCATTTTGTATTTAAAAAAACTTTAATTTCGTTGCAGTTTTATGTAACGCAAACGTGGGCAAAGGGCTTTAGAGCACATCATACAAGTAGCAGCTTATACAGTAATGCAAAGGTTTGTTTTCGGAGCAGAAGTGGGAGACGTTTTTTGCCTAAGATCACAGGATGTTGAGTCGAGGTCGGACAGGAACCCAGTTGCCCAATTCTGAAGTCCTCAGCTCTGGCTGTTAGACTAGATGTCCTGCCTCTGTCCGCTAAGAACAGATGTACAAAGCCCCAATTGCCTCCTCCAACCCACATTATAGTTCTTATTCAAGCTTCCATGTACAACTGGGGCACGATGCAAATGGACGTTTAGGCTTGTGCTTACCTTTCGTCGTTAAAGTATGAGTGGAAGCCCTATGGGTACCCTTGTAAAATATATTAAATCAGCACTATCCATGACATTAATAAATAGTGCATGGGCAAAACAGTGTCCCAATCACTAATTTTGTGACGAATGCCTTTTTTATGCAGAAAATGAGTATGGGTGACACAAATGCCTGTAATGAATTAGGGAGACTTAAGGGCAATCATATACAGCATTGTTGGACAAGAAAAGCAGTAATTCCCATACTTGTTTTTAAAGTAAAGTAGAATATCACGAATCTTTCGGAGAGCGCTCTCTCGCACACGCCCTCTCTCTCTCTCACACACTACTCTCTCAATACAACAGAGATTTTTTTTTAATATGTTCAAAACCTAAAAACCTTATGCAGATACACTTCACGAAGATACATAAAGGGAAAGCTATAGAACCGCTTTCTAAATACTCGCACAAACAACTCAAGCATGCGCGAAAATGCGTAAGGAATTCAAGAATGTTAAGAATGTTCAAAGAAGAAATCGTGATCTCCACAAAGGCCCTTACAAAAATGAATTTATTTCTTGTGCCGTATTCTGCCTACCCAGTGTCCTTAACATGATGTCATATTTACCTTGCTTGGCCCCATGCCTGCACATCCTATATCAATAACTTCAGACTTTAATAGGATTACTAGACTCCCCACTGATCCTCCCCAGCCCAAGGTTACCTGATGTGCTCAACCATAGAAAAAGGAAGCAACAGCAACTGCACAATTCATTGTTTTTGAAATTCACCGCGGCCTTGTCAGCAGCAGAGGGATTAACCTCACTTGTAGAAATAACTTCTACATCTAGTCGGTTGGGCAAAGGGTGGGTTGTGCCCTCGCTGAATCTATTGCAAAAAAAACAAAGTTGGGAGAAATGCATGGCAAATGATGTGCCGACTACTTACTGGTAATCTTTCGGGGCCCAGTAATTACTACATGAGGGGGACACACCTCTTCCAGTCACCATGTGACCAACCATAAACCAAACATTTCCCACTCTCAATTCTGTGTCTCTTTTGATGTCACATGAAACATTTAACCATCTCAAAGCAACAGGAATCTAGGTTTTGATAATGGGGATGGAGGTGACTTGTAGAGTAGATACTCGGATGAGAAGGATAATTGGATTAAAGTACATTACTGCTAAGTAATTGGCATATTACTTTCTCAATTCTACCTTTTCCCAGTGAGAAATTGCAACTGGATATCCTTTAACCTCTACAGTGCGGGCGTCGGCCACTGTCTGACACCCACACTACCTTCCAGGTGTGGGTCACGACCAGTGGCGAACCACAGGGCGGGCGTTAACAAATCCTCTTTTATTAAACAACCCCCGGGAGACACAGAAGATGTTCTGTGTCTCCAACCCGACTCCGACTCCCCACCCGCCCCTTTGTGACGTCACTATTTGCTTTCCCCAGCAGAGCAGGAAGTGACTGCAAGGCCGATTCCTGCTCTGGTTGGGAAAACAGGCCCAAACGGGCCTTCCTGACGTTTGGGAAGGCCTCGTTTGAAAGGGGAGACTCTCCCCTTTCAGACGAGGCCTTCCTGAACAGGTTTCCTGGCCCTCGATCACGAGGGCCAGGACACATCCACTAGACACCAGGGATTTCACTTGGGTAAGTTTACTCCTGAGGGGGAGGGCGCCCCCGCCCCCCCGCCCCCCCAGGGGTGTAAAATTTGTTTAAAAAAAAAATGAAATTGACAGGAGGTCACCCGTGAGCAGGACGACCCCCTGTGGGGGCAATACTTTTTTAACAGCTGTATGGTTTACATGGGGGCCACTATACAGCTGTTAAAAAATAATAATAATGATATATATATATCTAAATATATATATATATCTATATATAGATATAGCTATATATAGATATATATATTTTTATAAATCAATAGATCTATATATAGATATGTGTATATATAGATATGTCTATAGATAGATCTATCTATCTATATATCTATATATATATATATATATATATATATATATATATATATATATATATATATATATATATATACATAGATGTATATATATAACCCACATATAAAAGTGATCTCTTTACATATATATATATATATATATATATATATATATATATATATATATATATTGATATTAGCCAGCAGTTCTCTTGCAGTTGCAGCTTGCGTCTTCAAAGCAATGCACATACTTCAATTGACGTGTTTCAACTGTAGCTTTTAGGCAGCAATAAAAAAGTCAAGTAACTCTTGTGATTATGTTTCTGCTGGAAAAGGATCTGACTTTTGTCTAGTGGCAGTTTTAATGCCGTAAAGTAGCGTAGAAGGTTTATATGCCTACTACAAGGATCAAAACTGTATTATATGTAAATAGCTGAGTGGATTAGTAAAGCCAGCCATTACCTGTGCTATAATACAAATTAAATATATGTGCGAGGGGGGCTATGGAGAGATTAAATGCACTTTTGCTGGGTGGTAGTGAGGGAATCGGAAGAGGAGGTAATGGGAGTAGGAGAACCAGTAATGATTGTTAGACTTTCGGGACAATAGCGGGTTAGCCCAACCCAGAGAGCATGTGCATGCGGCGGCAAGCACATAGAGAGTGCTCTCTTGGGAGCTCCACAATCTAGTTCAGCCACAAATTCCACAGCCCAAATCGTATTGTGGAGACATCAGAATTATCTATCTCAAAACAACCTGGTTTTGTAAGGCAGGCACCTGCGTTTTTGGTCCTGGGCTCGGCAGCCATATAGGAAAACCTACCAAACCCAGACATTTCTGGAAACAAGACATCCAGGGGAGTCCACAGAGGTGTGACATGTGTGGATTCCCCAAAGTTTTCTTACCCAGAATACCCTGCAAAGCTGAAATGTTGAATAAAAACTATTTTTTCTTGCATTTCTGTCACACAAACTACAGGAATATGCTGGGATCCACAAAATTCCTACCACCCAGTGTTTCCCCACTGGTCCTGATAAAAATGCTACCCCACTTGAGTGCCTGTACCTAGTGCCTGCATCAGGAATGGATCACCCAGTTGCCCTCATGTAAGGACCGACATTGACCGTTGTGTGATCTATTCCTAACACGGGCACTAGGCCTACCCACACAAGTGAGGTACCATTTTTATCAGGAAACTTGGGGGAATGCTGGGTGGAAGGACATTTGTGGCTCCTTTCAGATTCCAGAACTTTCTGTCACCGAAATGTGAGGAAAAAGTGTTTTTTTGTCAAATATTGAGGTTTGCAAAGGATTCTGGGTAACAGAACCTGGTGAGAGTGCCACAGGTTACCCCATACTGAGTTCCCCTAGGTGTCTAGTTTTAAAAAATGCACACCTTTGGTAGGTTTTCCAAGGTACCGTCTGAGCTAGAGACCAAAATCCACAGCTAGGCACTTTCCGAAAACACGTCAGTTTTCAGTGTAAAAATGTGATGTGTCCATGTTGTGTTTTGGGGCGTTTCCTGTCATGGGCACTATGCCTACCACCACAAGTGAGGTACCATTTTTATCAGGAGACTTGGGGGAATGCTGGGTAGAAGGAAATTTGTGGCTCCTCTCAAATTCCAGAACTTTCCATCACCGAAATGCGAGTAAAAAGTGGTTAGTTTGATGCATTTTTAGGTTTGCAAATCACCCCTTTATGAATTCCCCTTGATGTCTAGTTTTCAAAAAGGTATAGGTTTGCTAGGGTTCTTTAGGTGCCGGCTGAGTTGGAGCCCAAAACCACAACTAGGCACTTTGCAAAAACAGGTTTGTTTTCTTTGGGAAAATGTGATGGGTTCCATGTTGTGTTTTGGGGCATTTCCTGTTGCGGGCATTAGACCTACTCAGTCAGTTTTCATGGTTAAAATGTGATGTGTCCACATTGTATATTGGGGCATTTCCTGTTGCGGGCACTAGGCTTACCCATACAAGTGAGGTACCATTTTAATTGGGAGACTTGGGGGAATGCTGGGTGGAAGGAAGTTTGTGGCTTCTTTCAGATTCTAGAACTTTGCAGTACCGAAATGTGAGGGGAAAGTGTTTTATTTGCCAAAGTTTGAGGTTTGCAAAGGATTCTGGGTAACCAAACCTGGTGAGAGCCCCACAAGTCACCCCATCCTTGATTCCCCGAGGTGTCTAGTTTGGTAGGTTTTCCCAGGTGCCGGCTGAGCTAGAGACCAAAGACCACAGCTAGGAACTTCCCTAGAAACACGTCAGATTTCAATGTAAAAATGTGATGTGTCCATGTTGCGTTTCCTGTCACTGGCAGTAGGCCTACCCACACAAGTGAGGAACCATTTTATCGGGAGACTTGGAGGAACACAGAATAGCACAACAAGTGTTATTGCCTCTTGTCTTTCTCTACATTTATTCCTTCCAAATGTAAGACAGTGTGTAAAAAACATGTCTATTTGAGAAATGCCCTGTAATTCACATGCTAGTATAGGGACACCAGAATTCAGAGATGTACAAATAACCACTGCTTTTTTTGTGCCCATTTCGGAAATACAGAGGTTCCCTTGGTACCTATTTCTCTGGCTTTATAATTCACAAAATGAATTGTTGTATACCCGGCAAACAATGAAAACCCATATCAAGGTGCAGCTTATTTATTGTCTCTGGGTACCTAGTGTTATTGATGAACCTATAAGTCGTCCTATATATCCCCGCAACCAGAAGAGCCCAGCAGACCTAATGGTATATTGCTTTTGAAAATTTAACATCGCAGGAAAACGTTACAAAGTAAAACGTGGAGAAAAATTGCTGTTTTTTTACCTCTTTTTCAATATATTTTTATTTTAGCTGTTACTTTCTATAGGAAAACCTTGAAGGATCTCCACAAATGACCCCTTGCTGGATTCAGAATTTTGTCTACGTTTCAGAAATGTTTAGCTGTCTGGGATCCAACATTGGTTTCATACCCATTTCTGTCACTAACTGGAAGGAGACGGAAAAGCACAAAAATAGTAAAAATGGGGTATGTTGGAGTAAAATGCCACAATTGTGTTGAAAACTGTGGTTTTCTGATTCAAGTCTGCCTGTTCCTGAAAGCTGGGAAGATGGTGATTTTAGCACCACAAACCCTTTGTTGATGCCATTTTCAGGGGAAAAAACACATGCTTTCTTCTGCAGCCCTTTTTCCCATTTTTGCTATATTTCGTCTAATTTCTTGGTCTCCTCCAGGGGAACCCACAAACTCTGGGTACCTTTAGAATCCCTAGGATATTGGGAAAAAAGGACGCAAATTTTGCGTGGGTAGCTTATGTGGACAAAAAGGTATGAAGGCCTAAGCACAAACTACTCCAAATAGACATAAAAGGGCTTAGCACTGGTGGGGGGGGAGGCCCAACAGCTAAGGGGTTAAATAAAACACAAAGCTCCTGTGTAATGCTACAGACCTATTTTAATAAACACAAAATAGCTCTATAGGATAAGTTTAATTGGAAAAACAACCCGAAAATCTTTAGATTTAAAGCTCAAAGATTTCTAATTTATTAAATTTAGTTAGTAGAATCTTACAAATATTGAAGGGCCTACCAATGTTGCTGTTTAGCAAATATCCTGAATAGAAGCACAGCTTGCTTCTAGCCAAGAGTGGAGTGCCCCTGAAAGAAATATGTTAAAGAAGTTCTTGCAATTCATAAATAAGTTAAATTACTTCTTTAATCCATTTGCTCTGCAAACAAGCAGTATGTTTAGTTACTTTTTTGAAAGCCCTCAAATTGACAAGAACACTTTCACACAGTCTGGAGTCAGCAGAGTGATCAAAATAGATCTCAACTTTGGTGTGACATCTAGAAGATGGCATGCTTCTTCCTCAACTAGGGAAAGAGCAGGAGAAACAAAGAGGAAGACAAATTAGAACAGAACCTCGGTCCTAAGCACAACACTAATGTGGTGATGATGACCATCAAAACCGAAACTTTGAAGAGCAAGAACTGCAAATAAACCTTCTTAAAGTGTCAACACATGGAGCCTCCAGGTCTTCCAAACTAAAGATAAGTCCCAAGAAGGGACAACACATATTGAGGAGTGAATAACATAGGGTAAAGCCTTCCAGGGGTCAATTTTCTAATGGCTTTATTCCTGAGAGACACTCACCAAAGGAGCAATTAATGCTCCTATTGCTGCATACTCGACCCTGATGGTGGAAACTGTCAGCTCCAGAACAAAACCATTTTGGAAAAGTAGCAGAACCCTTTAAGACTCACTAGAACAATGATACAGGGATTTACCTATACACCATGAAGAAAACGAATACGAATGGCAGTCATAGGATCACTGAGAAGAAAACCATTAAGACTCCTGAATTGAAGCTGCAACAGAAGAAGAGAAACCAAAGCAATGAAGACCAATTCTTTTAGCGTCCAGGTCAACATAAGGAGATGTTGACAGGACACCTATGACAGAAGAGGATGAACAATGGCCTTAAGGAAGAATCCACTCTGGTGTTTGAGCCATTTGCTCTTAACAGGGCAAATCTTCCCATTCAGGTCCGGAACTGGAGAATTAAAATCAAGTCTGCCTTTTCATTGAGACACAAATTTGGCAGTCAGAGGAATTGAAGGAAAACATATGGGAGAATTTAGGGCTTAAAAAGAGGTCAGTGCATCCATCCCTGTGCCCCTCCTCTGGAATATGCCAGAGGTGGCAATGACAAATGCTATTGTGTGATCCAACAAAGAGATCTACTTTCAAAGATGCAACTCTATAGAAAGACTGGAAATGCTAAGTTGAAACCACAGGGAAAGGGTAAAATGATGCTCAAGTGATCCACACTTACATTTAGATCCTGTAAATATGCAAGCTGATAGGACCATGAGATGTTTTTTTGTGCCAAAATGCTAAAGAAGCTAAAGATGGTGAGTCTGTTCCTGACTGGTTTGCTATGTATGATTTTGCTACAGTCTTCTTGGCCTGGATCAATACTGATTGGGCAGAATCCAGCAGGGAGAACTAAAGGAGATTTCTGTGAATTACTGGCCGGTCCCTCCAATTTGAGGAGTGACTTAGATTTGACTGGGCGCACCAACTGAATATGGAAGAGACCCTGGAATTGCTTTGGAGCCTATTTTGCTTAGTTCTGTGGTAACAATCATAGGAGGAGGGAAGGACCGATAAACTCCTCGCTCTAAATTTTTAAGAATGAACCACGACTGCTGTCCCTGACTGGATTAGACACTGCAATCATGACAAGAAGGCAGCCACAACTGGATATGTCATTTGATGAACGGACCCAGTGTAGGTGAGCCCAAGAAACCGTGAAAACACAAGATGCCTACAGAAAAAGAAAATTACAATTAAAATCCTTTGGTGAGATCCCAACTTTCAGAAGATCAATCCAGATCCCTTCTAATTGTAATTGTAACTGTATTAATATATCGCGTACTAACCCCGATGAGGCGTCGAAGCGTTTTTCTGCAAGTAACATGCTACTCCGGAACCCGAACCATTAGTGGTGGATTAGGATAGGGAAAAATGAGTATGGTATTAGTATTCGTATAGAGAAATATGAGTTAATTTCAGCAGTGGACATGTTGAGTCTGTTAGTTGGATTGAATAGAATAATGGAGGGATAGAAGAGGGAAGAATCCAGAAGTGTTAAATGTGAGATCATTGTAGTAAGATGAGGCTTGGGATGAGTAAAGGAGAGATGGAGGAGGGAAGAGTCTGTAGAAAGGGATTGGGAAGATCATAGTAGTAAAATGTGGTTTGGGATGTGTCAAAGGAGAGATACATGAGGGAGAATTGAGTAGGGGTAAGCAAAGACTTTTTTTTCTTACGTGGCTTGCCAAGTTGGCGAGCGTTAGTGAGAGAAATCGCTAAGTCGGCATCAAGAGCAAGATTTCTGAACCCAGGCGACAGGTCTCTACCACTCACGTTGTGAAAGCAGCCCTTCGCATTGTGGATGCTGCAGCTCACGTAGAAAATACACTCAAGCTGCAGAAAGAAGTTAGTGTCATCTGGCGCGCTGTGTGATGCCATTTACGTTGATTTTACAGCACGGGAAAAATTCCTTGCACTGAAAATCAGCACAAACAGTGCAGTTTAACTAAACTCCGCCTCTCGTGGAATTCTGTATAGCGCAGCAGAGATTTTAGGCACTTTGCAGCGTTCCCCGTAGAAGAACTCCACAAATTCCACCCAGGCCTAGTGTTTAGTAGGGCTGTTTGGGAAATCAAAGTAGTAAACTGAGGTGAGGGATGAGCAAGGCTGGGTGGATGGAGGAACAGTCTAGTAAGGGTTATTTTGGAGTTCCTAGTAGTAGAATGTGATTTGGAATGAGCCAGAGACTTGGATAGAGGATAGATTGATAGCGGTATAGGGTAAGACAGAGTAGTGCATTGGACAGAGGGATTTTTTACCTTTTTTTCTTGTACAGTAGGACTAGGGTAATACATATATAGAAACATTATTACATAGGAAGGAAATATTTGTGTAAGGAAGATAATATATTGTGATTTAAAAATGTGTTGTATAAACACAGATTTTTCAAGTATTGCAGTATTTGAAGTTAATTTATTTGAGTACTTTTCATAACATCATTATTATTGTTTTTTTATTTAATGTACGACTTACCATGTCACCCTGTACCCAAAAACAGTCCAAGTCTGAGCACTGCACTGACCAGCAAGTTTAGATAGCTGACACCACAGCTTGGAGGATCTCGGGTCGGAGAGATGCACACACCCTTTCATTTTCTGAAAATAGGCTTGATGAATTTTAAGTCCTGGATTGGTATCAGACTGGATTTCTTTATACTGATGAATAATCCATGGCCTTATGGAAACTTTCAAAAATTTACTGTGTTCTGCAGCACCCATGATGCTGGAGGCAAGTGTACTAACCAATCATCTAAGTAAGGATGTACCATGATTCCTCAGTTGTGATGTAGTGTCACCCTTTGGACTAACAGCCCTGTAACTATTCTTGAAGTGATGTTAGTCTGAAAGAAAGGACTTGGAATTGCCAGTGGAGCCCTTGAAAATGGAACCTCAGATATTGTTGATAGGCTGAATGAATCTGGATGTGGAAATAGATATCCTGAAGCTCTATTGCTGTCGCTCATTGCCCCAGAGAGATCAGTGGAATGGTGCACTATAAAGGCTCAATTTTATAGTGGACCTTGTTTATGAAATGGGTGAGAACCTTAAAATTAATGATTAGCTGGAAGTCTTCGACATAACAAATACCCGGAGCAGACAGCCTTGCCATGCTTCTTTAGAGGGACCACAGAAATAGTCCACTTCTATACCAACTCGGAAAAACCCTGTAGAACAGCTTGCTTGTTGAAAAGCAATATCATTGGGCATTTTGTTTTTTGTGTTCTGGAATCTGGTAGGGTTGCAAAAACCAACTGACATCCCTGATGAGTCACGCCAACGTCCAGGAGTCTCTATTGGAATTTGTCCCAATTTGATAAAAGGGAGAAAGAGATGTCCTCTTATCGGGGTGTTAAAGAAGGCACTGCATAATCAGGACAAATTCTTGGTTTTCTAGAAATGATTGGAACACTGCCTGGCTTCGGATCAAAAACAAGAAAACTGGAATTTTTCCATCCAAGTGGGGCTTGGTAACATTTTGTGTGGTATTGCCAAAACGAAATATGAAAAGGTCCAATTGGTTTCGGATCAGGTTTAGAGGCTTATGCATGCTTTTGATTCCTGAAGTCTCAACGCAGAAGTTCTTCCAAGTCATATCCAAAAGGTGTGATCCCTGAAAATGTAAATGTTGAGGTCCTACCTTCTGGGCACCTTTCAGTAATGAAGATACATTTCATGGCACACTGCGGTATTACATGCAGTAAAAAAACAGATGCTTTTAGTATATCATAGAATACATTGGACAAGCATTTATGGAGCTCCATAACTTGCAGAAGGCTAGACGAGTCTTTGCCCACTTGAGCAATAGTAGCCACTCCTGGAAGTCTGTGACCAAAGTTCTGAGAAGAGTAGACAGCAAATACACCAGCTCTTGCAGTCAGAGTTAAATCAAAATAACTCTTCTTGAGGTCTTCTTCCACCCTTACATCTTCTGGGTCTGAAACCAAATAATTCTCAGTCACCACAGAAGATTGAATAGCCAGATAAGCTAACATAGGACCTAACCACAGCAGCAGGATGATTAAGTTCATCATTAGCCAATGAGCAAAGTCTTCCCAGAAACCTGGTAAATCTGGCTTATCAAGACCCTTCCACCGCCAAAAAAAAGATCACGGATCTCTTGGTTTATTGTAAGACTAGGAAAAGGTTGAACCTGAACCTGCTAGAACATTATTTTGCAGGTGCTGTGAAGTTCTGTTTTAAAGTTCAACTGATGTTTTTTCTCTGAATACTTGAACCAGAGCTTAATTCGGGGGCCTGAACATTTTGAATTGCCACACTTGCAGGAGTGTGTTGGTACTATCAATGGCAGTGCTGGTATGAATGATCGGTGGTGCAAGCTGCACTGACTTCCTGACAGGGGCCCTGCCATTTATTTTATTTTACATTTTTTATAAATTAAGAACTGACTTGAACACAGTAGGCAGATCAGATTGATGAACAGATTTTTACTTTGGGAGAGGCTGGGGAGCATTGGAATCATCCTTATATTCTGGGGCTTATCAAGAATAAATGGAAGAAGGTGAAGACCTCAGAGAAATGGATGAGAATGCCTGGGCATCCTGCAGCAGGTGCTCTCCATCAGAGACATTGCCAGTCTGTTTAAGAATCTCAGAGAGGGAATCAACTACAGTTTTAGTTGATCTAACAGAACAAGCAGACTAGAAGTGTCAGGAACATTTCTGCAGGGTTTGTTGGAGAGGACCTCCTTTTCTTCTGTATGCAGTCTCTTGGATGACTGCTTTCGGTGCTCCATCTTTACCCTTTTCTGACATTAGAAACAATGAGGCCATGACAGAAACTGCCTAAATGCATAGCTCTACAAGAGGCCCTTGGTGAAGGGCAACCATACCTGTGCATTTTTGGTAAATTAAAATGCCTCAGCAAAAACAGGCAAACAGATGTTCTTAAATAAGGAAGACTTTACATTTGTGAGGCAGAAAGTGTAATCCAGGAATAGCTCAGATATTTTTTAATATCAGGATAATAACTTACACAACAGGGAACCTCCTTATTTTACAACTGAGATTCCCCTGCCATTGCAACAATATGACCAATCCCCTTGTCAAAAATAAAAACGAAGGCAGATTACTCTGCCTTCCCGGCTCAGAACTGCTTCCCTTAGCTTTTTGTGGAGACTGCTTCCTCTGCTTCTAGGGAAATGAAGGAGATACTCCCCTCCCCCAACGCTACCAAATCAATCAATCAACCAGGGATTTGTAAAGCACACTTCTCACCCGTGAGGGTCTCAAGGCACCAAACTACCAGTTCAAGTGCCTCATTCCTCATGATACAAGATGATGGATACCTTGTAGAATGGGGGTTGCACAATGGAACAGCTGTTCCTCGTGGCTTTGCCCTGCCCACCTGGGGAGAACAAAGCCCGGCTTCACATCTGGAAGCTCTGTCTCCCCAATAGACCTGGAGCAGTTACAATGGAGGAACTGGGGTACAAGCACGCATCTAAAATGCCTGAGGACCTTGTTTGGTCGGGCATACACATTTTAAGAAGTGTCGGAGAGCTCGTGCTTGGTTTGGTACCCCTTTCAACTGCCATGAGCTGATTACAACTTTCTTTCATACCATGTGGAGTTTTGATATTGCACATTACTTTTATTAGTAATTAGTGGGATGAGTATACATACGGAGGGGTGTCCTTCTTTATTTGTATTGTGCAGCTGCGTTTGATTTCCTAATTAGTTTTCAGTATCAACTGCATTTTTTCCTTGATCAGTCAATATAACTTTGAGCCTTATCTGGAAGTGGGGGGGCACCTGCATAAACACTTCGATGCCTGGCTCACACATCTCTGCTTTCTACCGCCTTCTTAAGAGTGCAGCAGAAGGTGATTTTCCCAGTGGCATAGCCGCTGCCTGCTCCACCTCGAGGGAGACTCTCTTTGTAGTCCTGGCAGGACTGGCATTGAGCGGGTACGAGCACTCAATTAACAGTGCCGGTAGGGCAGGGGAAGAGTCAATCAAATATCTTGGCACCTCTTCCAGGCTGTAAGGCTTAGACAGAGTGAATCACTTGTCCAGCGCACCTATCAAACATTGGTAGGGATGAAACTGAGCCAGACATGCCTGGTGCATCTTTAACCAGCCCAAAGACTGGGACATTATCAGTGACATATTAGGCACACTTTTGACAGACAGGTACTGAGACAGAATTAGCTACGTACCAGATGCATCTCTGACAGGCAGGCAATCATTTGTCCACTGTGTTGGGACTATTTGAAATGATAGTGTGTCTAAAACCCATCTGATGTCACTAAGGACTTGTCCTACACTACCTTGCTTTGAAATCTGTACAAAGCTAATATGTTTGGATTTTCGATACTGCATGTACACATACACTGACAAATCTGCACATAGATACATACATACATACATGCTTCCATGTGCACACACAGACCATCAAATATATCAGCACCCATGTACTGAGACAACACACACAAATGCCTCCATACACACAGGCAATACATGTAAGACTCTTGTGTTTGTGTGTGCTAGAGAGAGGGGGAGGGGGTAAGGTTACACTGCTCATATGGTACTTGGCATGTGTGATTGTATGGAAGACGGATGCTTGTCCTAAAGCTGCTTGAACCATTCTAATTATATGTGTGTGGAGTCATGTATTGCCACTTTCTGAGCTGTACTTGCTCTTTCTGTTCAAAGGAAGCTTACACCTCCATAGACCTGGTGCTCCCCTTATATACTGCACTCTCGCTATCGCCTGGTAGTTCTCCAGACATGCCATACTTACACTGCACCCTGCAGGGATAAGTGCTGTGGCCCAAAGTTTTGCTCACACGCCTGCAATCGGCGCTATTGAATATCAGGGTTGGAAATGCCAAGGCTGCCTAATCGTCAGTGCATCTCATACCTCTCATCCACCACCAGACATTCTCTTCCCCTTTAACTCACTCTTTTAGGTTCGTTTTAATCTTTACCTTATCCCTTTAACACTGCTTTTCTGTCTTTGTCTTCCTCCTTCTTTCACCCTTGTATGTTTGTATCTCACTCTTGTTCTGGGTCAAAGTGCGATGAGGAAAAATAAGTGCTGGTCCCCAAAAATAAAAGCCACTGGGTTTCACGTGTAAGCACTGGCTCAAATGATGTACCCTATGTTCGCTAATTATTTTTACTTTTGATTCGTGAACAAAAGATCACCAAGCTTCACCGATATACGAGGTAACACTATGAGCAGTAGCGCAAACTTCCCTGTTAAAAAAACTGCCACCGAAGAGTCGGCAGTAGCACATTAAGGGCCTGATTTATACTTTTTAGCGCCGCATTTGCGCCATTTTTTGACACAAAAGCGGCACAAACTCACAAAATTCAGGGGCATATTTATACTCCGTTTGCGCCAAATCTGCGTAGTTTTTTTCGACGCAAATTCGGCGCAAAACTAACGCCATATTTATACTTTGGCGTTAGACGCGTCTAGCGCCAAAGTATGAGGAAAGAGCGTCATTTTTTTGCGTGAACGCCTTCCTTGCGTTAATGAGATGCAAGGTAGGCGTTCCCGTCCAAAAAAATGACTGCGACACAAATGCGTCGTATTTATACTCCCGGGCAAAAATCACGCCCGGGAGTGGGCGGGGCAAAAAACCCCGCATTTGCGCCTCTTTTTAACGCCTGGGTCAGGGCAGGCGTTAAGGGACCTGTGGGCTCAAAATGAGCCCACAGCTGCCCTCCCATGCCCCCAGGGACCCCCCCCTGCCACCCTTGCCCACCCCAGGAGGACACCCAAGGATGGAGGGACCCATCCCAGGGACATTCAGGTAAGTTCAGGTAAGTATAATTTTTTTTTTTTTGTGGCATAGGGGGGCCTGATTTGTGCCCCCCTACATGCCTCAATGCCCAATTACCATGCCCAGGGGACATAAGTCCCCTGGCAATGGTCATTGGGCAAGGGGGCATGACTTCTGTCTTTACTAAGACAGGAGTCATGTAAATGGCGTCTGGGCGTCGTTAAAAATGGCGCAAATCGGGTGGAGGCGATTTTTTTGCGTCAACCTGACTTGCACCATTTTAAGACGCCCTAACGCCATTTTCCCCAACGCCGGCGCTGCCTGGTGTACGTGGTTTTTTTCCACTTCAGAATGGCTTTAGCCGGCGCTAAACTTTTTGACGCTAAACTGCGTTAGCGCAGTTTAGCGTCAAAAAGTATAAATACGGGCCTCAATTACATTTTGTAAGTTTGCACCGCTTTTGCGTCAAAAAATGACGCAAATGCGGCGTTAAAAAAGTATAAATATGGGCCTAAGCTTTCTAAGACAGGTAGAAAAGAACTTCTCAAAACACCAATAGTGAATAGAAAATAAGAACTGACTTCTACCATCCATGCGCTGTGTGTAATTTGAGAGTACCCTATTCAATATTTACTTCAACTTTATCTTTCCGCTCTGGAGTAACAATTAGACAAATACATGACATTAATACTTCACTGCAAATACCAAACAAGCAATTTTAAATGTATTAAACAGCAATACCCTCTAACAATATTTACGTATCTTAACTATACGTTACTTTATTGATATGTAAATCTATTTTTCTTACATGGAAAACCAATTACAACTTTACACAACACACAATATCAACAGCCATTGTTCCAAATATGTTGCCACCATCTACAGCAATGTCACCATATGTAATTCTCCATATACTAATTAATACCTAGGCCTCTTGACTTTGCCGATGCTTCTTTGCCTTGGTTGAGTTGAAGTATATAACCAGGAGCTCAACACAGGCCACTGCAGCCTCTCCACTGCATTGGGGGCAGCCGATCAGGGCCCTATGAACTTTTCAGCGGGGCTGCATCTCACCCCAAGGCCAATTAATATCTGTGAGATACGGGAGACTCCGGGTCCCCTCTTCACGTTCTGCAGGGGGCTTTGAAATTTTACGTTATGCCACTGATGTGTACCAGCACCCTGGGGCCTGCCACGAAATATATAGCAGAGAAATTTTGGGCCAAATTCACAAACTTTTAGCACAGGGGAGCGCAGCAAGTCATCTTGCTGAGCTGCCCTTCGTCAAAAGGAAGAGGCATGAATGCGCGGTACAGCACATCTCTGCCCCTTTCAGCTGTGCTGGTGCCATTTTGGTTGCCTAGTGCCAACACAGGCACCCTTGCACCATGGTGCAAAGGTGCCTGCCTGTGTTGTTGCACGGCTTGTTTTTGGGCAGGAAGGTGTACCTTCCTGCCCAAAAATAATCCTGAGAGACTTGGAAAGGAGAAAAGATGAGGACGAATAAAAATATTTCTTCTCTTTACACCTCAACTCGGGAAGTTACGTTTTTGACTCATCATCAGGTTTACGTGGTTTTGTAAATCTGGAAAAGGGTCTAAAACCCTGAATGTTGCATGAGAACACCAACTGCAACATCCATGGAATGCCTCTTGAGTGCAGAGTAAGGCAACGCAGCGATTTATGCTGACTTGCCTTGCTCCATATCTATGAGGCCATTCAGAGCCACACAAAGTGGCTTTGCATGGCCTGATAGATATGATTTTTTAGTCTGTGCCATTGGAGCATCAGAAAAAGTGATGCTCTGGGGGGTCAAGGGACTCATAAATATGCCCTGTGTTTGGGGGTCATCCCACGCTCACTGAAAAAAGACAAGAGCGTAAAGTAGGGCAAAGATCTTAGCTGATGTTAGTGCAGCATGTGCTGTGATACTGAGGGTGAAGGATCCTTTATTCCCCAACAGGGGGAGGGGGCGCAGGTGGCAGCAGAGATGCCAGTTTACCTTGCTTGTTTTTTTGTATTATGGGCCAGGCTCTCTGGTTAGGCCATTGCAAGTCTCCCAGCAGCTGGTGCAGAAAACCGCCCTCACGTGTGTGGGAAATCATGTCATCCCACAGCACTTGCACTTCTGTGAAGAAACTAGGTCATTTGAAATTAAGTGGCCTGTTGCCGAATTTTGCAGTTGCAATCTTTTTCAGTTACTTAATTAAGAAGTCATAAAGAGGGGTTGGCGAGAATTCCTGACTGGCACAAAGCGAAATGAACAAACAGCTGCACAATGAAAAATGTAGGCTGCATGCTATGGAAAAGAATATCTATTTGAGAAAATAGAGTGAAAATGCCAGCTATGGTCTAAAAAACCAAAATTATTCAAATAGCCTTTATAAGACAGCCTAGTAACTAAGAAAATAGTACACTCTGTATCTTGGTTTGGTAGTTTCCTGATTAATTAAAACATTCACACAAAAAATGTAGTTCAAGTTATTTTTCGAGGACATGTACTGCGCCTAACCGAGGATATTAATAATAATGCTTTTTGCAAGGTGTATGCAGAGCACCTGGGGCCCGATGTACTATTTACTGGTCCCAAAATACTGGTCACATAATTGCGACCCGCATTATTGAAGAACTGACTACATACTAATAGATTGCCTCTTAAAATTCATAATCGTAGTAGGTGCCAATACGTCCTACCTCACGGGAGGTCGTAAATTCCGATTTATTGTGATTGGAGGGCTTCACAGCTTGGGTCAGCAGATCACCATGTGTGGGATTGCCTTTCAGTCAATTAGGTGAACTTTTTTTGTTACTGAATACCGTTTTCCTTGTTTTTTAATTTTTTTAATTTTTTTAAAACCTGTTATTGCAGACATTGCAGTTATTCTGCTTTCTGCCAAACAGCCTTTTTTAACATTTGAAAAGGGAAAGGGGTCCCTTTTGATAACGGGCTACCACCCCAACTTAGGAGTCGGTAATTTTCCAATGGTTTATGACCTTTATTTCCGCCCACAACCATTGATACGTTTGGATAGGAATCGCTATTTTGAAGGGGCATTCACAAAACACCCATCCCAAATAGCTTTTCATGTCCATTTCTAAATTTATTTTAAGATTTGGTAAAATTCATATGGATTTATTGGTCTACTAAAGAGAGTTTCCAGGGAATTTATTACTTCTTCCATTCCTCCATCCAAGGTCCCCTCTAAACCACATTTCGATTTGTTTTTTTTTTTGCGGCTACCCTACAAGTACTTTCGTATGCGAGAATTTAATCCCAGTTTTGTGATTGGTTTTTGTTAGACCAATGCTATAACTGCTCAAATATTCAGTTAGCTTGAACTAAGCAGTATAGTCCATTCCTATTTCTGTTTCTGTCTCCATATTCCAGTATAGGCCATTCGGGCTGGACTTGTACAGGTATTTTGCAGTTGCAAACCCTCCAGTTTGCGAAAACATAGGTTTTTTATGCCAAAATACCATTGTGAAATGTACAAAAGCCATTTTGTAAGCCGTAAAAGCCCTTCAGACTTAAAAAATGGCTTTTGGAACACGTTACAACTTGCAAACAGCAAATAGGATGAAAAAGGCATCTCCATCCAATTTATGAAGTGAAATTACATGTATCAACCACAACTGCAGGTGCAAACCACTAGTGAGCTACCATCCCCTCTTATTTGGGGTAGTAACTGGTTTTCAAAGTGGAAGCGGCTTTGAGTGACAACTTACACTTTGGGAAATGCATTGGTAAGTCTTGGGGAAGCAGCTATTGGTGCAGGGGATAACTTCAAGCTCCCCCATGTCTTTTTTTCATTTTGAAAATCTTCTTGAAAGCATCCAATATCACCTGAAGGGACACAAGAGCTTTAAAGAAAATAATATTATTGACGGAATGTGAATGTTGGAATGGAGGTTGGTTACTAACAAGTGTTAGAAATGAGGTCTTGGCAGTCAGTTTAACCCTGTCCAAGTAGGGATCCTCAAACTAGTCAGGGTAAGGGAACTGCACAGCTCAGAAAACCCCTGCTCACCTGCTGGTAGCTTGGAACAAGCAGTCAGGCCTGCATCAGAGGCAATATGTAAAGTATTTGAACCAACACATACAGTAACCCAGTGAAAACATCACAAAATAATTCCAGACCAGTTTAGAAAAATAGCCAATATTTATTAAAATCAAACAAGACCAGAATGACAAAAATCCAACATACACAAGCAAAGATATGAAGTACAAAGAGTCTTAATCCATAGAAATCCATGGATGTGTTATTTTAGCAAACAGTACCTGGTATGCGTAAAAAATAACGCCGCACGGGCAAGTGTGCATCGAAAAGCAAGGGATGTGTTGATTCCTTACTCGCAAGTGAGGTCTTGTGTCAATTCTTTCTCCGCCGGGCAAATGATGCATCGATTCTTTCCTCGCAGGGAAGAGATGCGTCGATTTCCAGGCAAGCAGCCTCGGGTCGGTGCAGTGATGTTGCAGGTTTTGATGCCCAGGGACGATGTGTGGAAAATCTGGATGCACGGCAGCGATGAATCTGCACTGAGCTGGCGATGCATCAGTTTTGCCGGTGATGCGTCAATTTTTCCGCCTCAGTGCAGGCGCTGCATCGATCTTTCTGCAGCTCAGCTCCAGTGCATGGATTTTCACCTTGGGCTAACCAGTTTCTCCTTTCAAGGGCCCAGAGACTGGATGTGGCACCACTTGGAAGGGTAGGGTCTCAGTAAGAGACTCAGATGGGGCAAATGAAGTCTTTGATGTCCCTGAGACTTAAGAACAGGGGGAAAGCTCAGTCCAAGTCCTTGGAGAAACTTGACAAGCAGGTTTTCAGATAGCAAAGTCCAGTTATTTCCCTCTTAAGGCAGAAGCAGCAGTAGAAGGCCTGCACAGCAAGGCAGCAGGCAGAGTGACAGGTCCTCCTTAAGCATCAAGCTCTTCTCCTTGGCAGAGGTTTCTCTTGATCCAGAAGTAATCTAAAGATCTGGGGGTTTGGGTCCACTACTTATACTCATTTCTACCTTTAAAGCAGGCAAACTTCAAAGGAAAGTCACTGTTGTGCACAAGACCCTGCCTTGCCCAGGCCTGGCCCCAGACACACACTGGGGGGTTGGAGGCTGCATTGTGGGAGGACAATTGTCAGAGCTTATTATTTACTGGTCAATTGTTCTTCACCTTGGGCTAGAGTGGTGTCTGTCGTGTTATGCTGGTAGCATAGAAGTACTTTTCAGTGGATTGGAAGTCTAAGAGCATCTGAAGATGGATGAATGCCTGATAGAGTTGGGTTGTTATCCAAAAACAATCTGATGTAGGGCACCACAAGGAATACTTTAGTGAGATATGAGGAGCTACTGTTTATGTGTATCCCTTAGACGGTGTATATACAGGTTATCTGTTCATTTGCACAAGTGCAATTGGGCTGCAGTTATTAGGTGCCTCAATTGTACTTTAGATTGGGTATGTTCCTGGGCTGTAATTCGTGTTTGTTGGTTTTGATATTCTGGGCACTTTACCACTGCTAACCAGTGCTAAAGTCAAAACTCATGCAACCATATCAGCCAGTTCTGTGATGCAGCAGGAACCCACCTTCTCAGGAGTAGCATCTAAAAGGTGGGACCTGAGCCTTTATTCTCAATTCAAGATGGTCCTGAGGGCTTATATACATTTTCTGACCCCCATTAGTCATAGGAAGACCAGGAAATAGCACAGCAACCTGGACAAGCTGCAAATCCAAAGCCAGCTGATGGGCCACCTTAATCAGACAAGCCATTGGCAAGTAAAGGCCCAACCAAGAGACAGCCATATCCACACAAAGGCCAAATATTCTTGATACAATACAATTGTTATATGGGCACTAGAAAATGGCAACAACTGTGAATGGCCCAATAACAAACTCACAGCAACCTCGCGTAGTGGTTGCAAGAGCTCAAGGTGCCTACCAACCATTGAAAAGAATATTTGAGATAAAGAACATAAAGAGGAACAAACCTCAAGCAGACATAAACACAGATGTGCATAGAAAAAACACCAAGGCACATCCCAAGAAGCTGTAATGTTCAGTTTTATTCCTCGTATTGTCTTTGAATAAGAACAATGGCCTGTGGCCTAAGCTGACATCTTGGAACCAGAATCGAAGATGGAAACATGAATCCTTGTTCAAGTGTACAAGTCCAAATAATATATAACAGCCGTGGACAGCAGTCCAAATGGTATACAAACAGCCAAGTCCAAATAATATATAACAGCCGTGGACAGCAGTCCAAATGGTATACAAAGAGCCGACATGTGTTTCGTCTGGATAGACTTTATCAAGGCTGTGGATATACGCAAAGAAATAACATATCAAAATTTAGAAAATAATTTTTTCTAAAAGAAGTTTACTACTAGAGAAGAGACATAAATAAAAAGTGAGAGAAAAAGGAAGCCTGATTATAAGTCATGAATGTGTGAACCAGAATTGGAGATGCCGTGGTGACTCTCAGTATTAATTTGTGATATGAATCACCCAAAACAGTGTTAAAGTAAAAGAAAAAAAGTGTGATAGGAAGTAGATGTGTCCCATTAGAAGCTTTATTGTGGAAGAAAAGGAAAAGAAATAGAAAATTTAATTGATTGAACAATCCAATAATAGAGCGACATACCTATAGTAAGGACAATATCTCGAAATTCCAAATTGTTAGAAACAAATTAATGTCGTATATGATGAAAAAACGATTGAAGAAGGTAAAATACGAGGACCATGATAAGCCTGGAAAATGAAAAAGCATAAAACTAGTAAGGGCGGTCCATGACAGCCATATAGAGCCTTTCATATGGTGATTATACAACTTATAAAAGTTGAGGCATTATAGATTATAATGTAATGGATTTAGATGTAATTAGTGTGGTGATCACAGCCCGAGGGGTTAAAGTGCAAATCACCGAAATGAAAATATAATTCATACAATGATTAATGATATGAAGCCGAATTACGGCAAAACTAGAAAAGAAAAAAGCCCATAAATAAAAAACGCTGCGTTTAAATGCATTCTACAAGACTGTATTAAGTAGCAGACACAATTAAGGCAACGTATAAAATCAGCAAAAAGACTCAAAATGAGAGTCCGGCTATGTCGCATATTTCGAGTATGGGCTAAACGAGATTGTCAAACGAAGTGTAACAGCCGCAGAGCTACCATCGGGTGCCGGCATATCCCGCCGCACTACCATCACAAAAATGCCCTTGCCTAAAGTATCTTAAAGTGCTAATCTCTACATCGTATTAACGGTGCTGCAAATAATAATTGCGCGCCGAGGGTGAAATCCCTCTATTTGGAGCCGAAATAGGAGTGGAAATTAAAGAGCCCAAACCTCGAATATCTTCAAGCGTTTCCCTCTACGTCATGTTGGCGGCGCTACAAATAATAATTGCGCGCCGAAGATGAAACCCCCCTATTTAGAGCCGAAATGGGAGTAGAAATAAAAATAGGACTACCACATTAGAGCGGTGATAAATTAAGATGGAAAACGGGCGCCATATTGAAATGTCAAAAAGAAAAATAAAGTAAAAGAAGACAGAAATAGATAGAGGATACCAAGGCCATAACCAACAAGAATATTAACTGAAACAGTCTGTAAGTAGACCCATTGGTACAGTAAAGAACGCTAGTGCATAATGACAGTTACGAGCAACATGGAATATTTGAAAATGCAACTATGTAACTTACAGTACACCAAGAAAACAATGAAACTTATACACATTACAAGAAATCGAGAGGGAATCGTAGGACAATCCGATATAATGGCACATGACATATCATAAAATATCAAGTGTACTAGACATGGAAAAGTGATACAGAATATGAAGGCAAGTCCATAGGTACAACACATACTATAGAAAGACATGTAAGTCCTTATCTGAATTTAAACCCATCTCCACTGCTCGTAATTTTATAATCCACCTGCTTTCCAATTGCCTTAGCTGAAGAGTTTTGTTGCCACCCCTAGGGCAGCCGCCCAGAGTGGCAATTCCAAAAGTATGTACATTGAGCCTCTCCTGTAGTGGATGTTGCTTGTTGAAATGAGCTGCAAGAGGGTAGGCAGTGTTGTTATTTCTGATTGCCCTAACGTGCTCCTGTAATCTTTCCTTAAATGGTCTAATGGTACTTCCAATGTATATTTTCTTACAAGTGCAGACAATACAGTATACAATGTACTTAGTGTTACAGTTCATGAACTGTTTAATAGTGTGTGTAACATTGGTGTTATGCATGAACTTTTTGGTTTTGTCTTGTACATATTCACAGATGCTACAGTGTCCACATTTGTAGAAACCCATTGGTGGAGGCGGAAGCCAATTGCCTTTGGTGATAGTAGGCAGGAAGCTATGGCAAAGTTGGTCCCTCAAGGTGCGACCTCTACGGTAAGTCATGTCAGGTTGTGTCCGGAGACTCTTCTCCAATATTGAGTCGGATGTAAGAATCATCCAATGTTTTCTTAGAATTTTGAAAACATCAGCACTTGCACAGCTGTAAGTAGTTATAAAGGATGGTGGCTTTCTAGTGCCATCCTGTCTATGTGGTTTTTTGGAAAGTAACGCAGTTCTGTTAACTTTCATGATTCGATCACGCGTATCACTAAGCAGTTTATTAGGGTATCCGCGTTTGGCAAAGCGGTGTTCCAAGATTTTAAGTTGTGTCACGAATTCTTGGTCATCTTGACAGTTCCGTCTCACTCTGGTGGCCTCCCCATATGGGATGGCTCTGATCTGTGAGTGTGGGTGTGAACTGCTGGCATGAAGGAGCGAGTTAGTTGCCGTTGGTTTCCTATATAGTTTAGAGAGAATACAGGTGTCTTTGATGTACAGGGTTATATCAAGGAAATCCACAGAACTCATGCTGAAATGACTAGTGAACTGTATGTTATAACAGTTGTTGTTTAAGTACTGTATGAATATGTCTAGAGTGTTGGAGTCACCAGACCAAAAAAGAAGAACATCATCAATATAGCGACCCCAGTAAATAATGTGTTGTGTAAATTCTGGTGGGCCGCTCGTCCATAAATGATGGTGTTCATAATAACCCATGTAGAGGTTTGCAAAAGATGGTGAAAATTTGGCTCCCATGGCTACACCCTGTTTCTGTCTATACCAGGTGCCTTCATGTAGGAAGATATTATTGTCCATGGTAAGCTCGATTAAATCCATTAACATGTGGGAGTGTTGTAAAAAACTTGCATCCCTCTTATCCAAGAAGTATTGTATGGCCAACATACCCTTGTCTTTGGGTATACAGGTGTATAGAGAAGTAACATCTAGTGTTGCAAGGATGTGGCCACTTGTCCATTCGAAGTCAGCAATGATGCTGAGAAGATGGGAAGTGTCCCTGATGTACGAGGGCAAATTACATACAAAGGGTTGTAAATAGGAGTCAATGTATTCAGACAGATTTTCTGTGGGGGAATTGATACCAGAGATAATAGGTCTTCCAGGAGGAAAAGCTGCCTGTTTGTGTATCTTTGGGAGAGAATTTATACATGGAAAACTGGGTGTGGGATTGTATAGATATTTGTACTCTAGGTCCCTGAGAAGACCCCTGTCTCTCCAGTGACACAGCTTTGTCTCAATAGTCTGAGTAATCATTACAATAGGGTTGTTCTGTAATTTACAATAGGCGTGTGGGTCTTCCAATTGTCTGTCAATTTCTCTGATATAGTCCGAACGATTCATAATGACTATATTGCCGCCTTTATCGGCTTCTTTTAGTACTACGTCCTCGTTGAGTTGCAAGGTGTATAAGGCCCTGTGCTCCTGTGGGGTCAAGTTATGTGTGAGGGTTTTGCGTCCCAATGTATATTGGTCTTCCAGATGATAAAGTTCTTTAGTGACCAATTTTTGGAAAACATCAATTGAATTATCTGGTGGTAATAGTGGAGTGAATTTGGAGGAAGGTCTAAGACCACTGTCACAGGTTGCTGAGTGAGTCATGCCTAGGTCAGCCAAAATATCTTCACAGGTGGGTGTTGTGTTGATATGGCTGTTGCCCTCTAGGGAAAGAATGGTTTGTATGTCCTTAAGATTGCCAATGGACAAATCATAAGTCATGATGTTTGCCTCATCCTTACCCGTGTGTGTATGTTTAAGGTCGAAATGTTTCAAAAGTTTACACTTCCGCACAAATTTGAAAAGATCGATATGAATTTGCGTAAAGTCAGGAAAGGACATGGGTACAAAACCAAGACCCTTATTGAGAACACTCAATTGGTCGCTGTCAAGTGTGGTGTTGGACAAATTCATGACACAAAGATCTTCATTGTGAGTCCGGTCTACATCTAAGTCTTCAGATTGCGGGCTGATGATCTTGTGGTGACCCTGGTTGTGTTGGTTGCTGGTTCGGGCACTCTTTCTTTGGCCCCTTCTGGTTCTCTTGTGTGTGTTGTAGAAGGCATTTTGTTGATTTTCTGTCCTCTGCGAAATCTTTCCATTTCCAACAAAAAAGTAGATTTATTGCTGGAAGTGGTTGCCTGTTGTGGTGGGACACTATTGCTATCATCACTTGCGAGACTAGAGCAACTAGATAAATCAGTGTCGCTGGCGGTGACATTGGAAAAACCAGCTGAGGAGGTTGTAGTAGTCCTGTTATCTGATCTTTCACTATTGAGGTTGTCAAATTTGCGGGCATATGTGAAGACCCTGCCCTTGGAATAGTCATTTGCATCTCGTCTCAATTTATGTAATTTTTTCTCTTTTATGTATTCTTGATGTTTTTGAAGTACACTGCTTAGAATGTTGTAATTTTTGTCTATGGCCTCTATGAGATTGGTGTCCTGAATCTCCTTTTCTAAATTTTTTATGTCTATTAGTAATCGTTCTCTTTTGTCCTTGGCGTCCCTGATCAGTATATCCATAATGCCAAGGGAGGAATTGATCAGTAGTTGTTCCCATTCTTGTAATAGGACGGGGTTGAGATCCCCAAAGGAAGGGAAAAGGATGACACGAAGCCCCCTTGGAATTTGTTTGATTTGTGTGTATTTTTCAAGAATGGTGAAATCCCACCATCTTGAAAGCTCCTGCTTTTTTAATCGTTCCAATCTTATAAATTTAGTCCTAAGTCCCTCTTTTGTATTGCTAGTATTAGAGTCATGAATGTTCATATTCGTGTTTGCGTTAAATAGTTCTTCTAATAAGGCTTCCCTATTATCATCGAAAGTTGACATTTTTTGCGATTTGACAGTACAAAATGGTACTATTAATGTATACACAATATATAATATGATTAATACAGACAGTTTGAATAAATATAATCAATATATAGCTAAGGGTGCAGCTCCGAGACACAAAGTAAACAAATACATATAGGCAAAAAGTGACTGTGTGCAGGAGAGAGCGCACTTCCCAAATATAAGCTATTGTTCATTTGCAAGGTCCATGATGACGTAAAACGATGGGGGGAGTGCTCAAAGAGGTATGCACCCAGCCACAGAGTGCGTAAACTGTCACCCCGATCGGGTTACAGTTGTAATGTGCATAGAAAAAACACCAAGGCACATCCCAAGAAGCTGTAATGTTCAGTTTTATTCCTCGTATTGTCTTTGAATAAGAACAATGGCCTGTGGCCTAAGCTGACATCTTGGAACCAGAATCGAAGATGGAAACATGAATCCTTGTTCAAGTGTACAAGTCCAAATAATATATAACAGCCGTGGACAGCAGTCCAAATGGTATACAAACAGCCAAGTCCAAATAATATATAACAGCCGTGGACAGCAGTCCAAATGGTATACAAAGAGCCGACACGTGTTTCGTCTGGATAGACTTTATCAAGGCTGTGGATATACGCAAAGAAATAACATATCAAAATTTAGAAAATAATTTTTTCTAAAAGAAGTTTACTACTAGAGAAGAGACTCTATATTTCTTTGCGTATATCCACAGCCTTGATAAAGTCTATCCAGACGAAACACGTGTCGGCTGT